>NC_057803.1:270223746-270523746 GCF_018294505.1 Triticum aestivum | reverse complement strand
TCTGTGGCGATTCCCAAAGCGGCGATGCGATCTAGGAGTTCGTTCAAAGATGAAAACTCTGCCGGATCCATCTTCTTGGAGTGCTCGGAGTTAATGCGAAGGGGGTTTTTGATGGCCCGAGAGGTCATCGTCGGCTCAACGGCCGAACGGGCGATCATAGTAAAGCCACCCACTGGAGGGTTTGGCCTGGGGCCAGAGCTCCCTCGGAGGTGATGTTGTCTTTAAGGACAAGGTGAGCCATCGAGCCTTTCATCAACGGCACAATGGAACTCTCAATGAAAGCACCAATGTCGGTGTCAAAACCGGAGGATCTCGGGTAGGGGGTCCCGAACTGTGCGTCTAGGATCGATGGTAACAGGAGACAGGGGACACGATGATTACCCAGGTTTGGGCCCTCTCTATGGAGGTAATACCCTACGTCCTGCTTGATTGATCTTGATGAATATGAGTGTTACAAGAGTTGATCTACCACAAGATCGTAATGGCTAAACCCTAGAAGTCTAACCTGTATGACTATGGTAATGAGTATATCCTTTCCGGACTAACCCCTCCAGTTTATATAGACACCGGGAGGATCTAGGGTTTACATAGAGTCAGTCACATAAGAAGGAATCTTCATGGTTGGTCGCCAAGCTTGCCTTCCATGCCAAGGAGAGTCCAATCCGGACAAGGATACAGTCTCCGGCCTTCATGTCTTCACAGCCCATCAGTCCGGCCCATGGATAACAGGCCGGACACCCGAGGACCCCTTAGTCCAGGACTCTCGCAAGCACCCGCCTTAGGACGAGATCACCCACCTCGAGCATCTTGGAGCGGATGCTGCGGCAGTGGTACCGCGGCAACGCCTGCTAGTACCTGGCTACCCGGAGCGAGGCTTGATGGCGACGTTCCTGCCCCAGCAGAAGGTCCATCCCCTACGTGGCGTCCTGGTGTGCCTCGTTAAATGCCAAGACCCATGTGGACCGATGCCTGACCTCGTGATGGAGAACCGCTTCGGCTCCATAAATGAGGAAGAATGGAGTCTCACCCGTCGACATGGTGGCGGTGGTGCGGATGGACCACAACACAGACTGGAGCTCGTCGAGACAGCCCCTGCCGCAGGCCTCGAGCTTCTTCTTGAAGGTTCTTGTCTTGAGGCCTCTCAGGAACTCCGCGTTGGCACGCTCAGCTTGGCCGTTGCTCCTGGGGTGTGCCACCGAGGCGTAGCATATCTGTGTTCCAAGGTTAGCACAATACATTTTGAAGAGGTTACTTGTAACGCCCCAAGACCGGAGCTTCAGATGCCTTCCAGGGTTTCTGGGTTTCGTCGTGTGATTTGTTTGGTTCATCGTTTTCATATTTGCATCATGTGCATTGCATCATGTCATTTCTTTTCTTAACTCAACTAAATAAATTGCATGGATCTTCGGTCCATTTAAATCGAGGGATATTCACTATGGTGATTACTCTTTAAAACATATTCTCCCAATATTTTAGGGAGCTATATAAATTATTTTCCAATAATTTGGAATCACCCATAACACACGTGCAGATAATCCCATTCCTTTCTGCTTCGAGTTGATCTCCAAACCTTGCCGAAAATTCTTTCTTCTTTTTTTGAGGCTCCTCCAAAAGTCTCAACATTTTTGGATCTTCCCAAACCTCACTTCCTATTCAAATCATTTGAATTAATTTTAAATGAGTTTGAATTCAACTTCAACCGCGTGCCCACTTCTATTTTGCGGGATCAAGCTCATTTTTGCAAGTCCGGGGAAATTATCCCTATGCGCAAAATCCTTCCCTAACCCTCTCCTGCTTTTCCCTCTCTCGATTTTCTTTTCTGCCAAAGAATATAAGAGAAGAGAGAGAGAGAAGCCCAGCCTAGGCCGGCCCGCTAGGCCCATCTTGCAGCCTATCTTACCTACCTAACCCTAAACCTTTCCCTGGACCGACCCCCATCTCCTCACGATCCCCCATTCCCTCTCGATCCCCAGTGCCGCCTCCTCTCGATCCCCACTCCTCTTCTCTTCCACCTCGACTCAAAAGAGGAGCCCCACGCCTGTTTCCCCAGCGCCGCCGATGACAACAAAGCCTCCCCTCCCGGCGCACCTCTTCTCCTTCCTCTGCCTAGTACCTGCGGAACCCCGCGCCCGTGTCATCCCCACGCTCGTCGCCTCCCCTTCTCTCAAGCCCTGCATCCCTGCCGAGGTGAGCACCGAGTTCCATCGCAAGCCGCCGCCCGGACCAAGCCGGAGCCCGTCGGCCTCCTCGCTGCCGTCGTGCCCACAGGGCCACCAGCATGACCTGCGCCTCCTCCATGGCCTCACTCCTTGCTGCCATGGACGCGAGGGTCGAGCTCGCCGCCCCACCGCGTCGCTAAGGCCGCCGGGCACTGCAGCCTGCCGGCCTACCCCCTGCGTCGTCATCTACAGCCACCTCGTCGTGGCCTCTCCGAGCTCTGCCCGCGTCGATGCCTCAGGCCTCCATCGATCCACCCGTCCATCCATGCCCGGAGCAGCGCCGCCCTCGCCGGAGCAAGCGCCAAGGTTGCCTCCGCCGACCGGTCCGCCTCAGCGCCTCCTCCCACTCGCGCCTCCTCCTGCCTCGTCCTCGTTCCCACGCCGCTGGTCGCCGGAAACCAGCAGGAGAAGCCCCGCCTCCGCTCGACGACCCGTGCCATTCACTGCTGCCTGCTCCGTTTTCCCTGCGCACCTTGTTAGTACTAATCTTGATGCAGGTAGTTAGTTGGCTTAGTGGCCGGTGCGGTGTGCGTGCATGCAGCAGGCTAGGCAAGTTTGAGTTAGTCTACACTTTGTTAGTGCATGCAGCAGGGGCCGTTGGAGGCAGCCGCGTCGTGCATATAGGAGTGCGTCGTCCGCGCGGCCGGAACGTACGGATCAAGCTGCATGTGGAGTTTGTTGTGTGCGTGCGCGTATCGGCCGAAGGAGTTGCGTGGGCGCTGCGTCGCTGTATGGCTACAAAAGGCCTTGTAATCGCTGATGTAACTGGGGCGAGCTGAAAAGGAAAAAGGGCGTTTTAGCGCCGGGGCGTTGGTCGCCGGAAAAAGTGCTTCGTCTACCTTCAGTCCGGCGTGAGAGAGAGCTAGTCTAGGGCGGCAACAACAATTGGTATCAAAGCATCGGGTTCGGAGGAGCTCGCCGGCGATGGCGCTCGTCCCGTGCGGCGGCGGAGCACGGTGATGCCGGGCGTGCGGAGAGCGCGGCGGCCGCGGCGGACCTGCGCGGTGGCGCAGAGGCTGCGGTGGCGCGGCGTGGCTCGGCGGAGGGAAGGCCAAGCTCCGGGACACGCCGGATCGGCCGCGTTGGTCGCGTCGGAGCGCGATCATGGCGCGGGCTGGTGGCGTGCGGAGCGTGGCAGGACAAGCCGCGACGACGGGCTCACCGCGTCGGGCGCGTGTATGGGCGCGCGTCAGACGTAGCGGGCACGTCGGGATCGCGGGTGCGGACCACGTCGGGGCGCTGGACCCGGTTGCGCAGATCGCGTATGTGCGCGGCGGGAGCGCGAGCCGGGAGCGCGGGGACGTGGGGAGTGCGCGCGAAGGGCACGGCGGTCGCGGAGACGAGGAGGTCGCGAAGGACCTGCGTGGTGGCGCAAAGGTCGCGACGACTCGGGGCGACAACCGTGAAAGGTGCGTGACACGTAGGCGCGGTGTGGCGGCTGCCATGGCGGACGCGGAGGCGGCACGCGGTGAGCGTCTGGTGCTGTCGGGCGCGTCGGATGCGCGCGGGACGTGCGGGACGCAATGCTGCGATCGGGCTCGTCGGGCGCGTTGGGTGCGCGCGGGACGTGCGGGGCGCAGAGGGACGCCAGACGTGTGTCGCCGGCGGAGAAGGAGCTCGGCGTATGTCGCCGGAGTCATGATGGAGCACGGTGCGACCGGCGTCGTTGCGGCAGGTCGGGTCCGCGGGCTGGGTCACGACTGTGACGACGACAATGACAGGAGCTGCAACAACTCCGGAGACGGCAAGTCAAGATTAGGAAGGAAAATGTTAGTACTAATCTTGATGCAGGTAGTTAGTTGGCTTAGTGGCCGGTGCGGTGTGCGTGCATGCAGCAGGCTAGGCAAGTTTGAGTTAGTCTACACTTTGTTAGTGCATGCAGCAGGGGCCGTTGGAGGCAGCCGCGTCGTGCATATAGGAGTGCGTCGTCCGCGCGGCCGGAACGTACGGATCAAGCTGCATGTGGAGTTTGTTGTGTGCGTGCGCGTATCGGCCGAAGGAGTTGCGTGGGCGCTGCGTTGCTGTATGGCTACAAAAGGCCTTGTAATCGCTGATGTAACTGGGGCGAGCTGAAAAGGAAAAAGGGCGTTTTAGCGCCGGGGCGTTGAAGCGCCGGGGCGTTGGTCGCCGGAAAAAGTGCTTCGTCTACCTTCAGTCCGGCGTGAGAGAGAGCTAGTCTAGGGCGGCAACAACACACCTCCCGGTCCCGTGCTGCACAGCCAAGTTGTCATCGGTGGCCTCATCAATCACCACCCAGGCTGCTATCTTGAACAACTCCTCCATGGCTTCTAGTCTATACATGGAGTTCCATCAGTTGGTAGAGCACCACGGATCCGCAAGTAGTTCTACGCACGGATGCGCCAAGACCTGGACCGGCTAGTACCACGACGTCCGTTGATCGTCAAGTACCATTTGGATGCGCCAAGTTCCACGACGCTGTATAAGTTTCTTCCTGAACATGTACGACAACGATGTGAACAAGTTCCATGGCGGCCCAAGTACCGCGAGAACGTTTGTGCCCCTACCATTGTCGCGAATCCGACAAGACCAAGTGTACGACTACGCCCAGTGTTGCAACAAATTCCTCTTCGAAACAACCAAGTACCACTACGTCGACCCTCGAAGACCCGTGTAACGCAAACGTCAAGTTCAACTACCGTCGCGTGAACCGCTACTTCCCACGACGACCCCGTGAACAACTACTTCCCCTTCGACAAGTGTACCCCTACCGCCGAACTCGATCAGTTCCGTTAATGCACGCTTCGAAGGTATAACCCCGAGATGACCGTCCGTGAACAAATGCTTGTGTTGTATGAGATGCATGTTTGGATGTTGTATCCTCCCGCGAACGCTACTTGTTTTTCCCGCTTGGCACCATCGCCGACATGTGGGAACCCGGTTACCGGGATCACCCCACCTTCTATCGCATGTCACGCTTCCATCACTTTTCCTTTTGTACTGGTATCTCCATGAGCTACCCGAACCAATATGGTGCCGTGACATCATTTTCGGATTCGTCTCTGTGGCACCCTTTCTTTCCACCACGGTGACAAATGCTTCATAATGTTCTTATCAACATTTTCATAAAAATCGCATAAACTTGTCCATGTCATCTGCATCGTGATAACAACAATTAAAATGTTTAAATTGTTGTTGCAATAAATTACTAAGGCATATGGGGATTTACCGGATTTGTTGTTTGTTATATCCGGCCCCATTTAAATTGGTTAGATGGTATAGTTTTTGTTATGCTTCACCTCTTGCCATGTTAATCAACATTTAATATTGTTGAGTACCTAAACGAGAGAGAACTAAATAATTGACGTGGTGTTCCGTCAATATGCAACCCGTTGCATATCGAGATCCACCTAATTTGTAGTATTGTTTGTTGCACTTTGCCATGCCATGTATCTTTTAAACCCGACATGCATCATACTTGATTGTGCATCATACCATGTTTATGTGGTGGTAGTTTACTATGTTGTTTGCTTCTTTTCGGTGGTGCTTCTTCGGGTTAGTTCCGATAACGTCGCGTTTGTGAGGATCCGTTTGACTTCGTCCATTCGTCTTCTTCATGGACTCGTTCTTCTTCCTTGCGAGATCTCAGGCAAGATGACCATACCCTCGAAATCACTTCTATCTTTGCTTGCTAGTTGCTCGCTCTTTTGCTATGCCTATGTTGCGATACCTACCACTTTCTTATCATGCCTCCCATATTGTTGAACCAAGCCTCTAACCCACCTTGTCCTAGCAAACCATTGTTTGGCTATGTTACCGCTTTGCTCAGCCCCTCTTATAGCGTTGTTAGTTGCAGGTGAAGATTGGAGCTTGTTCCTTGTTGGAACATGGATATTTTGTTAGGATATCACAATATCTCTTATTTAATTAATGCATCTATATACTTGGTAAAGGGTGGAAGGCTCGGCCTTATGCCTGGTGTTTTGTTCCACTCTTGCCACCCTAGTTTCCGTCATATCGGTGTTATGTTCCTGGATTTTGCGTTCCTTATGCGGTTGGGTTATAATGGGAACCCCTTGACAGTTCGCCTTGAATAAAACTCCTCCAGCAAGGACCAACCTTGGTTTTACCATTCGCCACCTAGCCTTTTTCCCTTGGGAGTCACGCATCCCGAGGGTCATCTTTATTTTAACCCCCCCGGGCCAGTGCTTGTCTAAGTGTTGGTCCAAACTAGAGCCCCTTGCAGCGCCACCTCGGGGAAACTCGAGGGCTGGTTTTAGTTGTACGGATTGGTTATCCGGTGTTGCCCTGAGAACGAGATATGTGCAGCTCCTATCGGGATGTCAGCGGATCGGGTGGTCTTGCTAGACTTGTTTTACCATTGTCGAGGATGTCTTGTAACCGGGATTCCGAGCCTGATCGGGTCTTCGCGCTAGAAGGAATATCCTTCGTTGACCGTGAGAGCTTGTGATGGGCTAAGTTGGGACACCCCTGCAGGGATTTGAACTTTCGAAAGCCGTGCCCACGGTTATGGGCAGATGGGAATTTGTTAATGTCTGGTTGTAGAAAACCTGAAGTTGACCTTAACTAAAATACATCAACCATGTGTGTTACCGTGATGATCTCTTTTCGGCGGAGTCCGGGAAGTGAACACGGTGTTGGAGTTATGCTTGACGCAGGTTGTTCTAGGATCACTTCTTGATCATAGTTTCTCGACCGTGCCTTTGCCTTCTCTTCTCGCTCTCATTTGCGTATGTTATCCACCATATATGCTAGTCGCTTGCTGCAGCTCCACATCATACCTTTACCTTACCCATAAGCTTAAATAGTCTTGATCGTGAGGGTGCGAGATTGCTGAGTCCCCGTGACTCACAGATACTTCCAAAACCAGTCTGCAGGTGCCGATGTTACCGAGCTGGTGACGCAAACAAGCTCAAGGAGGAGCTCGATGAAGATCTTGTCCTTTGTGTTGTTTCGTTCTAGTTGATCAGTAGTGGAGCCCAGACGGGACGATCGGGGATCTGTGTAGCATTTGGGGTAGTCTTCTTTTATTTTGGTTCCGTAGTCGGACCTTGAGTGTATTTGGATGATGTAATGCTTTATTCATGTAATTGTGTGAAGTGGCGAGTGTAAGCCAACTATGTATATTTTCCCTTATTGTATTACATGGGTTGTTTGCGAAGATTACCTCACTTGCGACATTGCTTTCAATGTGGTTATGCCTCTAAGTCGTGCTTCAACATGTGGGAGATATAGCCGCATCAAGGGCGTTACAAGTTGGTAATCAGAGCCTTCCCCGACCTTAGGAGCCCCCTGCTTGATCGAATCGCTGGCGTTATTGAGTCTAGAAATGTTTTGAGTCATTTAGGAATTATATATATCGGAGAGTTAGGACTTCTTTTTACTCCTAAGTCCCTTCGTCGCTCTGGTGAGGCATCCTGACGTAGAGTTTTGACTCTTCTCTTCTCAAATTTCACTAAATTTTTTTAGGATCACACGGGTATTTTGGATTCATTCCGATGATTTTGTGATGAGAACATTGTTCTTGGTGCCTCCTGTCATTTAGGGGTTGTGGCAGTGTCCCGGGGAGTTGAGCTCGGAGGTGTTGTCGTCACAATTTTATCGTTGCAGTTCTGGAATACCCGAGATTAGTTTTGTTGACATCGAAAATCTCTTTTATGCAGTTGTTGGTGAGATAACCTCGACGCCACCAAGTACTGGGGCGGGACTTCGGGAGTATTGCATAACGGATGCTTTTTGAAGGTTGAGGTACATGATTTCCGAAGGTTTCTTGGTTATGTGTTGAAGGATGGATACAGCTGGATGTAGGATTTGCTAGTTTTGGGTGAGATATTATGCTTCCCATGTATCCCGAACACCTGATTGCATAACCGGAAAGTTTCGGGAGTTTATAAGTGGGAATTCAAGTAGCTCTTAGGATATCTTTCCGACAGATGTATGATATGAAATTGGGGTTCGATGTCTAGTGGTCCGCCTATCCACGGTTGGTTTTACAGTGGTCTCGTTGTGTCTTAACGAGTTCTTGGCTATGCCGACTCGGGGACGCTTCGTATGTCATGTGCACTGCCTTGTACATGATGGTGCTGTACGATCGAGCCCGTGTAGGCCCCACCACGAAAACTTCGGAAGAAATCTCTATCATATGTTTGTTCTGGCTTATTCTGCAAGCCTGTCAGGACCCCGACTCAGTGTCACATCGATCTAGCTTGTAACACCTCATATCACTTTGCGGCCTCACGCACGGTATCCCCACGGGTGTTGCCTTACCTTTTCCCGGGACCGTTTGCGTCTTTTGGCTCACGTATATGATAGTGTCGCTAGCATCCATATGATAAGGAGCCCGGGCTGACATGACTAGTTGTAAACCCAAAGTGGCACAGACTTACAGGAACAGGCATCCATGACCCAGCTTCGAACGTGTCGGTCATCAGCAAGTGGGTCCGGGCTGTAGCACTGGGCTAGCAGGACTCCGGTAAAACTGGGCTGTAGCGGGCTAACAGGACTCCGGTACTCAATGCGTGACATTTCCCCGAAGGGACAGACACATGAACGAAGAAGGACACATGCCGGCCAGCCTAAGTGTTCCAGAGCAGTAGCAAGCTACCATGGCTCAGCGGTAACACTAGGAGACATTTCCCGGTAAGAGAGGCTACTAAAGATAAACAACTAGATAGTCAGATCCCACACATACCAAGCATTTCAATATCATACACACAATATGCTCGATATGTGCAAATACAACATGGCATCACAACATGACTCTACGACACAAGTACTTTATTTAAGGCTCAGAGAGCCATACATAACATACACATAGGTACGGGTCACACGACCCAGCATTCAAGTCATACAGTCATACAAACCAGCAGCGGAAGTAGCTTGTCTGGGTACAGACAACTAGTAAAATAAAAGAGGCTTGGAAAGCCTAGCTATACTACGTGGTCCTTCACAAGCTCAGGATCACCACCTGGGCCTTAGCCTACTCATTGATGTCAACGTCTACGAAGAACCCATCAGAAGGGGTTGCAGCGTCTTCTGTAAAAATGTAAATTATAGCAACATGAGTACAAAGGTACTCAGCAAGACTTACATCAGATCCTACATACATGCACATTATCAAGAAGGGTTGGTGGAGTTGTTGCAGCAAGCCAGCTTTGACTCTTGGCTAGGCTATCCTACGAGACTCCAACTTGAAATGGTTTTGCGTACACGAGTCCACTACTCACCACTTCAATACACTACCGAGGATCCACCTCCGTCTTCCTACGGAAGAGCCATCCTCGGCACTCACACTTATCTTGAGGCTTTTAGTAGTTTCCATTTACTTGTCTATGAACTGTATAGGCAACCAAGTAGTCCTTTACCGCGGACGCGGCTATTCGAATAGATCATGATAACCCTGCAGGGGTGTACTTCTTCATACACGCTCTCACCACTTACCGTCGTTTACACGACATGTACTCGGCAACCTTCAAGCGGAAGCCCAACGTGGGTGTCGGCCACGACCTACCTAATCACCTAAGTCTCCAATCCAGGTTTATCGCCTATCCAGGTTCCATCCGCAGGGAGTCCGGCCGAGGTTTCCCATACGGCCCCGAACGATGTGTACAGGGGTCCGTGACACCTAACGGGTGCCCGGTATCCCCGGCCACGTACCTACCGCATCACAGCCCACCCCTACGGTCAGCGCTGTCCACGGCCTCCAGTAGGCTACAAACACCAGAAACTACTTGCAACTCCTGGACGGAGAACTAGGGTGAATAAGAAGCCGAGAGGGTCCATTGGTTTCGGGCCCAATGCATGGTAGTAGCTGATTCTTAAATCACACATACAGATCTCAGTGCTTAAGGTCGGC
Organism: Triticum aestivum; assembly: GCF_018294505.1. Classification (NCBI taxonomy): domain Eukaryota; kingdom Viridiplantae; phylum Streptophyta; class Magnoliopsida; order Poales; family Poaceae; genus Triticum; species Triticum aestivum. The sequence continues at coordinate 270,513,693 of NC_057803.1, read as the reverse complement.
TTCAATGAAACAACCCACCATGTACTCCTACATGGCCTCTCATCGATACCTTTACCAAATCGTGTTCACCACACCACTCTCATTACCGACATAATCATTTCACTCTAGCCCATCACCCAGATGAACCAGACCTGACACGACTCTAAGCATAGCAGGCATAGCAAGGTAGGAACAACACATACATATGGCTCAATCAACTCCTACACATGCTAGTGGGTTTCATCTAGTTACTGTGGCAATGACAGGTCATGCAGAGGAAGTGGGTTCAACTACCGTAGCACACAGCAGTTTGAAACGCGTTGTCTTAATGCAGTAAAAGAGAGCAGGAGCGAGAACATGGGATTGTATCGATATGATCAAATGGTTGGTTGCTTGCCTGATGGTTCGATGCACTGATACGGTTCTTCGTTAGGGTAATCACGGTACTCCTCGGAGGCAGAACCTGCCGCAAAGAACACCGATACACAACCATCACCAAACAATGTGCAACAATATGATGCATGCATGAAACATGGCAATATGAGTGTGTTGGGCTAATGCAACTAAGACCAGAAGGGTTTGAACCAATTTGAATCAAAGATTCAAATTTCAAACTCAAACATGGCCCTTTAAAGTGTTTTTCCTTGTTCTGCATTAAACATCAAGTTAACTTGTTTAATCATGCATGAAAATAGTACAGATGGATAGATTGGATTTTTCTGATCATTTTTCATATATAATTTGTCTGATTTGGAGTTACAGAATAAAAGTTATGAATTTTTGAAGTTTAAACTATATTCTGGAATTTCCTATATTAGATTAAATCCAGAAAATCAATTACTGCGTCAGCCTGACGTCAGTGTGACATCAGCAGGTCAACGGGACACGTCCGGGTCAAACCTGACAGTGGGTCCCGCGTGTCAGTGTGATTAATTAAACTAAAATTAATTTAAACTAATCCTAATTAGTTAACAGGGCTGGGCCCCACCTGTCATCGACTCAGGAGAGTCAACCAGGGCCCACCCGTGGTCAAACCCGGGTCGGCTGCACCGGCGTTTAGCCGCCGGCGAGCCCGACGCGGCGGCGGAAGTGATTTTTGCCGTTCCGGCAACCAAACGAGCCGCGGAGGCCACCGGAGAGGAGCTGAGGTCGAGCCGCAGCTCTTGGTGGAGTCCGTTGGGGTCGGGGTGGCCGGAGTTGGCGCCGGCGACGACTTTGGCGGCCACCGGAGTTCGGCCGAAGTCGAACTTGTCGCTAGGGGGGTCGGTGAGGTGCGGGGAGTAGCTAGTTAGGTGCTACGTGACGCGGTGAGCATGATGGACACCGTGGAGTGGTCGGAGGGTGACCGGGAGCACGTCGGCGACGAGCTCCACGGTGGTGGGTGCGGTTGAGCTCCGGGAGGTCGCTACACGGCTCGGGAGCAAGAAAAGAAGGGAGGGGAAGATGGCTAAGCTCACGGGGAGTTCGACGAAGCCCTTGGTGCGGCCGGGGACGGACCGGAGTGACGACGGCGTTGAAGGGGATCTCCGGCGACGGCGGTTCGGGCGAGGTCGTTGCGGTGGACTCGGGCGTTGCGAGCGCTCGGGGCTCGGCTTGCTCGATGAAGTGGACAGCGGCGGAGCTCCTGGACACGACGAGAGGACGCACGACGGCGGGGAGCGCGGCTACAACGTAGGCACGGCGGCGGTAGCGTCGGCCATGGCTGGGGGGCGCGAGGGGGAGGAGCTGGAGAGGAGAGGGGGTGTCTGGGGGGTTCGGGGAGGAGAGGGGGAGCGATCCACGACGTCACCGGGCGAGGGGAGCGGCGAGGCGGCGAGCAGGTGCGTGGCGCGCGCTGCGGTCGCCGTCGGGCACCTGCCTGCCTGCCTGGCCGGCAAGCAGCTCGCTGGAGCGGCGCTGGGCTGGGCCGGCAGGTGGGCCGGGTGCTGGCGCCAGGTAAGTTTTTCTATTTTTCTCTGTTTTCTGTTTTTTAATACTTCTGCAACTTTGTTGAATTAATAAAAATACTTAGGCAACTCCTAAAATCACCAAACTACTCCTGGTCCATAGTTGGATTATTTCCAACATGAAACATTTTAGTTTGGAGATATTTGAGCATTTAAATATTTTATATAATTTTAAATGCCCAAATTCAAATATTTATGATTTAATTCACAAACCCTAAGATGGCCTAGGAAAATGTGCATCACTTTTGGCAGAGGTTCTGAACCAAGACAAAAATGATGGGCATTTTAGAAGGGCATTTCAGGTTCATTGAAAAAGTTTTTAGTAAACCCTAATTGGTTTCAGAGGGGGCTGGGGGTTCTGTCATCCCCATTTCAGGTTTCTGATGAAAGAATAAACATGATGCAACACTCTAATGCATGACTAGCTAGGGTGTGACAACTCACCCCCACTCAAAAGAATCTCGTCCCGAGATTTGGGTTCCTCCGGAAAGAGGGCGGGATACTCGAGTCGAAGACGATCCTCCCTTTCCCAAGTTGCTTCATCCTCAGAATGGTGCGACCATTGAACTTTGAGAAACTTGATATTATGACGTCGAGTGGTACGCTCGGCCTGATCGAGGATACGAATGGGGTACTCTCGATATGTAAGATTATCTTGGAGATCAAGCGTTTCGTGGTCCACTCCACGGATAGGATCCGAGAAGCAACGCCTGAGTTGAGAAACGTGGAAGACATCGTGGACTCTGGAGAGATGCGGAGGTAGTTCCAACTGGTAGGCAACTTCTCCTCGTTTAGCGAGAATGCGAAAAGGTCCAATGTAACGAGGAGCCAATTTGCCTTTGATACCGAAACGATGGGTTCCCTTCAGAGGGGTAACCCGAAGGTAAGCCTTCTCGTCAACCTCGAAAGTCATAGCCTTATGTTTTCGGTCATATTGACTCTTCTGACGAGATTGGGCTGTTTTCAACTTTTCACGAACGATGCGAACTTGCTCTTCTGCTTCCTGAATCATATCCGGGCCAAAGAATTGTCTTTCCCCGGTTTCTGACCAGTTAAGGGGTGTTCGACACCGTCGTCCATAGAGAACTTCAAAAGGGGCTTTACCCAAGCTAGATTGATAGCTGTTGTTGTAAGCAAATTCGGCAAATGGAAGGCATTTCTCCCACTCCATTCCGAATGAGATAACAGAGGCTCGAAGCATGTCTTCTAGAATCTGGTTGACGCGTTCCACTTGACCACTCGACTGAGGGTGGAAAGCGGTGCTAAAAGAAAGGCGGGTTCCCATAGCATTTTGGAAACTTTCCCAAAATCGAGAGGTGAAAAGACTTCCTCGATCCGAGTTAATTTCCAAAGGAACACCATGGAGAGACACGATTCGGGAGATGTATAAGTCTGCCAACTGACTAGCGGTTATACTCTCACGAACAGGTAAGAAATGGGCTACCTTGGAAAGACGATCGACCACGACGAAGATAGCATTATTCCCTTCTTGGTCCTGGGTAAACCGGTAATGAAATCCATACCAATTTTATCCCATTTCCATTCAGGAATAGCTAGGGGTTGAAGGGTGCCAGCAGGCCGTTGATGCTCTGCTTTTACACGACGGCAGACGTCGCAATTAGCAATATACTGAGCAATTTCTCTCTTCATCCTAGTCCACCAGAACCTCTGGCGTAGGTCCTGATACATCTTAGTACTACCGGGATGAATGGTGAGAGGAGATTCATGAGCTTCCTTAAGGATCAATCGTCTCAGGTTTCGCACCTTGGGAACCACTAGTCGATTCCCGAAGTATACGACCCCTTGATCATCAATGGAGAAACAATTTGCAACTCCTTTCTTGATGTTTCTCTTGATGCGGGAAATTCCCGGATCTACCTTCTGTGCTTTGATGATCTGATCCGTAAGGGTAGGTTTTGCCACCAAGGTGGAAAGAAAACCTTGAGGAACAATGTGAAGGTTAAGCTTCCGAAATTCCTCATGGAGAAGCGGTTGACTTTGTTGTAACATCAGGTTGTTACAATAAGATTTACGACTTAGCGCATCAGCCATGACGTTGGCTTTCCCTGGGGTGTAAGTTATTCCTAAGTCGAAATCTGTGATCAACTCAACCCAACGTCTTTGCCTGAGATTCAAATCCGGTTGGGTGAAGATGTACTTCAGACTTTGGTGATCAGTGAATATTTCGCAACGATTACCAAGAAGGTAATGTCGCCAGGTTTTAAGTGCATAGACTACGGCTGCAAGCTCTAGATCATGAGTAGGATAATTCTCCTCATGTGGGTGCAATTGCCGTGAAGCGTAAGCAATTACGTGTCGATCTTGCATGAGAATGCAACCTAGTCCTTGTCGCGAGGCGTCGCAGTAGATAACAAAGTCCTTAGAGAAATCTGGCGGTACCAATACGGGAGCAGATGTCAGACGTCTTTTCAATTCCTGAAAGCTGTGCTCACATTGTGGAGTCCATTCGAACTTTTTATCTTTCTTGAGGAGTTCGGTTAGAGGTTTAGCAACTTTGGAGAAATTTTCGACAAAGCGACGGCAATAGCTCGCTAAGCCCAGAAAACTCCGAACTTGCTTGACCGATTCAGGTGGAGTCCAATTAAGGACGGCTTGAACTCGCTCAGGGTTAACAGCAATACCTTTACCAGATATTACATGACCCAGATAGGTCACTTCTGACAACCAAAATTCACATTTAGAAAACTTGGCATAAAGGCGATGCTCTCGAAGTTTATTCAACACTAGCCTTAGATGTTCGGCATGTTCTTCCTCGTTCTTGGAGTAGATGAGTATATCATCGAGGTAAACAACGACGAATTTATCCAAATACTCCATGAAGATTGAGTTCATTAACCGAGAAAAGGTGGCTGGAGCGTTGGTTAAACCGAAGGACATGACGGTGTACTCGTATTGGCCATAACGAGTAACAAAGGCCGTTTTAGGAATGTCCCCGTTCCTGATTTTGATTTGATGGTAGCCCAACCTCAAATCCATTTTGGAGAAGACTGAGGATCCAGCGAGCTGATCATACAGGTCGTTGATCCTGGGGAGCGGATATTTGTTCTTGATTGTGACCAAATTGACAGGTCGATAATCTACAACCATCCGGTCCGTACCATCCTTCTTCTTGACGAAGAGGACGGGGCAAGCCCACGGAGATGAACTAGGTCGGATGAAACCCTTTTTCAAGGACTCATCGAGTTGTTTCTTAAGCTCGGCTAGTTCTAGTGGTGCCATCTTATAGGGTCTTCTAGCAATCGGGACGGTTCCTGGAATAAGGTCTATTACGAACTCAACATCCCTGTCAGGTGGAACACCTGGCAATTCCTCTGGGAAGACATCCGGGAAGTCACGGACTACCGGAACGTCCTCAAGGTCTGGCAAAGGGCTGGCGTTAAGAGAATATAACTGTCGCTTGGCTATTCGGGTCAAGACATTGACTATCTTCCCCGAAGGATGAGTGAGTTGAACAGTCCTAGAGAAGCAATCAATTTTGGCATGATGAGCTGACATCCAGTCCATACCCAAATGATATTAATATCTGAAAATTTGAGAGCTATCAAAGATGCAAGGAAAACAAGTCTGTCGACTTGGATTTCATTTCCATAACTTACCCTGGAGGTTTGCCATCTAGAACCGGGAGTAGAAATTTCCATAGTGGATGGCATGTCACAGAATGCGGTGTTATGCAAACGAGCATAGTTCTCGGATATAAATGAATGAGAGGCTCCTGTATCGAAAAGAACAGATGCCGGGTGGCAATTAACAAGGAGCGTACCGAGAACGACGTTGGGATCCTCTTGAGCTTCTTCGGCAGAGATACAGTTGACATGGCCACGTGTAGCGGTGGCCGGCTTGGCGTGGAACACTTTCCCTGTCGGCTTGCCACGGCCAACAGCTTTAGCAGGTTGGTTGGGGTTGGTCTGGGGACACTCACGCATATAGTGGCCAGATTCCCCACACTTGAAACAAGTCACGGAACTGGTACGTGGAGGAGCACTGTTGGTTGGACCACCATAGGACTTGGCTGGTGCAGACTGTTGAACGGGGCGAGGCGCCTGGAAGGATGGCCTCGGTGTGAACCTGGGTGGCAGGGCAGTGTTGGGCACCCACACGCGGCGCTTCTGAGGACCAGCACCGGATGAGGAACCCACGTCACGGCCATGCTTGCGTGTTGCGTCATAATCAGTCTGACCAGTCTCAGCACTGATGGCCTTGTTAACAAGCTTCTGAAAAGATGTGCACTCATGCAGACGGAGGTCGCGGCGAAGCTCAGGACTAAGCCCCTTACGGAACCTTGCTTGCTTCTTGGCATCAGTAGAAACTTCCTCAGTGGCATATCGTGCGAGGTTACCGAACTCCCTGCTGTAAGCATCCACAGAGAGTCGGCCCTGAGTGAAACTGCAAAATTCCTCACGTTTACGGTCCATGAGACCCTCCGGAATGTGATGTTCACGGAAAGCCTCGCTGAATTCAGCCCAAGTAGTGACATGGCCCGCTGGGCGCATAGCTCCATAATTCTCCCACCATAGACTGGCGGGGCCTTCAAGATGATATGCAGCAAAGGTGACCTTGTCAGCCTCAGCTACTAGCGCGGAGCGCAGTTTGTGAGAAATACTGCGAAGCCAGTCATCAGCGTCGAGAGGCTCGACGGAGTGGTGGAACGTGGGTGGATGTAACTTGATGAAATCACTGAGTGACACCACGTTAGTCCTCTGATGGTGTGCTGTGTTCTGTTCAATACGCTCCAACAAACGGTTGGTCTCCCGCTTGTTTCTTTCGGCTTCCATCATAACCTCGGCTAGGGAAGGAGGATGAGGCAGATTTGCATTCCTGACTTCACTGCCTTCGGCCTGCTCTTGAGGAGCAGGGTTATTGCGCGTGTTGACCATCCTAGGTAAACAAGACAATGATTTAGTCAGAATGATAAGATTCCGACATAGAATACAGAATGTAAGGAGTAACTCGGAATGCAAGATGATCATCCGTATGACATGGTAGATACAGAAACTGCTTCTTTATTCCATCGTCATACACACCATACAAGGTTTAGTACAAGACCAAACAAGGTACTATTACGGTGAAAAGAGGATTACATCTCATCGGAGGCATCCCAAGCTCCTATACATTATTTTTCTACACCTCCGGAAGGCGGTACAAACTAGGTCATATCCCACGAGTCACGCAGGACGATAGACGACACAGCTAGTACGAACTAGTGATACTACCACTAACTCAGACCGATCCGTAGTAGTCCTCGTAGAAGTCACCTCCATAGCCTGGAAGCTCAACATGATCATCCGGGAACAGACGATCTCGCGGAGCTTGTGGACCATAGGGGCTAGGATGAGGTCTTGGACCAACAGACGGTGGCCTGCGGGGACCGCGAGGTGGGGTGATGCCTCCTACATCACGCCAACCCATCACGTCTGGCAGAGCAGATCTCACAGGATAGAGATCGCGCATATCCGAATATCCAGCTTGCACCGCCGGTGCAAACCGAGTCAACGTGGCCCAATGGTCAGCACGGGTATTGAAAAGCTCTAGCCTCAAGGCCCGATTTTCACGGTCCTTATCCTCGAGCATCTCAGCAGTGGTGCGAGTCCGTGAATCCTCCTGAGTGGGGTCAGCATAGATAGCCTGGAGATACCCTTGTGCTCCCGGAAGTGATCCTGGCATATACCGGAAATCAGAGTCCCGAAATAGGCCAGACCTGACTCGCATGATGGTCATCATAGAGTAGGCGGCGTCCTGCACAGCCATCTCAATAGTAACCCCGAGTCCATAGGAGCAGTGAAGGGGCTCGGTGGATCCAGGATAAGATGGAAATATCCTGACAGTGCAGAGATACTGGCTTTGATTAAAGTCTCGGAATTGCTCTTCGACCGTGTACTCAGGATACCAACGGTATCCAGCCTCAGTCATTACCCTGACCAACATGGCGGTATGGCCGGGTACATCTAGGCATCGAGTCAGGCGAACCACTTGATTGAGGTCGCGAGTGGCCATCTGAAAGCACAACCATAATGCAAAGGCATTAGAATTTCTAGCAAAATTTCGGCAGCATAACAGCTGTAAATGCTCAAGAAGGATTTTGAGACATTTGACAAAGGATTTCATACACACTCAACATCATCATATCAAAGTTCTGAGTCCATCCTAACAACATAATGTGGTAGTAGAACTGAACTAGGCTTGTATCCATCAAACCTATAAGGTACTACTGATTAGTAACACGTGATCCTGATAGAGAGAATAGATCCTAATTCCTTAACCCCCGGTGGAAGAATAGACTGACTCAGATCAGAATGTCATAAGATAAAGGAGTAAAAAGAGCCTTACGTTCCAACCCACAAACAATTCCCCTACATATAACTAAAGAATTTCTAGACTCAACATCGACCAGTTTGGCTTGGAGAACCTACAGGCAGTCCGGCTCTGATGCCAACGCTGTCAGGACCCCGACTCGATGTCACATCGATCTAGCTTGTAACACCTCATATCACTTTGCGGCCTCACGCACGGTATCCCCACGGGTGTCGCCTTACCTTTTCCCGGGACCGTTTGCGCCTTTTGGCTCACGTATATGATAGTGTCGCTAGCATCCATATGATAAGGAGCCCGGGCTGACATGACTAGTTGTAAACCCAAAGTGGCACAGACTTACAGGGACAGGCATCCATGACCCAGCTTCGAACGTGTCGGTCATCAGCAAGTGGGTCCGGGCTGTAGCACTGGGCTAGCAGGACTCCGGTAAACCGGGCTGTAGCGGGCTAACAGGACTCCGGTACTCAATGCGTGACATTTCCCCGAAGGGACAGACACAGGAACGAAGAAGGACACATGCCGGCCAGCCTAAGTGTTCCAGAGCAGTAGCAAGCTACCATGGCTCAGCGGTAACACTAGGAGACATTTCCCGGTAAGAGAGGCTACTAAAGATAAACAACTAGATAGTCAGATCCCACACATACCAAGCATTTCAATATCATACACACAATATGCTCGATATGTGCAAATACAACATGGCATCACAACATGACTCTACGACACAAGTACTTTATTTAAGGCTCAGAGAGCCATACATAACATACACATAGGTACGGGTCACACGACCCAGCATTCAAGTCATACAGTCATACAAACCAGCAGCGGAAGTAGCTTGTCTGGGTACAGACAACTAGTAAAATAAAAGAGGCTTGGAAAGCCTAGCTATACTACGTGGTCCTTCACAAGCTCAGGATCACCACCTGGGCCTTAGCCTACTCATTGATGTCAACGTCTACGAAGAACCCATCAGAAGGGGTTGCAGCGTCTTCTGTAAAAATGTAAATTATAGCAACATGAGTACAAAGGTACTCAGCAAGACTTACATCAGATCCTACATACATGCACATTATCAAGAAGGGTTGGTGGAGTTGTTGCAGCAAGCCAGCTTTGACTCTTGGCTAGGCTATCCTACGAGACTCCAACTTGAAATGGTTTTGCGTACACGAGTCCACTACTCACCACTTCAATACACTACCGAGGATCCACCTCCGTCTTCCTACGGAAGAGCCATCCTCGGCACTCACACTTATCTTGAGGCTTTTAGTAGTTTCCATTTACTTGTCTATGAACTGTATAGGCAACCAAGTAGTCCTTTACCGCGGACGCGGCTATTCGAATAGATCATGATAACCCTGCAGGGGTGTACTTCTTCATACACGCTCTCACCACTTACCGTCGTTTACACGACATGTACTCGGCAACCTTCAAGCGGAAGCCCAACGTGGGTGTCGGCCACGACCTACCTAATCACCTAAGTCTCCAATCCAGGTTTATCGCCTATCCAGGTTCCATCCGCAGGGAGTCCGGCCGAGGTTTCCCATACGGCCCCGAACGATGTGTACAGGGGTCCGTGACACCTAACGGGTGCCCGGTATCCCCGGCCACGTACCTACCGCATCACAGCCCACCCCTACGGTCAGCGCTGTCCACGGCCTCCAGTAGGCTACAAACACCAGAAACTACTTGCAACTCCTGGACGGAGAACTAGGGTGAATAAGAAGCCGAGAGGGTCCATTGGTTTCGGGCCCAATGCATGGTAGTAGCTGATTCTTAAATCACACATACAGATCTCAGTGCTTAAGGTCGGCTTCAATGAAACAACCCACCATGTACTCCTACATGGCCTCTCATCGATACCTTTACCAAATCGTGTTCACCACACCACTCTCATTACCGACATAATCATTTCACTCTAGCCCATCACCCAGATGAACCAGACCTGACACGACTCTAAGCATAGCAGGCATAGCAAGGTAGGAACAACACATACATATGGCTCAATCAACTCCTACACATGCTAGTGGGTTTCATCTAGTTACTGTGGCAATGACAGGTCATGCAGAGGAAGTGGGTTCAACTACCGTAGCACACAGCAGTTTGAAACGCGTTGTCTTAATGCAGTAAAAGAGAGCAGGAGCGAGAACATGGGATTGTATCGATATGATCAAATGGTTGGTTGCTTGCCTGATGGTTCGATGCACTGATACGGTTCTTCGTTAGGGTAATCACGGTACTCCTCGGAGGCAGAACCTGCCGCAAAGAACACCGATACACAACCATCACCAAACAATGTGCAACAATATGATGCATGCATGAAACATGGCAATATGAGTGTGTTGGGCTAATGCAACTAAGACCAGAAGGGTTTGAACCAATTTGAATCAAAGATTCAAATTTCAAACTCAAACATGGCCCTTTAAAGTGTTTTTCCTTGTTCTGCATTAAACATCAAGTTAACTTGTTTAATCATGCATGAAAATAGTACAGATGGATAGATTGGATTTTTCTGATCATTTTTCATATATAATTTGTCTGATTTGGAGTTACAGAATAAAAGTTATGAATTTTTGAAGTTTAAACTATATTCTGGAATTTCCTATATTAGATTAAATCCAGAAAATCAATTACTGCGTCAGCCTGACGTCAGTGTGACATCAGCAGGTCAACGGGACACGTCCGGGTCAAACCTGACAGTGGGTCCCGCGTGTCAGTGTGATTAATTAAACTAAAATTAATTTAAACTAATCCTAATTAGTTAACAGGGCTGGGCCCCACCTGTCATTGACTCAGGAGAGTCAACCAGGGCCCACCCGTGGTCAAACCCGGGTCGGCTGCACCGGCGTTTAGCCGCCGGCGAGCCCGACGCGGCGGCGGAAGTGATTTTTGCCGTTCCGGCAACCAAACGAGCCGCGGAGGCCACCGGAGAGGAGCTGAGGTCGAGCCGCAGCTCTTGGTGGAGTCCGTTGGGGTCGGGGTGGCCGGAGTTGGCGCCGGCGACGACTTTGGCGGCCACCGGAGTTCGGCCGAAGTCGAACTTGTCGCTAGGGGGGTCGGTGAGGTGCGGGGAGTAGCTAGTTAGGTGCTACGTGACGCGGTGAGCATGATGGACACCGTGGAGTGGTCGGAGGGTGACCGGGAGCACGTCGGCGACGAGCTCCACGGTGGTGGGTGCGGTTGAGCTCCGGGAGGTCGCTACACGGCTCGGGAGCAAGAAAAGAAGGGAGGGGAAGATGGCTAAGCTCACGGGGAGTTCGACGAAGCCCTTGGTGCGGCCGGGGACGGACCGGAGCGACGACGGCGTTGAAGGGGATCTCCGGCGACGGCGGTTCGGGCGAGGTCGTTGCGGTGGACTCGGGCGTTGCGAGCGCTCGGGGCTCGGCTTGCTCGATGAAGTGGACAGCGGCGGAGCTCCTGGACACGACGAGAGGACGCACGGGCGGCGGGGAGCACGGCTACGACGTAGGCACGGCGGCGGTAGCGTCGGCCATGGCTGGGGGGGCGCGAGGGGGAGGAGCTGGAGAGGAGAGGGGGTGTCTGGGGGGTTCGGGGGAGAGAGGGGAGCGATCCACGACGTCACCGGGCGAGGGGAGCGGCGAGGCGGCGAGCAGGTGCGTGGCGCGCGCTGCGGTCGCCGTCGGGCACCTGCCTGCCTGCCTGGCCGGCAAGCAGCTCGCTGGAGCGGCGCTGGGCTGGGCCGGCAGGTGGGCCGGGTGCTGGCGCCAGGTAAGTTTTTCTATTTTTCTCTGTTTTCTGTTTTTTAATACTTCTGCAACTTTGTTGAATTAATAAAAATACTTAGGCAACTCCTAAAATCACCAAACTACTCCTGGTCCATAGTTGGATTATTTCCAACATGAAACAGTTTAGTTTGGAGATATTTGAGCATTTAAATATTTTATATAATTTTAAATGCCCAAATTCAAATATTTATGATTTAATTCACAAACCCTAAGATGGCCTAGGAAAATGTGCATCACTTTTGGCAGAGGTTCTGAACCAAGACAAAAATGATGGGCATTTTAGAAGGGCATTTCAGGTTCATTGAAAAAGTTTTTAGTAAACCCTAATTGGTTTCAAAGGGGACTGGGGGTTCTGTCATCCCCATTTCAGGTTTCTGATGAAAGAATAAACATGATGCAACACTCTAATGCATGACTAGCTAGGGTGTGACAAAGCCAATCCTTTGTTTTGTTTTTGAGCTATGGTATTCGAGTTGCTTCGAAGTCAAATGTTGATTCCATACCTTTTCCTAAGCGGTGTTCTCATATTCCTATGTGAATACCAATCCTTCATGATAATCGATATTGTCATGTCAATCCTCTTCTTAACCGGTGTGTTTCTCTTCAAGTGGATCCGATCACTTCAACATTGGCAAGATCAATTATCAGTTCCTCTCAACGATGTTTGTTTCATTCATTCCGAGATGCCTTTGTTTTTCCCGCCCGCCCACCCCTTTTTCCTCAAGGACTCAGATGTCTTAATCAAGTATCCTTTTATTCTTGTGAAGTCTCTCCATTCCTTTTCCGTCAATGTTCTTATCCGGTGATTCTCATGAAGATTCTAATGAAGCTTCAAGTTCATCATTCTTCGTTCTTTTTCTCCTCTGGTGGATTCAATTCAAGCTTTTGGTGTTTTTTACCCTTTTCCTCATTTCATGGTTTTCTCATGCCGGTGCAATTCTTAATCATTCACCTCTCGCTATTCTATTGTCTCGGAGTGCTCAAAATATCACAGAAGGCTCGTCTTTTCATTCAAGATCAGTTCAACCTATTTCGAGGATGTTATCTCATTCAAGTCATTTAATTCAACCGGCGCAATCTATCTTTTAAATCATTGAATGGTGTTTCTTTTGAGTGGGCCCTAACCCACAGGTCTTTTCCCAGGATCTTACCTGACTCTTCTTATTTTCCCGGAGCTATCCTCAAATTTCTTTTCAAATTTTGACGTAAGAATGATTTATCATCAGTCAAATGTCTTTCTCCAAGATCTTTCAAATTCTTTTCATCGTTGGCTCAACTTTTCCATTCTTCATTCAGGTGTGCCTCAATAATTCTTGGTGGTGCTTCTCGTTGTCATTCTCATCATCTAAAGACCAAAGAAGTTTTTTCTGTCAATCTTGTTCTTTTCTCTTCAAGATTCATGGTTCTAGTTCGAGGCCATCCTCTCATAATTGTTTTGATTGTGAAAATTCTTTTTACCTATCCGGAGCAATTCAAGATTCTTCTCAGTTTGTTATCCGGAGTCCATCAATTCTGGATTATTCATGTCAGCTTCCAGTTATCATTCTCCAATCTTACCGGTGCATCATTCAAATATTCTCTAATCAATTCTTGATCTCTTCGTTCTCATGTATCTAAATCCTAGCAAACATTTTCGTTCACTTGCTAATTCTTCCCGGTGTCTCTTTATCTTTTCTTCGTTCATTTTAATTCTTACGGTGGTTCGTGCAAGATTCCTCTTCTTTCGTTATCTTATCAATTCATTCGTTGTTTCGATTCCACCGGTGTTTCGTTGAAGGCATTCTCAAGTTGGCGCGATATCTATCTTAATCTTTTCTACGAGAATAAGTAATATGCCAAATCCATTGATTTTCATCAATTTAAATTGGTGATGGATACGCATAACGTAATTCTTATTCTTGCTGCATCAAGTGTTTAATTCCCTATTCCGAAGGCTCATCAAATTCTTGTTTCCATTTGTTCATATTTCTTTTCTGGAGTTCCAAGTTTTCTCTTTAACTCGTCGCAAAGCTTCATCTAATCATTGCAAGGCTTCAACCTTACTCTTCTCATCTTTCTTTTCGTTTGATCATTCTTTTGTTTACCGGAGTTCTTCATGAAATTTCTGCTTGATGGTCCATAAAGAACTTAATCCGTTCTCGAAACGTTCATCAAGATTATTTTCAGAGGAGTTCAAGCTTTCTTCTTCTTGCAATCCGGAGTGCAATTCTTTCTACCATATTATTGGAGGTGGTATTATGTCATTCTTGATAATTTGAGTTCATGTTTCATGATTCACATGTTGTTAAGAATGAGGTATTTTAAACCCATAACTTTCTTCCATGGAGTTATCTTGGGTTATATTTCACCTAAAGCTTTTTTCAAAGGATTGTTGCTAATTATGGTGCTTATAAATGATCCAAGTTCTTCTATTATCCTTACGGTGAAATAGTTTCTCGTCTCCTTATTCTTATCAATCCAATCTATTGTTTCCATTAGTGGCAGAATTTCACCTCATAATTTTGAGATGTTTTAAATAAGCCCACAACAAGCTTATTCTTTTCGTTGTTGGTTTTTCCAACAACTCCGTTCGACCCTTCCCCTGAAGATGCCTCTTCAAGCTCTTTTGTGGCAGAAGTTGGCATTTTCTTCTCAATTCTCCTATGGCAATTATCTATCTTCTATTCTTCCGTTCTAGAGGCATTGTGATGTTGCTCTCCTCAACCCATCTTCTCGGATTGTCAGGACCATGTTTTGATCGTGCTTATCCTTTTAACCGGAGTATTGTGTCCCTTTGCTCAAGCTCTTTCATTTTATCAAGTTTTTCATTTCTTTTAAACCAGAGTGCTGTCCGAGATCTTTCTTACCCCTTGTTCCATTCATTTAATAGTTACGGAGGTAGTGTATTGTGATTTCATCAAGTATCTTCTCATCTTATCAAGTTCTTATTTAATTCCTTTTCTTTTCAATCAGAGTGCTGCCCGAAGTTTTTCTCCCTTGTTCCTCTTTTCTAACGAAGTGTTTTCAGGTTCGTCATCTCCGTTGTATTCTTTTCTCGAAATGGCTTAACCTTTGCAAGGTTCTTTGGTTTCACTCATTGGTCAAAGAAGCAACTTAGTTTTACCTCTTCTCTTTCTCTTCCGTTTTCCCTCCGGTGCCATCCTAGATCTCGGGATGAGATCCTCTCATAGTGGTGGAGTGTTGCAACGCCCCAAGACCAGAGCTTCAGATGCCTTCCAGGGTTTCCAGGTTTCGTCGTGTGATTTGTTTGGTTCATCGTCTTCATCTTTGCATCATGTGCATTACATCATCTCATTTCTTTTCTTAACTCAACTAAATAAATTGCATGGATCTTCGGTCCATTTAAATCGAGGGATATTCACTATGGTGATTACTCTTTAAAACATATTCACCCAATATTTTAGGGAGCTATATAAATTATATTCCAATAATTTGGAATCACCCATAACACATGTGCAGATAATCCCATGCCTTTCTGCTTCGAGTTGATCTCCAAACCTTGCCGAAAATTCTTTCTTCTTTTTTTGAGGCTCCTCCAAAAGTCTCAACATTTTTGGACCTTCAAACCTCACTTCCTATTCAAATCATTTGAATTAATTTCAAATGAGTTTGAATTCAACTTCAACCGCGTGCCCACTTCTATTTTGTGGGATCAAGCTCATTTTTGCAAGTCCGGGGAAATTATCCCTATGCGGGCACTGCAGCCTGCCAGCCTACCCCCTGCTTCATCATCTACAGCCACCTCGGCGTGGCCTCTCCGAGCTCTGCCTGCGTCAACGCCTCAGGCCTCCATCGATCCACCCGTCCATCCATGCCCGGAGCAGCGCCACCCTCGCCGAAGCAAGCGCCAAGGTTGCCTCCGCCGACTGGTCTGCCTCAACGCCTCCTCCCACTCGCGCCTGCTCCTGCCTCATCCTCGTTCCCGCGCCCCTGGTCATCGGAAACCAGCAGGAGAAGCCCCGCCTTCGCTCGAGGACCCGTGCCATTCATTGCTGCCTGCTCCGTTTTCCCTGCGCACCTCCCGGTCCCGTGCTGCATGGCCAAGTTGTCATCGGTGGCCTCGTCAATCACCACCCAGGCTGCTATCTTGAACAGCTCCTCCACGGCTTCTAGTCTGTACGTGGAGTTCCATCAGTTGCTAGAGCACCACAGATCTGTAAGTAGCTCCATGCATGGATACGCCAAGACCTGGACCGGCTAGTACCACGACGTCCGTCGATCGTCAAGTACCATTTGGATGCGCCAAGTTCCACGACACTGTATAAGTTTCTTCCTGAACATGTACGACTACAACGTGAACGAGTTCCACGACGGCCCAAGTACCGCAAGAACGTTTGTGCCCCTACCGTTGTCGCGAATCCGACAAGACCAAGTGTATGACTACGCCCAGCGTTGCAACAAGTTCCTCTTTGAAACAACCAAGTACCACTACGTCGACCCTCGAAGACCCGTGTAACGCAAACGTCAAGTTCAACTACCGTTGCATGTACCGCTACTTCCCACGACGACCCGGTGAACAACTACTTCCCCTTCGACACATGTACCCCTACCGCCGAACTCGATCTGTTCCGTTAATGCACGCTTCGAAGGTATAACCCCGAGATGACCGTCCGTGAACAAATGCTTGTGTTGTATGAGATGCATGTTTGGATGTTGTATCCTCCCGTGAATGCTACTTGTTTTCCCCGCTTGGCACCGTCGTCGGCATGTGGGAACCCGGTTACCGGGATCACCCCACCTTCTATCGCATGTCACACTTCCGTCACTTTTCCTTTTGTACCGGTATCTCCATGAGCTACCGGAACCGATATGGTGCCGTGACATCATTTTCGGATTCGTCGCCATGGCACCCTTTCTTTCCACCATGGTGACAAATGCTTCATAATGTTGTTATCAACATTTTCATAAAAATCGCATAAACTTGTCCATGTCATCCGCATCATGATAACAAAAATTAAAATGTGTAAATTGTTGTCGTAATAAATTACTAAGGCATATGGGGATTTACCGGATTTGTTGTTTGTTATATCCGGCCCCATTTAAATTGGTTAGATGGTATAGTTTTTGGTATGCTTCACCTCTTGCCATGTTAATCAACATTTAATATTGTTGAGTACCTAAACGAGAGAGAACTAAATAATTGACGTGGTGTTCCGTCAATATGCAACCCGTTGCATATTGAGCTCCACTTAATTTGTAGTATTGTTTGTTGCACTTTGCCATGCCATGTATCTTTTAAACCGGACATGCATCATACCATCGAGCTCGGTAGTGTTTTATTATAAGACTACCACGTGGTCATGCTTGTCTTGGATAGCGTGTTCATAGGTTTTTAGCAGAACCAGCTCATGTTTTGGAGCTTGCTATCGTAGCTCATTCCCCGAGAATCTCGCAATATCATCTTGTCGAATTGCGTTGCAGACTTTCATTTTTCTTTCTAAACTTGATGAGTCTGGAATATCCTGACACCAACCAGATCTGAATCTCAGGCAGATATGATGGTTGGAACATACTCCAAGAACTATAATGTTGGTCTCTCTGTAACCGGTAACGTGGATGTCATGGCCAACACACCTAGCCGGAAGGCCTATTATTGTAATATCTTGGTTGAAGAAGTTGGTCACCTCCCCATAAGGATCTCGCAGGATCTGCCTTCGTAGTTATTCCTGATGGATTCTTGAGCTTCCGAAGTCTGACCTTTTACTTGATGTCCTAGTTATCAAACCATATCTATAAATGGGTTGCGCTAGCACATCAAGGAGAACATTAGAAGCGGGGTGCTAAATGTCTCTCGGTCGAACATCCAGATTTCGTTCCCTTGGCCTCGCTAAGGTGAAATCTGAGAAAGGGGTGTCTTTCTATGCATCTGCATTGTCCATCACTATTCGTCAAGGTAGTAAGATGTGTTCCCAGGATCCTCGACGCGGATGTTGGTAGAACCTTGATGAATATGGAAATGCTCAAGTTCTTGAGAGCACACGCAAGCAAAATCATCCATTGCGTTGTCTTCAACAAGGTAGTCCACATCGTCCATTCTAGTATGGGTATGCCATTCTTTCGAACCTCCTTGAATGATCGTTTGCGATTGCCTTAAGCCGGTATGAAGAGTTCCAATGATCTATGGATCAAAAGTAGTTTTTTTGCCATTTAAGGGAATAGTTCTTCGAGTCACCTTCCTTAAGGTGTCTCATTGTGGTATCATGGCAACCCAACTCCTCGCTACATTGGCACCGTTCACCACCCTCCTAGGTGTGGGAATTCCGCTACTTATTTAAACCTTGTCATATGCTCATTTCCATCATTCTTGATGCGTGTATCATGTCTCATCTCGACAGATGTCGCTACGTCTCATTCTGTGGGTTGATCGTCGGTTGCTCGATCTTCGAGAAGATCGATTCTTTGAGAGTTTCTTTTCTTCCCGTTATCATGTTGGATGGAGTTCTCAGAGCAAGATATAGAGACAAAGATGGTGATCGTGTCAACGTTCCTATGAAGTGCAACCTGGATCGTGAAGACCGTGTTAGCTTGTGCCCCCTCTGTCTTCTTACCTCACGTCTTGAATCTCGGGACGAGATTCTTGTTTAGTGGGGGTGAGTTGTCACAGCCCTAGAATTGTTTGCAACTAGTGGCACAAGCATCCATGCATTTTGTCTAAATTACTTTTTAAATTTGAAATGGGGATGCTTAAACCCTAGCACCAAGTGAATTCAACTAGGGTCAAAATAAAATCTTTTTCATTGAACTCAATATGCCTTTGAAAATGTTCAACATTTCTGGTTTGAGGTGGAAGCCTCTACCAAAAATGGTTTACATTTTTGCAGGACATATTTGGGCTCTGAATTAAATCATATAGTATTTGCATTTGGGCATATAAATGCTATTAAATAATTTAAATGCCCAAATAATTCTGTTAAGTGAGGGCTGTTAGGAATAATCCCAACAGAGCCCACAATTATTTTCAGGATTTCTGGAAACGTTTTAGTATTTTTAATAAAGCCCAACAGTTGCAGAAAATTAGAAACAGAAACAAATAAAAAGAGAGAGAGAGAGACTTACTGGCTTACCTGTAGCAGCACCCCACCTGGCCAGGCCACCTGGCGGCCCAACCCTCCAGGGGCACACCCGTCTTCACCTCCTGCCAGGAGGACAGGCAGGTGCGTGGCGCCAGCACGCGCGCCAGCCTCCACCTCCTGCTTGCCCCGACACACGTCGACGCCGCGGATGACCACCCCGTTGCCGTACGGATCCGCCCAACCTCTCACTTTCCCCCACCCCGCTCTCTGCCTTGCTCCCCCCTCGGACCCGAGAACGCCGGAGCGCGCCGCCGAGAATCACTGTGGTCAGAGCCCTCAAACCACCCCACCGCCTGGTTCCGGAGCATCACCATGGCGTGGAGCTTCCCCTCAACGACGCACGCAAGCTTGGGAGGAGCACACCGTCGCCATCGTCGCCGTTTCCCTCGCCACGGCCACCGGACGCCACCGGTCGATTCGCCGCATGCAGATCATCCCCGGCCACATCGAGAAGCTCTCTGTGACCGTTGTGAGCCCTTGATTATTTCCCTTAGCCCTGCCACCGGTTTTCTTCCTCTGCCGCGCTAACTACCGGAGCCGTGAGCTCCCACCCGCCGGCCATGTCACCTTCGTGGCTAGATCCCACACACGTCGCGTCTAGCACGTTTTCATTCTCACTGCGCCCCTAGGAACCCGCAGACACCACCAGCTCGCCCGGAGACGCCCCGTAGCGTCGTTTCTGTCAAGGTCCGAACTCCGGCCGACGCGGAACTCGACGCCGTCAACGTATCCGGCCACCGCGCGACTAACTGATGGCACCATTCGATGCGCGCGAGTGCCAGCGTCCCGTAGCTGCAAACCACGCTCAAAACCATCACCTGTAGCTCAATCCCGAGCAGACTCTGCCACGACTTGAGGTCGCCGCCGGCCAAACTCCGGCATGCCGATGTGGTGGCGTAATTAGTGCTAATCTCCGTTAATTACCCATCCTAACAGACACTGACATGTGGGTCCCCAAGCCTAATTAGGTTAGCCTAAATATCCTCCTTAAATTAGTGCTAATCCTACGGACACCACGTGTCAGCTTGACTTTGACTTAGTCAACGTTGACCGGGCCCACCTGTCGGCGACCTAACTAGCCCAGGGTCACCGACCAATGGGTCCCGCAGGTCAGGTTTGACCTGGCCGACCAATTGACCCGCTGACATCACCCTTGCGCAATGCTGATGCAGTAAAGCTTTTCTGGGATTTTAAATAAATCAGAAATGATTTATTTATTTTAGAAAATAGCTAAAACTTCTAAAAATCATAGAAAATAATCTATAACTCCAAATGAAATAAATTATATATGAAAAATTATCAGAAAAATTCAAGGAATCTGCTTATGGCATTTTCATGCATGTTTGAACAACCTAGGGTTGCTGTACAGGGCAATTGCATAATTGGCATTTAAATAAGCACACATGGAGTTTGAATTTGAACCCTTGGTTCAAACCAACTTCATTTAATATGATTGCTAGTTGCATTAGCTCAATCAACAGCATATTGCCATGACATTATCATGCATCATAATTGTTGCATTGCATTGATTGTGTTCCTCTTTGTTTGCCAGTATTTGTCCCCTCTCGATAGACATGGTTCAGATGATGAGTTCGATGACACCGATGAAGAACTATACTATCTTCAGAAGTGCCAGGCAAGCAAAACCCCCTTGTTCATTTCGATACAATCCCACTCTCTCGCTCCTGCTCTCTTTTACTGCATTAGGACAACAATGATTCAACTGTTACATGGTGCGGTAGTTGAACCCATTTCCCCTGCATGACCTGTCATTGTCACAGTAAGTAGATGAAACCCACTAGCATGAGTAGGAGTTGTTTGAGCCCTGATGTGCCTACTCATTCATGCTTGTTTGTCATGCCTGCTAATGCATAGAGTTGTGTCGGGTCTGATTCATCGGGAATGAATTGGAATGGTGATGAACATGTCCTACTGTGTGTGAACTCGATTTGGTAAAGGTAGCGGTGAGAGGCCATGTGGGAGTACATGGTGGGTTGTCTCATTGAAACCGTTCTTAGGAACTGAGTTCTGTGTCTATGATCCATGAACAACTACTACCACTCATTGGGATCCTTAATTGACCCTCTCGGCTTCTTAATCACCCTAGTACTCTATCCAGGAGTTGCAACTAGTTTCTGGTGTTTGTAGGTTATGTGTTGGCGGCCGTGCGTAGCGCTGACCCTAGGGGTAGGCTATGATGCGGTAGATACACCGTGGCACGGTGTACCGGGCGCCCGTTTGGTGTCTCGGGAACCCTGTTCACATCGTTCGGGGCCATATGTGGAAACCTCGGCCGGACTCCCTGTGGATGGAACCTGGATAGGCGATAAACCTGGACTAGAGACTTGAGTGTTTAGGTAGGCCGTGGCCGACACCCTTGTTGGGCTTCCGCTTGAAGGTTGCCGAGTACATGTCGTGTAAACGACGGTAAGTGGTGGCAGCGTGTGTGAAGAAGTACACCCCTGCAGGGTTATCATTATCTATTCGAATAGCCGGATTGCTCGGATATGGGAACTTTGACCCCTTGCATAGTTCATAGACAAGTGAAAGTGGATACTCTAAAATGCGCAAGATAAGTGTGAGTGCTATGGATGGCGTTCTCGCAGGGAGACGGGAGCGGATCCATAGTGGTGTATTGGTATGGTGAATTTGTGGACTCGTGTGCGCCACCTCAAAAGAGTTACTTGCAGTCGTAGATCAGGTTAGCCACTGAGTCAAAGCTGGCTTGCTGCAGTCAAACTCCACCACCCCCTTTTGTTGATACTGATGCATATGTAGCTAGTTCTGATGTAAGTCTTGCTGGGTACATTTGTACTCACGTTTGCCTATTTTATGTTTTGCAGAGAGACGTCAGTCTCGCTAGTAGTTCCATGTGGACTTCGACGTTTAGCTTGATACCTCAGCTACGATCTTGTGCCCTCGGCAGGATCTGGTAGATAGTCAGGCTTCTTAGCCTTTTTCATTTGTAGATGTCTGTACTCAGACATGTTAAGCTTCCGCATGTGCTTGATCTGTATGCTATGATTGTTGGGTCATGAGACCCATGTTTATAATATCTCGCTCCTTGGAGCCTAATGAATAAATGCTTGAGTCGTAGAGTTATGTTGTGATGCCATGTTGTATTTACACATATCGAGCATATTGTGTGTATGATTGAAATGCTTGGTATGTGTGGGATCCGACAATCTAGTTGTTTATCCTTGGCAGCCTCGCTTATGGGGAAATGTAGTCTAGTGCTTCCATGAGCCATAGTAGTCCGCTACAGCCCGGTTCATCGGAGTCCTGTTTGCCCAGCACTACTGCTTAGGACACCTGACTGGACGACATGTGTTTCACTTCGTTCCTGTGTCTGTCCCTTCGGGGAAATGTCACGCGGTGACATCCGGAGTCCTGCCTAGCCTGCTACAGCCCGGGTTCTCGGAGTCCTGTTAGCCCAGTGCTACAGCCCGGATTCACACGCTGCTGACCAACATGCTCGATGTGATTCATGTATGCCTATCCTCATAGGTTAGTGCCGCTTTGGGTTCACGACTAGCCATGTCAGCCCGGATTCTCTATCATATGGATGCTAGCGACACTATCATATACGTGAGCCAAAAGGCGCAAACGGTCCCGGCCATGGTAAGGCGACACCCGTGGGAATACCATGCGTGAGGCCGCAAAGTGATATGAGGTGTTACCGGCTAGATCGATGTGACTTGGAATCGGGGTCCTGACATAGTTCTTCTTCCTTGCGAGATCTCAGGCAAGATGACCATACCCTCGAAATCACTTCTATCTTTGCTTTATAGTTGCTCGCTCTTTTGCTATGCCTATGCTGCGATACCTACCACTTGCTTATCATGCCTCCCATATTGTTGAACCAAGCCTCTAACCCACCTTGTCCTAGCAAACCGTTGTTTGGCTATGTTACCGCTTTGCTCAGCCCCTCTTATAGCGTTGCTAGTTGCAGGTGAAGATTGGAGCTTGTTCCTTGTTGGAACATGGATATTTTGTTGGGATATCACAATATCTCTTATTTAATTAATGCATATATATACTTGGTAAAGAGTGGAAGGCTCAGCCTTATGCCTGGTGTTTTGTTCCACTCTTGCCGCCCTAGTTTCCGTCATATCGGTGTTATGTTCCCGTATTTTGCGTTCCTTATGCGGTTGGGTTATAATGGGAACCCCTTGACAGTTCGCCTTGAATAAAACTCCTCCAGCAAGGCCCAACCTTGGTTTTACCATTCGCCACCTAGCCTTTTTCCCTTGGGAGTCGCGCATCTCGAGGGTCATCTTTATTTTAAACCCCCCGGGCCAGTGCTTGTCTAAGTGTTGGTCCAAACTAGAGCCCCTTGCAGCGCCACCTCGGGGAAACTCGAGGGCTGGTTTTAGTTGTATGGATTGCTTATCCGGTGTTTCCCTGAGAACGAGATATGTGCAGCTCCTATCGGGATGTCGGCGCATCGCGTGGTCTTGCTGGACTTGTTTTACCATTGTCGAGGATGTCTTGTAACCGGGATTCTGAGCCTGATCGGGTCTTCCCGCTAGAAGGAATATCCTTCGTTGACCGTGAGAGCTTGTGATGGGCTAAGTTAGGACACCCCTGCAGGGATTTGAACTTTCGAAAGCCGTGCCCGCGGCTATGGGCAGATGGGAATTTGTTAATGTCCGGTTGTAGAAAACCTGAAGTTGACCTTAACTAAAATACATCAACCGTGTGTGTTACCGTGATGGTCTCTTTCCGGCGGAGTCCGGGAAGTGAACACGGTGTTGGAGTTATGCTTGACGCAGGTTGTTCTAGGATCACTTCTTGATCATAGTTTCTCAACCGTGCCTTTGCCTTCTCTTCTCGCTCTCATTTGCGTATGTTAGCCACCATATATGCTAGTCGCTTGCTGCAGCTCCACATCATACCTTTACCTTACCCTTAAGCTTAAATAGTCTTGATCACGAGGGTGCGAGATTTCTGAGTCCCTGTGACTCACAGATACTTCGAAAACCAGTTTGCAGGTGCCGATGTTACCGAACAGGTGACGCAAACAAGCTCAAGGTGGAGCTCGATGAAGATCTTATCCTTTATGTTTTTTCGTTCTAGTTGATCAGTAGTGGAGCCCAGTCGGGACGATCGGGGATCTGTGTAGCATTTGGGGTAGTCTTCTTTTATTTTGGTTCTGTAGTCGGACCTTGAGTGTATTTGGATGATGTAATGCTTTATTCATGTAATTGTGTGAAGTGGCGAGTGTAAGCCAACTATGTATCTTTTCCCTTATTGTATTACATGGGTTGTTTGCGAAGATTACCTCACTTGCGACATTGCTTTCAATGCGGTTATGCCTCTAAGTAGTGCTTCGACATGTGGGAGATATAGCCACATCGAGGGCGTTACAAGTTGGTAATCAGAGCCTTCCCCGACCTTAGGAGCCCCCTGGTTGATTGAATCGCTGGTGTTATTGAGTCTAGAAATGTTTTGAGTCATTTAGGAATTATATATATCAGAGAGTTAGGACTTCTTTTTACTCCTAAGTCCCTTCGTCGCTCTGGTGAGGCATCCTGACGTAGAGTTTTGACTGTTCTCTTCTCAAATTTCACTAAAAAAAATTTAGGATCACGCGGGTATCTTGGAATCGTTCCGATGGTTTTGTGACAAGAACATTGTTTTTGGTGCCTCCTATCATTTAGGGGTTGTGGCAGTCTCCCGGGGAGTTGAGCTCCGAGGTGTTGTCGTCACAATTTTATCGTTGCAGTTCTGGAATACCTGAGATTAGTTTCGTCGACATCGAAAATCTCTTTTATGCAGTTGTTGGTGAGATAACCTCGACGCCACCCAGTACTAGGGCGGGAGTTCGGGAGTATTGCCATAACTCGTATAATGGATGCTTTTTGAAGGTTGAGGTAAACGATTTCTGAAGGTTTCTTGGTTATGTGTTGAAGGATGGATACAGCTAGATGTAGGATTTGCTAGTTTTGGGTGAGATATTATGCTTCCCCTGTATCCCCAACACCTGATTGCATAACCGGAAAGTTTCAGGAGTTTATAAGTGGGAATTCAACTAGCTCTTAGGATATCTTTCCGACAGATGTATGATATGAAATTGGTGTTCGACGTCTAGTGGTCCGCCTATCCACGGTTGGTTTTATAGTGGTCTCGTTGTGTCTTAAAGAGTCCTTGGCTATGCTGACTCGGGGACGCTTCGTATGTCATGTGCACTGCCTTGTACATGATGGTGCTGTACGATCGAGCCCGTGTAGGCCCCACCACAAAAACTTCGGACGAAATCTCTATCATATGTTTGTTCTGGCTTATTCTGCAAGCTAATCCTTTGTTTTGTTTTTGAGCTGTGGTATTCGAGTTGCTTCGAAGTCAAATGTTGATTCCATACCTTCTCCTAAGAGGTGTTCTCATATTCCTATGTGAATACCAATCCTTCATGATAATCAATATTGTCATGCCAATCCTCTTCTCAATCGGTGTGTTTCTCTTCAAGTGGATCCGATCACTTCAACATTGGCAAGATCAATTATCAGTTCCTCTCAACGATGTTTGTTTCATTCGTTCCAAGCTGCCTTTGTTTTTCCCGCCCGCCCACCCCTTTTTCCTCAAGGACTCAGATGTCTTAATCAGGTATCCTTTTATTCTTGTGAAGTCTCTCCATTCCTTTTCCGTCAATGTTCTGATCCGGTGATTCTCAGGAAGATTCTAATGAAGCTTCAAGTTCGTCATTCTTCGTTCTTTTTCTCCTCCGGTGGATTCAATTCAAGCTTTTGGTGTTTCTTTACCCTTTTCCTCATTTCAAGGTTTTCTCATGCCAGTGCAATTCTTAATCGTTCACCTCTCGCTATTCTATTGTCCCGGAGTCCTCAAAATATCTCAGAAGGCTCGTCTTTTCATTCAAGATCAGTTCAACCTATTTCGAGGATGTTATCTCATTCAAGTCATTTAATTCAACCGACGCAATCTATCTTTTAAATCATTCAACGGTGTTTCTTTTGAGTGGGCCCTAACCCACAGGTCTTTTCCCAGGATCTTACCTGACTCTTCTTATTTTCCCGGAGCTATCCTCAAATTTCTTTTCGAAGTTTGACGTAAGAATGATCTATCATCAGTTAAATGTCTTTCTCCAAGATCTTTCAAATTCTTTTCATCGTTGGCTCAACTTTTCCATTCTTCATTCAGGTGTGTCTCAATAATTCTTGGTGGTGCTTATTGTTGTCATTCTCATCATCTGAAGACCAAAGAAGTTTTTTCTGTCAATCTTGTTCTTTTCTCTTCAAGGTTCATGGTTCTAGTTCGAGGCCATCCTCTCGTAATTGTTTTGATTGTGAAAATTCTTTTTACCTATCCGGAGCAATTCAAGATTCTTCTCAGTTTGTTATCTGGAGTCCATCAATTCTGGATTATTCATGTCAGCTTCCAGTTATCATTCTCCAATCTTACCGGTGCATCATTCAAATATTCTTTAATCAATTCTTGATCTCTTCGTTCTCATGTATCTAACCTAGCAAACATTTTCGTTCACTTGCTAATTCTTCTTGGTGTTTCTTTATCTTTTCTTTGTTCATTTTAATTCTTACGGTGGTTCGTGCAAGATTCCTCTTCTTTCATTATCTTATCAATTCATTCGTTGTTTCGATTCCACCGGTGTTTCGTTGAAGGCATTCTCAAGTTCACGCGATATCTATCTTAATCTTTTCGATGAGAATAAGTAATATGCCAAATCCGTTGATTGTCATCAATTTAAATTGGTGATGGATACGCATAACGTAATCCTTATTCTTGCTTCATCAAGTGTTTAATTCCCTATTACGAAGGCTCGTCAAATTCTTGTTTCCATTTGTTCATCTTTCTTTTCCGGAGTTCCAAGTTTGCTCTTTATCTCGTCGCAAAGCTTCATCTAATCATTGCAAGGCTTCAACCTTACTCTTCTCATCTTTCTTTTCGTTTGATCATTCTTTTGTTTACCGGAGTTCTTCATGAAATTTCTGCTTGATGGTCCATAAAGAACTTAATCCGTTCTCGAAACGTTCATCAAGATTATTTTCAGAGGAGTTCAAGCTTTCTTCTTCTTGCAATCCGGAGTGCAATTCTTTCTACCATATTATTGGAGGTGGTATTATGTCATTCTTGATAATTTGAGTTCATGTTTCATGATTCACATGTTGTTAAGAATGAGGTATTTTAAACCCATAACTTTCTTCCATGGAGTTATCTTGGGTTATATTTCACCTAAAGCTTTTTTTCCTAAGGATTGTTGCTAATTATGGTGCTTATAAATGATCCAAGTTCTTCTTTTATCCTTACAGTGAAATAGTTTCTCATCTCCTTGTTCTTTTCAATCCAATCTATTGTTTCCATTAGTGGCAGAATTTCACCTCATAATTTCGAGATGTTTTAAATAAGCCCACAACAAGCTTATACTTTTCGTTGTTGGTTTTTCCAACAACTCCGTTCGACCCTTCCCCTAAAGATGCCTCTTCAAGCTCTTTTGTGGCAGAAGTTGGCATTTTCTTCTCAATTCTCCTATGGCAATTATCTATCTTCTATTCTTCCGTTCCGGAGGCATTGTGATGTTGCTATCCTCAACATATCTTCTCGGATTGTTAGGACCATGTTTTGATCGTGCTTATCCTTTTAACCGGACTATTGTGTCCCTTTGCTCAAGCTCTTTCATTTTATCAAGTTTTTCATCTCTTTTAAACCGGAGTGCTGTTTGAGATCTTTCTCACCCCTTGTTCCATTCATTCAATAGTTACGGAGGTAGTGTATTGTGATTTCATCAAGTATCTTCTCATCTTATCATGTTCTTATTTAATTCCTTTTCTTTTCAATCAGAGTGCTGCACGAAGTTGTTCTCCCTTGTTCCTCTTTTCTAACGGAGTGTTTTCAGCTTCGTCATCTCCGTTGTATTCTTTTCTCGAAATGGCTTAACCTTTGCAAGGTTCTTTGGTTTCACTCATTGATCAAAGAAGCAACTTAGTTTTATCTCTTCTCTTTCTCTTCCGTTTTCCCCTCTGGTGCCATCCTAGATCTCGGGACGAGATCCTCTCGTGGTGGTGGAGTGTTCTAACGCCCCAACACTGGAGCTTCAGATGCCTTCCAGGGTTTCTGGGTTTCGTCGTGTGATTTGTTTGGTTCATCGTTTTCATCTTTGCATCATGTGCATTGCATCATGTCATTTCTTTTCTTAACTCAACTAAATAAATTGCATGGATCTTCGGTCCATTTAAATCGAGGGATATTCACTATGGTGATTACTCTTTAAAACATATTCTCCCAATATTTTAGGGAGCTATATAAATTATATTCCAATAATTTGGAATCACCCGTAACACACGTGCAGATAATCCCATGCCTTTCTGCTTCGAGTTGATCTCCAAACCTTGCCGAAAATTCTTTCTTCTTTTTTTGAGGATCCTCCAAAAGTCTCAACATTTTTGGACCTTCCCAAACCTCACTTCCTATTCAAATCATTTGAATTAATTTCAAATGAGTTTGAATTCAACTTCAACCGCGTGCCCACTTCTATTTTGTGGGATCAAGCTCATTTTTGCAAGTCCGGGGAAATTATCCCTATGCGCAAAATCCTTCCCTAACCCTCTCCTTCTTTTCCCTCTCTCGATTTTCTTTTCTGCCAAAGAATATAAGAGAAGAGAGAGAGAGAGAAGCCCAGCCTAGGCCGGCCTGCTAGGCCCATCTTGCGGCCCATCTTACCTACCTAACCCTAAACTTCTCCCTGGCCCGACCCCCATCTCCTCACCATTCCCCACTCCCTCTCGATCCCCAGCGCCGCCTCCTCTCGATCCCCACTCCTCTTCTCTTCCACCTCGACTCAGAAGAGGAGCCCCGCGCCCGTTTCCCCAGCGCCGCCGGCGACAACCAAGCCTCCCCTCCCGGCGCACCTCTTCTCCTTCCTCCGCCTAGTACCTCCGGAACCCCGCGCCCCTGGCATCCCCACGCTCGTCGCCTCCCCTTCGCTCAAGCCCTGCATCCCTGCCGAGGCGAGCGCCGAGTTCCATCGCAAGCTGCCGCCCGGACCAGGGCGGAGCCCGTCGGCCTCCTCGCCGCCGTCGCGCCCACAGGGCCACCAACATGACCTGCGCCTCCTCCATGGCCTCCCTCCTTGCTACCATGGGCGCGAGGGTCGAGCTCGCTGCCCCGCCGCGTCGCCAAGGCCGCCGAGCACTGCAGCCTGCCGGCCTACCCCCCTGCTTCGTCATCTACAGCCACCTAGCCGTGGCCTCTCCGAGCTCTGCCCGTGTCGACGCCTCAGGCCTCCATCGATCCAGCCATCCATCCATGCCCGGAGCAGCGCCGCCCTCGCCGGAGCAAGCGCCAAGGTTGCCTCCGTCGACCGGTTCGCCTCAGCGCCTCCTCTCGCTCGCGCCTCCTCCTGCCTCGTCCTTGTTCCCGCGCCGCTGGTCGCCCGAAACCAGCAGGAGAAGCCCCGCCTCCGCTCGAGGACCCGTGCCATTCACTGCTGCCTGCTCCGTTTTCCCCGCGCACCTCCCGGTCCCATGCTGCACAGCCAAGTTGTAATCGGTGGCCTCGTCAATCACCACCCAGGCTGGTATCTTGAACAGCTCCTCCATGGCTTCTAGTCTGTACGTGGAGTTCCATCAGTTGCTAGAGCACCACGGATCCGCAAGTAGTTCTACGCACGGATACGCCAAGACCTGGACCAGCTAGTACCACGACGTCCGTCAATCGTCAAGTACCATTTGGATGCGCCAAGTACGGCGAGAACGTTTGTGCCCCTACTGTTGTCGCAAATCCGACAAGACCAAGTGTACGACTATGCCCAGCGTTGCAACAAGTTCCTCTTCGAAACAACCAAGTACCACTACGTTGATCCTCGAAGACCCGTGTAACGCAAACGTCAAGTTCAACTACCGTCGCGTGAACCGCTACTTCCCACGACGACCCCGTGAACAACTACTTCCCCTTCGACACGTTTGCCCCCACCGCCGAACTCGATCCGTTCCGTTAATGCACGCTTCGAAGGTATAACCCCGAGACGATCGTCCGTGAATAAATGCTTGTGTTGTATGAGATGCATGTTTGGATGTTGTATCTTCCCGCGAACGCTACTTGTTTTCCCCGCTTGGCACCGTCGTCGACATGTGGGAACCCGGTTATCGGGATCACCCCACCTTCTATTGCATGTCACGCTTCCGTCACTTTTCCTTTTGTACCAGTATCTCTGTGAGCTACCGGAATTGATATGGTTCCGTGACATCATTTCCGGATTCGTCGCCGTGGCACCCTTTCTTTCCACCACGGTGACAAATGCTTCATAATGTTCTTATCAACATTTTCATAAAAATCGCATAAACTTGTCCATGTCATCTGCATCGTGATAACAACAATTAAAATGTTTAAATTGTTATTGCAATAAATTACTAAGGCATATGGGGATTTACCGGATTTGTTGTTTGTTATATCCGGCTCCATTTAAATTGGTTAGATGGTATAGTTTTTGTTATGCTTCACCTCTTGCCATGTTAATCAACATTTAATATTGTTGAGTACCTAAACGAGAGAGAACTAAATAATTGACGTGGTGTTCCGTCAATATGCAACCCGTTGCATATCGAGATCCACCTAATTTGTAGTATTGTTTGTCGCACTTTGCCATGCCATGTATCTTTTAAACCCGACATGCATCATACTTGATTGTGCATCATACCATGTTTATGTGGTGGTAGTTTACTATGTTGTTTGCTTCTTTCCGGTGGTGCTTCTTCGGGTTAGTTCCGATAACGTCGCGTTTGTGAGGATCCGTTTGACTTCGTCCATTCGTCTTCTTCATGGACTCGTTCTTCTTCCTTGCGAGATCTCAGGCAAGATGACCATACCCTCGAAATCACTTCTATCTTTGCTTGCTAGTTGCTCGCTCTTTTGCTATGCCTATGTTGCGATACCTACCACTTTCTTATCATGCCTCCCATATTGTTGAACCAAGCCTCTAACCCACCTTGTCCTAGCAAACCGTTGTTTGGCTATGTTACCGCTTTGCTCAGCCCCTCTTATAGCGTTGTTAGTTGCAGGTGAAGATTGGAGCTTGTTCCTTGTTGGAACATGGATATTTTGTTGGGATATCACAATATCTCTTATTTAATTAATGCATCTATGTACTTGGTAAAGGGTGGAAGGCTCGGCCTTATGCCTAGTATTTTGTTCCACTCTTGCCGCCCTAGTTTCCGTCATATCGGTGTTATGTTCCCGGATTTTGCGTTCCTTACGCGGTTGGGTTATAATGGGAACCCCTTGACAGTTCGCCTTGAATAAAGCTCCTCCAGCAAGGCCCAAC
The DNA here is from genome assembly GCF_018294505.1 of Triticum aestivum. Classification (NCBI taxonomy): domain Eukaryota; kingdom Viridiplantae; phylum Streptophyta; class Magnoliopsida; order Poales; family Poaceae; genus Triticum; species Triticum aestivum. The sequence continues at coordinate 270,482,333 of NC_057803.1, read as the reverse complement.
CTTGGTTTTACCATTCGCCACCTAGCCCTTTTCCCTTGGGAGTCACGTATCCCGAGGGTCATCTTTATTTTAACCCCCTCTGGCCAGTGCTTGTCTAAGTGTTGGTACAAACTAGAGCCCCTTGCAGCGCCACCTCGGGGAAACTCGAGGGCTAGTTTTAGTTGTACGGATTGCTTATCCGGTGTTGCCCTGAGAACGAGATATGTGCAGCTCCTATCGGGATGTCGGCGCATCAGGTGGTCTTGCTGGACTTGTTTTACCACTGTCGAGGATGTCTTGTAACCGGGATTCCGAGCCTGATAGGGTGTAACGCCCCAAGACCGGAGCCTCAGATGTATTCCAGGGTTTCCGACATTCGTTGTGTGATTTGTTTCGTCTGTTGCATTCATCTTTGCATCATGTGCATTGCATCATGTCATCATGCAACCCGTTTTAAAACTCAACTAAATAAATTGCATGGATCTTCGGTCCATTTAAATCGAGGGAATTCACATGGTGATTCTCTTTAAAACATATCCTCCCAATAGTAGGGAGCTATATTAAATATTTCATTAATGTGGAATTACCTTGACACACTTGCAAAATAATTCCCCATGCCTTTGTCCCATGCATCATCTCCTTCTCCTTTCCTTCTATTACCTTTCTTTTGCAAGTGCTATTTTCCCCTTCTCTATTAATGTTCATTCTTTTCCTATAAATTCTCGACCATGCCTTCAACCTCTCTACCAAATTTCATCTCTTTTGACGTTGTTTTGGTTGGGTTCAAAATTGCATCAAGTTTGAAGTTAATTTAAACTTGGTTTAATTTTCTACCCTTAAAAATGCCCTAAGCAATTTATTCAAATATTACTTAAATCCTGGACCCATAGCTTTTTACCTCCTTGTCAGAAACCTCCTTTAGATACCTGCTCTTTTCTTTTTATTTTGCTATCTAAGGTTTTTTTAAAAGAGAAGAGGGAAGGAGTGAGGAGCCCAGCCAGGGCTTTTCCCTGTAGCTAGGCCGGCCGATTCGGCCCAAGGCCAAGGCCCAGCCAGCCGCACTCTGTCTTAACCCTAGCCTGATTCCCCGATCCAATCTCTCTCTCTCGTTCCTCCCCCAGTGCCGCCAACTGCCCTTGTCCTCTCGCTTGACCCCTCTCTCTCTTTTCCCAGCTCGCGCCGCCAGGGACGAGCGCAGTCGGCGCCTCCCGATCCGACGTCCCGCGTCCTCCTCCGCCTTCGATCCGGTGCCGCCGGAGGCCACAAGCGCCGCCCAGGCGCCACACCTCCTTCCTTAACGCGCCTCCTTCCTTCCCTGGCCTCCTCCTCACGCCAGTCGCCAGGGACGCGCCTCCCTGCTACCGAAGACGCCGCCAAGCTACGCCCCGCGGTCCTGTCCTCCGACCGCGCCAAGGCCACTAAATCCAGGGACACAAGACCGCCTTGTTGGATTCCTTTTGACAAGTACCACGACGACCGTCGAGACCGCCAAGTTCCACTACCAATGAACGTTTTGGAATCGCCAAGTCAGACTACAACGCGAAGACCATGTACAACTACTGACACCCGTGGATTTCACCAAGTACCTATACCGATGACCGAGACCCTGTTTTCGACAAGTTCACGAGTACGACCACTTCCCACGGCGACCTTGTACTACTATCGTTGACGAAGACATGTGCACCGCAAGCATAAAGTTCAACTACCGTCGACCGCGAAGGGTTTGGAGTCATCAAGTACCTCTCCAAAACGAACATGAATGACTACCGTCGCAAGAACGGGACTGGAAAGTCCGAAGACCCCAAGTACCTCGACACCGATGACATGAACATCTACGGAAACTCGTGCAACGATTAACATGTACCACTACCATCGCCGAGATCACGAGAACCTCTACCCTCGACCCTAGAGCGTGCGAGGACGACTACTTCGACTACCGTCGCGTGAACCACTACTTCCCTCGACGTCCAAGAACGTCTACTTCCACTACTTCCTCTACACCGACTTGAACCACTCCGATAATGCATGCTTCAGAGGTATAACGACCATCATGGACGAATGCTTGCCATGTTTGAGATGCTCGTGTTTGCGCCGTGTCCAAATTGTCACTCGTTTCCTTGTCGCCAACTCGTGGGACACCCAGAATCCGGGAGCGCCCCACCATCTTTTGCACGCATCCGCACACTTCTCCTTTGCATCGGTATCTCAATCAAGTACCAGAACCGGAATGTTGCCATGGCATCATTACCGTTTCGACGTCGTGGCACCCCTTTCTTTCTACCAGGACGACAAATGCTTCATAAAGTGCTCATATCAACATTTTCATAAATATTGCATAAAACCTTGCATAAATTTGTTCATGTCATCCGCATCATAATAACAACAATTAAAATGTTTAAAATTGTTGTTGCACCAGATTGATAAATGCTTATGGGGATCTACCGGAATTGTTGTTTGTTGTTTCGGCCTCATTTAAACTTGCCTAATTAGGTAGTTTTATTATGCTTCTCCTCTTGCCATGTTTAACAACATTTAATATTGTTGAGTACCTAAACGAGAGAGAACTAAATAAGTCATCTGGTGTTTTCTTCAATATGCAACTCCGTTGCATATTGAGCTCCATTTAATTTGTAGGATTGCTTGTGCACTTTGCCATGCCATGCATATTAAACTGGACATGCATCATACTTGGTTGTGCATCGTGCCATGCTTATGTGGTGGTTGTTTATTATGTTGTTTTCTCCTTTCCGGTGTTCCTTCTTTGGGCTAGCTCTGATAACGTCGCGTTTGTGAGGACCCGTTCGACTACGTCCGTTTGTCTTCTTCATGTACTCGTTCTTCTTCCTTGCGGGATTTCAGGCAAGATGACCATACCCTCGAAATCACTTCTATCTTTGCTTGCTAGTTGCTCGCTCTTTTGCTATGCCTATTCTACGATACCTACCACTTGCTTATCATGCCTCCCATATTGTTAAGCCAAGCCTCTAACCCACCTTGTCCTAGCAAACTGTTGTTTGGCTATGTTACCGCTTTGCTCAGCCGCTCTTATAGCGTTGTTAGTTGCAGGCGAAGATTGGAGCTTGTTCCATGTTTGGAACATGGATATTTTGTTGGGATATCACAATATCTCTTATTTAATTAATGCATCTATATACTTGGTAATGGGTGGAAGGCTTGGCCTTATGCCTGGTGTTTTGTTCCACACTTGCCGCCCTAGTTTCTGTCATATCGGTGTTATGTTCCCGGATTTTGCGTTCCTTACGCGGTTGGGTTATAATGGGAACCCCTTGACAGTTCGCCTTGAATAAAACTCCTCCAGCAAGGCCCAACATTAGTTTTACCATTTGCCACCTTGCCTTTTCCTTTCCCTTGGGTCGGCCGGCTCAAGGGTCATCTTTGTTAAACCCCCGGGCCAGTGCTTCTCCAAGTGTTGGTACAACCCAGAGCACAGTGTGGGGCCGTCCCTTGGCAACTTGGGTTACGTTGGCTCCCATACACTTAGCTTATCCGGTGTGCCCTGAGAACGAGATATGTGCAGCAACTATTGGGATTTGTCGGCACAACGGGTGGTCTTGCTGGACTTGTTTTACCATTGTCGAGGATGTCTTGTAACCAGGATTCCGAGCCTGATCGGGTCTTCCCGCTAGAAGGAATATCCTTCGTTGACCGTGAGAGCTTGTGATGGTCTAAGTTGGGACACCCCTGCAGGGATTTGAACTTTCGAAAGCCATGCCCGCGGTTATGGGCAGATGGGAATTTGTTAATGTCCGGTTGTAGAAAACCTGAAGTTGATCTTAATTAAAATACATCAACCGCGTGTGTAACCGTGATGGTCTCTTCTCGGCGGAGTCCGGGAAGTGAACACGGTGTTGGAGTTATGCTTGACATAGATTGTTCTAGGATCACTTCTTGATCATAGTTTTATCGACCGTGCCTTGCCTTCTCTTCTCGCTCTCATTTGCGTATGTTTAGCAACCATATCTGCTAGTCGCTTGCTGCATCTCCACCTCATACCTTTTACCTTACCCATAAGATTAAATAGTCTTGATCGCGAGGGTGTGAGATTGCTGAGTCCCCGTGACTCACAGATTACTTCCAAAACCAGTTTGTAGGTGCTTGATGATATCGTGGAGGTGACGCAACCAAGCTCAGGAGGAGCTCGATGCAGACCGTGTTCGTTAGGTTGTCCTGTTTCTAGTTGATCAGTAGTGGAGCCTAGTCGGGACGATCGGGGATCTGTGTAGCATTTGGGGTAGTCTTCTTTTATTTTGGTTCCGTAGTCGGACCTTGTCTGTATCTGGATGATGTAATGCTTTATTCATGTATTGTGTGAAGTGGCGATTGTAAGCCAACTATGTATCTCTTTCCCTTATGTATTACATGGTTTATGTGAAGATTACCTCACTTGCGACATTGCTTACAATGCGGTTATGCCTCTAAGTCGTTCTTCGACACGTGGGAGATATAGCCGCATCGTGGGCGTCACAAGTTGGTAATCAGAGCCTTCCCTGACTTAGGAGCCCCTTGCTTGATCGAATCATTGGCGTTGTTGAGTATAGAAAATTGTTTTGAGTCATTTAGGAATTATATATATCGGAGAGTTAGGAATTCTTTTTACTCCTCAGTCCCTTCGTCGCTCTGGTGAGGCATCGTGACGTAGAGTTTTGATTCTTCTCTTCTCAAATTTCACTAAATTTTTTTCTTAGGATCACGCAGGTATCTTGGAATTGTTCTGATGGTTTTGTGATGAGAACATTGTTCTTGGTGCCTCCTGTCATTTACGGGTTATGGCAGTGTCCCGGGGAGTTGAGCTCCGAGGTGTTGTCGTCACAATTTTATCGTTGCAGTTCTGGAATACCTGAGATTAGTTTCGCCAACATCGAAAATCTCTTTTATGCAGTTGTTGGTGAGATAACCTCGACGCCACCCAGTACTGGGGCGGGAGTTCGGGAGTATTGCCATAACTCGTATAACAGATGCTTTTCGAAGGTTGAGGTAGATGATTTCCGAAGGTTTCTTGGTTATGTGTTGAAGGATGGATACAGCTGGATGTAGGATTTGCTAGTTTTGGGTGAGATATTATGCTTCCCCTGTATCCCCAACACCTGATTGCATAACCGGAAAATTTCGGGAGTTTTGTAAGTGGGAATTCAAGTAGCTCTTAGGATATCTTTCCGACAGATGTATGATATGAAATTAGGGTTCGACGTCTAGTGGTCCGCCTATCCACGGTTGGTTTTACAGTGGTCTCGTTGTGTCTTAAAGAGTCCTTGGCTATGCCGACTCGGGGACGCTTCGTATGTCATGTGCACTGCCTTGTACATGATGGTGCTATACAATCGAGCCCGTGTAGGCCCCACCACGAAAACTTCGGACGAAATCTCTATCATATGTTTGTTCCGGCTTATTCTGCAAGCCAACCCTTTGTTTTTGGTTTTGAGTGGTGGTATTCGAGTTGCTTCGAAGTCAAATGTTGATTCCATACCTTTCCTAAACGGTGTTCTCATACTCCTATGTGAATACTAATCCCTCATGATAATCGAGATTATCATGCAAATCCTTTTCAACCAGCATGTTTTCTCTCCAAGTGGTTCCGATCATTTCAACATCAGCAAGATCAATTATCAGTTTTTTTCTCAACGGTGTTCATTTCATCCGTCTCCAAGTTGCCTTTGTTTTTCCCTCCCACCCACCCTTTTTCTTCAAGGACTCAGATTTCTTAATCAAGTATCCTTTGATTCATGTGAAGTCTCTCCATTCTTTCCTTCATGTTCTTACCCGGTGATTCTCATGAAAATTCTAATGGAGCTTCAAGTTCGTCACTCTTCACTCATTTCTTCTCCGATGGATTCAAATCAAGCTTTCGGTGTTGATCTCATACCCCTTTTTCCTCGTTTCAAATACCTTCTCATACCGATGCACCTCATAATAATTTACTTCACGCTATTCATTTGTTCGGGAGTGCTGAAGATATCTCAGAAGGCTCGTCTTGTCTTTCAAGATCACTTCAACCTTTCTCGAGGCTGTTATCTCATTCAAGTCTTTTAGTTCAACCAGTGCAATCTCTCTCTTTAAATCATTTCAATGGTGTTTCTCTTGAGTGGGCCCTAACCCACAGGTCTTTTCCCAGGATCTTACCTGACTCTTCTTATTTTCCTGGAGCTATCCTCGAATTTCTTTTCGAAGTTTGACGTAAGAATGATTTATCATCAGTCAAATGTCTTTCTCCAAGATCTTCCAAATTCTTTTCATCATTGGTTCAACTTTTCTATTCTTCTTTATTCCGGAGTGTCTCAACAATTCATGGTGGTGTTTCTCGTAGTCTTTCTCATCATTTGAAGACCGAAGAAGAGTTTTACCTCCATATCTTATCCGTTCTCTCAGAGATTCATGGTTCTAGTTCAAGGCCATCCTCTCATAATTGTTTTGAACGCGAAAATTCTTTTCCTTCCTCCGGAGCCCATTATTTCACAAGACTTATTCATTCTCAGCCTTCAGCTATCATTCTCCAAATCTTACCGGTGCATCATTCAATATTCTCTAATCAGTTCGTGATCCCTTCGTTCACTTGTATCTAAATTCTCTCAAGCATCTTCATTCATTTGCTAATTCTTACCGGTGATTCATCCCTTTTACTTTGTTTTTTTAATTCTTACCGGTGATTCATTCTAGATTCTATTCCATTGTTGTCATATCAACTCATTCGTTATTTTTCCAAATCCTACCGGTGGTGCGTTGAAGACTTCCCCAAGTTGACGCTATATCTATTTAATCCTTTCGATGAGAATAAGTGGTATGCCAAATCCGCTGCTTGTCATCAATTTAAAATGGTGAAGGATAAGCATAATGAATTCTTATTCTTGTTTCATCGAGTGAATTCAATTCCGTATTCCGGAGGCTCATCAAATTCTCGGTTTCATTTGCTTCATCTTTATTTTCCGGAGTTCCTAGCTTTTCCACATTATCTCGTCGCGAAGCTCCTTCTAAATCATCGCAAGGATTCACCTTGTGCTTTCAACTTCTCATTCCTTTTGTTTGATCATCCTTCTATTACCGGAGTTCCTCATGGTGGTTCGTCAAGGATTTCTTTTCATTCTTCAATTTCTCTTCAAGATATCTCTCGAATCTATGATCAGCCAAGATATACTTCAAGCATTCTTCATCTTGCAATCCGGAGTGCTATTCTTTCTACCATATTATTGGAGGTGGTATTATGTCATTCTTGATAATTTGGGTTCATGTTTCATGATTCACATGTTGTTAGGAATGAGATATTTTAAATCCATCAATCTCTTCTTTGAAGTAATCTTGGGTTATATTTCACCTAAAGCCTTCCCTAAGGATTGTTGCTATTATGGTGCTCATAAATGACCCAAGTTCTTCATTTATCCTCCCGGTGAAATAGTTTCTCGTCGCCTTGGTCATACCAATCCAATTCTTTTTTCCTTGAGTTGCAGGTTGTCACCTCATAATTTGAGATGTATTCCATAAGACCATATCAAGCTTATCTTTTCGTTGTTGATAATCCAACAACTCCGTTCTAGCCTTGGTTGTAAGCGTGCGCTGCCAAGATCTTGGTTTCTACTTTGTTCATTCCATTCCATTCTTCATTTTGTTCCAGAGGCTTTGTGATGTTGCTCTCTTCAACCCATCTTTTCGTTTTGTCAGGATCGTGTTCTTTTCTTGGTTTATCCATTTAACCGGAGTGTTGTGTCCTTTTGCTCAAGCTTTTTCATTTTATCAAGTCTTTCATCTCTTTTCAACCAGAATGCTACCCGAATCGGTTCTTCCTTTTCCTCTTTCTTAACAGAGTGTTTTCAACTTTGTTCTTCTCCGTTGTTCTATTTCTTTCAATTTGTTCAACCTTCTCAAGGTTCTTTGGTTTCACTCGTTTGTCAAAGAAGCAACTTAGTCTTACCTCTTCTCTTTCTCTTCCGTTGTTCCTCCGGTGCCATTCTAGATCTCGGGACGAGATCCTCTCGTAGTAGTGGAGTGTTGTGACGCCCCAAGACCGGAGCTTCAGATGCCTTCCAGGGTTTCCGGGTTCGTTGTGTGATTTGTTTTGTCTGTTGCTTTCATCTTTGCATCATGTGCATTGCATCATGTCATCATGCAACCCGTTTTAAAACTCAACTAAATAAATTGCATGGATCTTCGGTCCATTTAAATCGAGGGAATTCACATGGTGATTCTCTTTAAAACATATCCTCCCAATAGTAGGGAGATATATTAAATATTTCATTAATGTGGAATTACCTTGACACACTTGCAAAATAATTCCCCATGCCTTTGTCCCATGCATCATCTCCTTCTCCTTTCCTTCTATTTCCTTTTTTTGCAAGTGCCATTTTCCCCTTCTCTATTAATGTTCATTCTTTTCCTATAAATTCTCGACCATGCCTTCAACCTCTCTACCAAATTTCATCTCTTTTGACGTTGTTTTGGTTGGGTTCAAAATTGCATCAAGTTTGAAGTTAATTTAAACTTGGTTTAATTTTCTACCCTTAAAAACGACCTAAGCAATTTATTCAAATATTACTTAAATCCTGGACCCCATAGCTTTTTACCTCCTTGTCAGAAACCTCCCTTAGATACCTGCTCTTTTCTTTTTATTTTGCTATCTAAGGGTTTTTTTTAAAAGAGAAGAGGGAAGGAGTGAGGAGCCCAGCCAGGCCTTTTCCCTGTAGCTAGGCCAGCCCATTCGGCCCAAGGCCAAGGCCCAGCCAGCCGCACTCTGTCTTAACCCTAGCCCGATTCCCCGATTCAATCTCTCCCTCTCGTTCCTCTCTCAGCGCCGCCAACTGCCCTTGTCCTCTCGCTCGACCCCTCTCTCTCTTTTCCCTACTCGCGCCACCAGGGATGAGCGCAGTCGGCGCCTCCCGATCCAATGTCCCGCGTCCTCCTCTGCCTTCGATCCGGTGTCGCCGGAGGCCACCAGCGCCGCCCAGGCGCCGCACCTCCTTCCTTAGCGCGCCTCCTTCTTTCCCCGGCCTCCTCCTCACGCCAGTCGCCAGGGACGCGCCTCCCTGCTACCAAAGACGCCGCCAAGCTACGCCCTACGGTCCTGTCATCCGACCGCGCCAAGCCCCGCCACCGGCCTGCTACCTCGCCTCCCCAACCCGAGTTGGCCCGGATTCGGCCATCTTCGACACCTTTGGTCGCTGGCCATGGACGCCTCTACTCCATCACCGGACGGCTGCTTCTCCGCGCGCCTCTGTTCGTCGTTGTTGTCACCGTGAGCCCGTGTTGACTTCCCCCGCTCCACCACCATCAGCGCCTGGCAGCACCTCCTCTATCAGTGACTCGTTTTGTTGCTGCACGTCTTGCCGCTGCCATGGCCTCTCACTTGTAGCCCCTCGCCAAGCATGCTACGTGATGCTGCCCCTTTTGTCATTGCCAAGGCCACTGAATCCAGGGACACAAGACCGCCTCATTGGATTCCTTTCGACAAGTACCACGACGACCGTCGAGACCGCCAAGTCCCACTACCGATGAACGTTTTGGAATCGCCAAGTCAGACTACAACGCGAAGACCATGTACAACTACTGACACCCGTGGATTTCACCAAGTACCTATACCGACGACCGAAACCCTGTTTTCGACAAGTTCGCGAGTACTACCACTTCCCACGACGACCTTGTACTACTACCGTTGACGAAGACATGTGCACCGCAAGCATCACGTTCAACTACCATCGACCGCGAAGGGTTTGGAGTTATCAAGTACCTCTCCGAAACGAACGTGAATGACTACCGTTGCAAGAACGGGACCAGAAAGTCCGAAGACCCCAAGTACCTCGACACCGATGACATGAACGTCTATGGAAACTCGTGCAACGATAAACATGTACCACTACTGTCGCCGAGATCACGAGAACCTCTACCCTCGACCCTAGAGCGTGCGAGAACGACTACTTCGACTGTCGTCGCGAGAACGCCTACTTCCCTCTATGAACGAGAACCGTCTCCTTTGCACGCTCCGAAGGTATAACCCTGAGAAGACGTCCGTGAACGAATGCTTGCGATGTTTGAGATGCTTGTGTTTGCACTGTGTCCAATTTGTCACTCGTTTTCCTTGTCGCCAACTCGTGGGACACCCGGAATCTGGGAGCACCCCACCATCTTTTGTATGCATCCACACACTTCTCCTTTGCATCGGTATCTCAATCGAGTTACCGGAACCGGAACGTTGCCGTGGCACCATTTTCGTTATCATTGCCGTGGCACCTCCTTTTCTTTCCACCACGGTGAAAAATGCTTCATAATGCTCTTGTCAACTTTTAATAAAAATTGCATAAACTTGTTCATGTCATCGGCATCATGATAACAACAATTAAAATGTTTAAATTGTTGTTCCTATAAATTGCTAATGCTTATGGGGATTTACCGGATTCGTTATTTGTTATATCCGGCCCCATTTAAATTGTTTAGATTGTGTAGTTTTGTCATGCTTCACCTCTTGCCATGCTAACAACATTTAAGCTTGTTGGGTACCTAAACGAGAGAGAACTAAATAACTTGAATGTGGTGTTCCGTCAATATGTAACTCCGTTGCATATTGAGCTCCATTTAATTTGTAGGATTGCTTGTGCACTTTGCCATGCCATGCATATTAAACCGGACATGCATCATACTTGATTGTGCATCATGCCATGTTGATGTGGGTTGTTTACTATGTTGTTTGCTCCTTTCCGGTGTTGCTTCTTCGGGTTGGTTCCGATAACGTCGCGTTTGTGAGGACCCGTTTGACTACGTCCGTTTGTCTGCTTCATGGACTCGTTCTTCTTCCTTGCGGGATCTTAGGCAAGATGATCATACCCTCGAAATCACTTCTATCTTTGCTTGCTAGTTGCTCGCTCTTTTGCTATGCCTATGCTGCGATACCTACCACTTGCTTATCATGCCTCCCATATTGTTGAACCAAGCCTCTAACCCACCTTGTCCTAGCAAACCGTTGTTTGGCTATGTTACCGCTTTGCTCAGCCCCTCTTATAGCGTTGTTAGTTGCAGGTGAAGATTGAAGTTGTTCCTTGTTGGAACATGGATGTTCCTGTTGAACATGTTACTTGTTGGGATATCACAATATCTCTTATTTAATTAATGCATCTATATACTTGGTAAAGGGTGGAAGGCTCGGCCTTATGCCTGGTGTTTTGTTCCACTCTTGCCGCCCTAGTTTCCGTCATATCGGTGTTATGTTCCCGGATTTTGCGTTCCTTACGCGGTTGGGTTATAATGGGAATCCCTTGACAGTTCGCCTTGAATAAAACTCCTCCAGCAAGGCCCAACATTGGTTTTACCATTTGCCACCTAGCCTTTTCTTTCCTTTGGGTCGGCCGGCTCAAGGGTCATCTTATTTTAACCCCCCGGGCCAGTGCTTCTCTAAGTGTTGGTCCAACTGAGCGATGTCTGAGGCTACCAGGGGCAACTCTGGGCTGGCTTACCCGACGTCTTGCTCATCCGGTGTGCCCTGAGAACGAGATATGTGCAGCTCCTATCGGGATTTGTCGGCACATCTGGGTGGCTTTGCTGGTCTTGTTTTACCATTGTCGAAATGTCTTGTAACCGGGATTCCGAGTCTGATCGGGTCTTCCCGCTAGAAGGAATATCCTTCGTTGACCGTGAGAGCTTGTGATGGGCTAAGTTGGGACACCCCTGCAGGGATTTGAACTTTCGAAAGCCGTGCCCGCGGTTATGGGCAGATGGGAATTTGTTAATGTCCGGTTGTAGAAAACCTGAAGTTGACCTTAATTAAAATACATCAACCGCGTGTGTAACCGTGATGGTCTCTTCTCGGCGGAGTCCGGGAAGTGAACACGGTGTTGGAGTTATGCTTGACGTAGGTTGTTCTAGGATCACTTCTTGATCATAGTTTTATCGACCGTGCTTTGCCTTCTCTTCTCGCTCTCATTTGCGTATGTTTAGCCACCATATATGCTAGTCGCTTGCTGCAGCTCCACCTCATACCTTTTACCTTACCCATAAGCTTAAATAGTCTGGATCGCGAGGGTGTGAGATTGCTGAGTCCCCGTGACTCACAGATTACTTCCAAAACCAGTTTGCAGGTGCTCGATGATATCGTGCAGGTGACGCAACCAAGCTCAAGAGGAGCTCGATGAAGATCGTGTTCGTTAGGTTGTCCCGTTTCCATTTGATCAGTAGTGGAGCCCAGTTGGGACAATCAGGGATCTGTGTAGCATTTGGGGTTGTCTTCTTTTATTTTGGTTCCGTAGTCGGACCTTGTCTGTATCTGGATGATGTAATGCTTTATTCATGTATTGTGTGAAGTGGCGAGTGTAAGCCAACTATGTATCTCTTTCCCTTATGTATTACATGGGTTGTGTGAAGATTACCCCACTTGCGACATTGCTTACAATGCGGTTATGCCTCTAAGTCGTGCTTCAACACGTGGGAGATATAGCCGCATCAAGGGCGTCACATCGGGTCTTCCCGCTAGAAGGAATATCCTTCGTTGACCGTGAGAGCTTGTGATGGGCTAAGTTGGGACACCCCTGCAGGGATTTGAACTTTCGAAAGCCGTGCCCATGGTTATGGGCAGATGGGAATTTGTTAATGTCCGGTTGTAGAAAACCTGAAGTTGACCTTAACTAAAATACATCAACCGTGTGTGTTACCGTGATGGTCTCTTTTCGGCGGAGTCCGGGAAGTGAACACGGTGTTGGAGTTATGCTTGACGCAGGTTGTTCCAGGATCACTTCTTGATCATATTTTCTCGACCGTGCCTTTGTGTAATGCCCTCGATGCGGGTATATCTCCCATGTGTCGAAGCACGACTTAGAGGCATAACCGCATTGAAAGCAATGTCGCAAGTGAGGTAATCTTCACACAACCCATGTAATACATAAGGGAAATAGATACATAGTTGGCTTACAATCGCCACTTCACACAAATACATGAATAAAGCATTACATCATCCAAATACAATCAGGGCCCGACTACGGAGCCAAAATAAAAGAAGAACCCCAAATGCGACACAGATCCCCGATCGACCCCAACTGGGCTCCACTACTGATCAACTAGAACGAAACAACACAAAGGACAAGATCTTCATAGAGCTCCTCCTTGAGCTTGGTTGTGTCACCTGCTCGGTAACATCGGCACCTACAAACTGGTTTTGGAAGTATCTATGAGCCACGGGGACTCAACAATCTCGCACCCTTGCGATCAAGACTATTTAAGCTTATGGGTAAGGTAAAGGTATGAGGTGGAGCTGCAGCAAGCGACTAGCATATATGGTGGCTAAACATACGCAAAAGAGAGCGAGAAGAGAAGGCAAAGCACGATCGAGATACTATGATCAAGAAGTGATCCTAGAACAACCTACGTCAAGCATAACTCCAACACCGTGTTCACTTCCCGGACTCCGTCGGAAAGAGACCATCACGGTTACACACGCGGTTGATTCATTTTAATGAAGTTAAGATTCAAGTTATCTACAACCGGACATTAACAAATTCCCATCTGCCCATAACCGGGGGCACGGCTTTCGGAAGTTCAAATCACGGTAGGGGTGTCCCAACTTAGCCCATGACAAGCTCTCATGGTCAACGAAGGAATAGACCTCCTCCCGAGACATTCCGATCAGACTCGGTATCCCGGTACTACAAGACATCCTCGACAATGGTAAAACAAGTCCAGCAAGACCACCCGCTATGCCGACAAATCCTGATAGGAGCTGCACATATCTCGTTCTCAGGGCACACCGGATAAGCTAAGCGTACAGGAGCCGACGTAACCCAAGTTGCCAAGGGATGGCCCTGCACGGTGCTCTGGGTTGGACCAACACTCAGAGGAGCACTGGCCCGGGGGTTTAAAATGAAGTTGACCCTTGGGCTGGCCTAACCCAAGGGAAAAAGAGGCTAGGTGGCAAATGGTAAAACCAATGTTGGGCCTTGATGGAGGAGTTTTATTCAAAGAGAACTGTCAAGGGGTTCCCATTATAACCCAACCGCGTAAGGAACGCAAAATCCGGGAACATAACACCGATATGACGGAAACTAGGGTGGCAAGAGTGGAACAAAACACCAGGCATAAGGCCGAGCCTTCCACCCTTTACCAAGCATATAGATGCATTAATTAAATAAGAGATATTGTGATATCCCAACAAGTAAACATGTTCCAATAAGGAACAACATCTCCATGTTCCAACAAGGAACAAGCTTCAATCTTCACCTGCAACTAACAACGCTATAAGAGGGGCTGAGAAAAGAGGTAACATAGCCAAACAACGGTTTGCTAGGACAAGGTGGGTTAGAGGCTTGGTTCAACAATATGGGAGGCATGATAAGCAAGTGGTAGGTATTGTAGCATAGGCATAGCAAAAGAGCGAGCAACTAGCAAGCAAAGATAGAAGTGATTTCGAGGGTATGGTCATCTTGCCTGAGATCCCACAAGGAAGAAGAACGAGTCCATGAAGAAGACAAACGGACGTAGACGAACGGGTCCTCACAAACGCGACGTTACCGGAACCAACCCAAAGAAGCAAACACCGGAAAGAAGCACACAACATAGTAAACAACCCTCACAGAATCATGGCATGATGCACAAACAAGTATGATGCATGTCCGGATTAAAGAGGCATGGCATGGCAAAGTGCACAAGCAATCCTACAAATTAAGTGGAGCTCAATATGCAACTCAGTTGCATATTAACCGAACACCACATCAATTATTTAGTTCACTCTCGGTTAGGTACTCCACAATATTAAATGTTGGTTAACATGGCAAGAGGTGTAGCATAACAAACTATACAATCTAAACAATTTAAATGGGGCCGGATATAATAAACAACAAAACCGGTAAACCCCATATGCAATTATCAATTTGGTGCAACAACAATTTTAACCAATCTTGAAGTTGTTATCATGATGCGGATGACATGTGCAAGTTTACACAATTTTTAATAAAAGTTGACAAGAGAATTATGAAGCATTTGTCATCATGGTGAAAAGAAAAGGGGTGTCACGGCAACGAATCCGAAAATGATGCCACGGCAACATATCGGTTCCGGTAGCTCATGGAGATACCGGTGCAAAAGGAAAAGCGACGGGCGCGTGCCATGCAAGGACGGTGGGGTGATCCCGGATACCGGGTTCCCACATGCCGACGACAAGACAACGAGGAACTCGCAAAGAACAACTCGGACTCGTTGCAACCACGAACATCTCATACAACATGCATTCATTCACGGGCATCGTCTCGGGGTTATACCTTTATAGCGTGCATTATCGGAGCGGTTCGAGTTTGATGCGGTGTAGGGGAAGTAGACATTCTCGGGACGTTCGTAGTGGAAGAAGTCATACACGGGCGCAGTGGGTAGTAGTGGTACTATCGATCCTCGGCGACGAAAGTGGAAGTAGGGGTACACAACGACGGTAGTTGTACACGGTTCTTTTGGCCCTGGTAGTCGTACACACATCCGAAGAGGAACTCGGCGTTCCGATGCAGTGTAGGGGTACATGCCGATGGTTGTCGTGATACTTGGCATTTCGATCAGCACTCGTTCGAGCATCCGTGTGGTCTTGTCAGTGGTGTACTTGGCGATCTCCGAGGGGGCCTTGACGCTTCTGTTCATAGAGGTACTTGGCGGTTTTGTTCCCTCGGTCTTGCCGGTCTCGGTAACGCAGTTGTACGATAGCGTCACCGAACTTGTCGAACCCAAACTCTTCAAGGACCGTCGTGGTACTTGGCGCTTGCGGTGTGGTGTAGGGCAAAAAACAGGGGGGGTGCATTGACGAAATCTACAACAATCGAACTTGGCGCTACTCCCTGTTCGTTAGTCGTCCGACTTGGCGTCAACGGCAGCAGCATGCGGAGGTTCACCAGGACAGCAGGGACCACTGGCAGGGAACGGCTGCTACCAGGGCTGTCGCAGGGACTCGGGCAGGAGATGGAGAAGACGCAGCGATGCGATCTCTGGCGAGAAGGCGAAGCAGAGGAGGGCAGCAGCGGTGCGCTTGAGGCCGAACAGAGGGAGGAAGAGGTGCATGCGTGAGGTGGCCCTCGGCTGCCATGGACGGAGGTGAGGTCGGGGCAAAGGAACGCGGCACAACTTGACTGCGGCAAGGTGGCAGCGGGATCCGGGCAGCAAAGGAGAGATCGAGCCAGCGGCTGGGTGCTTCCTGGCGGCGCCATGGCGGGGAGGCGATGGTGCTGCAATAGGGCGCGGAGGACCACAGCTGCAGGCGCGTGTGCTCGAGGAGCTCCTCTCCTCGAGCGCTCAGGCGACGGGGACTTGGCGAGGAGGAGGCGCGCAGGAGGCAGGAGGTGAGGCACATCATCGGAGGCAGCTTGCGATGGGCCATGGCGAGGAGGCGGACATGAAAGACGACGCGGCCCATGAGATGGTGCGAGGTGAGCGAGAGGGTGTGGCGGCGGCAGAAGACTAACGAGAGGAGGAGAGGGATCGAGGGAGGAGTGGCTGCGGTCCAGCGAGCGAGAAGAGGAGCACGCGCGAGGGAGATGGGGATCGGGCTGCGGGTCTCTCTGGCGACGCGAGGGGAGAGGAGATCGTGAGGAGAGGGAGGTTGGTTCGTTGGGCCTAGGGTTAGGAAGTAGGTTTAGGTGGGCTGCGGGGAAGGATGGGCCGGCCTGGGCTATCTCTCTTCTCTCTGTCTCTCTCATATAACCTTTAACAGAAAAACAAAGAGAGGAGAAAAAAATGGAAAAGGAGGGGTTATAGAAAACATTTGGGCATGCGGTTAAATTTCCCGGACTCATAAAAAAATGAGTTCGTTCCAAGAAAATGCATTTGGCACTGCTTGGAAGGACTGCATTCAAACACATTTGAATGTGATTCAAATAAGTTTGAATTGACAAAACATTTTTGGAGAGTCCAAAAATGTTCTGAAATTTTGTGGAGATCGGTAAAGTGATGAAAGAAAATATGGGCAAAGTTTGAGGACCAAACTTGAAGCGGGAAAAAGGCATGTGATTATTTGCAAGTGTGTTATAGGTGATTCCGAAAATGGAATATTTGATATAGCTCCCTAATATCGGGAGGATATGTTACAAAGAGAATCACCATGTGAATTCCCTCGGTTTAAATAGACCGAAGATCCATGCAATTTATTTACTTGAGTTTTAAAACGGGTTGCATGATGACATGATGCAATGCACATGATGCAAAGATGAAATGCAACGGAACAAAAGAAACACACGAAGAAACCCGAAAACCCTGGAAGGCATCTGAAGCTCCGGTCTTGGGGCGTTACAACACTCCACCACTACGAGAGGATCTCGTCCCGAGATCTAGAATGGCACCCGGGAAAACGGAAAAGAAAGAGAAGAGGTAAAACTAAGTTGCTCCTTTGACAAACGAGTGAGACCAAAGAACCTTGAAAAGGTTAAGTCATTTCGATAAAAGAATACAACAGAGGTGAACGAACTTGAAAACACTCCGTTAGAAAAGAGGAACAAGGAAGAACAAATTCAGGCAACACTCCGGTTGAAAGGAGATGCAAGGCTTGATAAGGCGAAAAGAACTTGAGCAAAAAGGCACAACACTCCGGTTAAATGGATAAACCAAGAAAAGAACACGATCCTAACAAAACAAGAAGATGGGTTGAAGAGAGCAATATCACAATGCCTCCAGAACAAAAGTAAGAATGGAATGGAATGAACGAAGGGGAACACGATCTGGAGAGAGCACACTTACAACAAATACTAGACCGGAGTTGTTGGAAAACCAACAATGAAAAGAATAAGCTTTATATGGACTTATAGAAGACATCTCAAAATTATGAGGTGAAATTCTGCCACTAACGGAAAACAATGGATTGGATTGATATCAACAAGAATACAAGAAGCTATATCACCGGGAGGATAAAAGAAGAAGTTGGGTCACTTATAAGCACCATAATTAGCAACAATCCTTAGGGAAAGCTTTAGGTGAAATATAATCCAAGATAACTTCAATGAAGAGGTCGATGGATTGAGAAGAGCTCATGCTCGAAGGACTTGATGGGTTTAAACTATCTCATACTTGACAACTTGCGAATCATGAAACATGAAGGGACATTGTCAAGAAAGACATAACACCATCTCAAAAGATAAGGGGGAACAATTGCACTCCTGATTGCAAGATGAAGAATGGTTGAGCTCCTTAGAAAAGAACCTCAATGAAAACTTCGAGATGGAATTAAATCCTTTATGAAACATCATGTAGAGCCTCCATGAAGAACTTCGGTAACAAAGGGTAACGACAAGAAAGAGAAGTTGAAAACACAAGGTGAAACCTTGCGATGATTGGAAGAGCTCTGCGACGAGATAAGTTGAAACTTGGAGCTCCGGAAAAGAAAAGATGAATCAAGTGAAACCGAGAATTTGATGAGCCTCCGTAATAAATAATTGAATATACTCAATGAAACAAGAATAAAAATTACATTATGCTTATCCTTCACCCATTAAATTGATGACAAGCAATGGATTTGGCATATTACTTATTCTCGTAGAAAGGATTAAGAGAGATATAAGTCAAACTTGAGAAGGTATTCAAAGAAGCACCGGTAGAATGAAACAACAAAAGAATTAATATGATAAACGAAGGAAGACAAAAATCTTGGAAGAACCACCGTAAGAATTAAAATGATCGAGGAAAAGATAAAGAACACCGGGAAGAATTATGAAATGAACGAAGATGCTTGAGAGGATTTAGATACATGAGAATGAAGGGATCACAAACTGATTAGAGATCACTTGAATGAAGCACCGGTAAGATTGGAGAACGATAACTGAAAGCTGGGAAATGAATAATTATGAGATGATGGGCTCCGGAGAACAAACTGAAAAGAATCTTGAATTGCTCCGGATGGGTGAAAAGAATTTCCACAATCGCAAATAATTATGAGAGGATGGCAACAAGCTAGAATCGCGAATCTTGAAGAGAATGGAGCAAGATTTACGAGAAATTCTTCTTCGGTCTTCAAAATCTGAGAATGACGACGATTACCACCAGTGAGAATTTTTGAGGCCCTCCAGAATGAAGAATGGAAAAGGTTGAGCCAACGATGAAAATAATTTAACCGATCTTGGAGAAAGGCATTTAACTGATGAAAATTCATTATTACGTCAAACTTGAAAGGATTTTTGAATAGCTCCGGTAAAATTAGAAGAGTCAGGTAAGATCCTGGAAAAAGACCTGTGGGTTAGGGCCCACTCAAAAGAAACACCGTAGAACGATTCAAAAGAGAGAAAGCACCGGTTGAATTAAATGACTTGAATGAGGGAACATCCTCGAAAGAGCTTGAACGAATGCAGAGTGGAAGCACGAATCTTCGAGACATCTTCAGCACTCCGGAACAATTGAATAGCAAACAGGGAATGATTGAGAGGTATGCCGGCAAGAGAAGACATTTAAAGCAAGGAAAAGAATATGGTCAACACAAAAAAAACTAGAATTGAAACCACCGGAGAAGAAAAGAATTAAGGATGATGACCTTGAAGCTCTGTTAGAATCTTCATGAGAATCGCCAGATAAGAACATTGAAGGAAAAGGAATGAAGAGGCCTCGCATCAAATAAAATGGATACTTGATTGAGATATATGAGTCCTCGGAGAGACAAGGGTGGGTGGGCGGGAAAAACAAAGGCAACTTGGATACGGATGAAACGAACACCGTTGAGAAGAGCTGATAATTGATCTTGCGAATGTTGAAATGATCGGATCCACTTGAAGAGAGACACGCCGGTTGAAAAGGATTGACATGACAATCTCGATTATCATGAGGGATTAGTATTCCCATAGGAATATGAGAACACCGCTTGGGGAAGGTATGGAATCAACACTTGACATTGAAGCAACTCGAATACCACAACTCAAAACAAAAACAAAAGGTTGGCTTGCAGAATAAGCCGGAACAAACATATGATAGAGATTTCATCCGAAGTTTTCGTGGTGGGGCCTACACGGGCTCGATCGTACATCACCATCATGTACAAGGCAGTGCACATGACATACGAAGCGTCCCCGAGTCGGCATAGCCAAGGACTCTTTAAGACACAACGAGACCACTGTAAAACCGACCGTGAATAGGCGGACCACTAGACGTCGAACCCCAATTTCATATCATACATCTGACGGAAAGATATCCTAAGAGCTACTTGAATTCCCACTTATAAACTCCCGAAATTTTCCGGTTATGCAATCAGGTGTTGGGGATACAGGGGAAGCATAATATCTCACCCAAAACTAACAAATCCTACATCCAGCTGTATCCATCCTTCAACACATAACCAAGAAACCTTCGGAAATCATCTACCTCAACCTTCGAAAAGCATCCGTTATACGAGTTATGGGTATACTCCCGAACTCCCGCCCCAGTACTGGGTGGCGTCGAGGTTATCTCACCAACAACTGCATAAAAGAGATTTTCGATGTCGGCGAAACTAAACTGAGGTATTCCAGAACTGCAACGATAAAATTGTGACGACAACACCTCGGAGCTCAACTCCCCGGGACACTACCATAAAACCCCTGACAGGAGGCACCAAGACAATGTTCTCGTCACAAAACCATCGGAATGATTCCAAGATACCCGCGTGATCCTAAATTTTTTTTAGTGAAATTTGAGAAGAGAAGAGTCAAAACTCTACGTTAGGATGCCTTACCAGAGCGATGAGGAGACTGGGGAGTAAAAAGAATTCCTAAACTCTCTGATATATAATCCCTAAATGACTCAAAACATTTTTTCTAGACATAACTTGGCCGCTAATTCGATCAAGCAGTGGGGGCTCCTAAGGTCGGGGAAGGCTCTGATACCAACTTGTAACGCCCTCGATGCGGCTATATCTCCCACGTGTCGAAGCACGACTTAGAGGCATAACCGCATTGAAAGCAATGTCGCAAGTGAGGTAATCTTCACACAACCCATGTAATACATAAGGGAAAGAGATACATGTTGGCTTACAATCGCCACTTCACACAAATACATGAATAAAGCATTACATCATCCAAATACAATCAGGGCCCGACTACGGAGCCAAAATAAAAGAAGAACCCCAAATGCGACACAGATCCCCGATCGACCCCAACTGGGCTCACTACTGATCAACTAGAACGAAACAACACAAAGGACAAGATCTTCATAGAGCTCCTCCTTGAGCTTGGTTGCGTCACCTGCTCGGTAACATCGGCACTTGCAAACTGGTTTTGGAAGTATCTGTGAGCCATGGGGACTCAGCAATCTCGCACCCTCGTGATCAAGACTATTTAAGCTTATGGGTAAGGTAAAGGTATGAGGTGGAGCTGCAGCAAGCGACTAGCATATATGGTGGCTAAACATACGCAAAAGAGAGCGAGAAGAGAAGGCAAAGCACGATCGAGATACTATGATCAAGAAGTGATCCTAGAACAACCTACGTCAAGCATAACTCCAACACCGTGTTCACTTCCCGGACTCTGCCGGAAAGAGACCATCACGGTTACACACGTGGTTGATTCATTTTAATGAAGTTAATATTCAAGTTATCTACAACCGGACATTAACAAATTCCCATCTGCCCATAACCGTGGGCACGTCTTTCGGAAGTTCAAATCCCTGCAGGGGTGTCCCAACTTAGCCCATGACAAGCTCTCACGATCAACGAATGAATAGACCTCCTCCCGAGACATTCCGATCAGACTCGGTATCCTGGTACTACAAGACATCCTCGACAATGGTAAAACAAGTCCAGCAAGACCACCCACTGTGCTGACAAATCCCGGTAGGAGCTGCATATATCTCGTTCTCATGGCACACCGGATAAGCTAAGCGTACAGGAGCCGACGTAACCCAAGTTGCCAAGGGATGGCCCTGAACGGTGCTCTGGGTTGGACCAACACTCAGAGGAGCACTAGCCCCGGGGTTTAAAATAAAGATGACCCTTGGGCTGGCCTAACCCAAGGGAAAAAGAGGCTAGGTGGCAAATGGTAAAACCAATGTTGGGCCTTGCTAGAGGAGTTTTATTCAAAGCGAACTGTCAAGGGGTTCCCATTATAACCCAACCGTGTAAGGAACGCAAAATCCGGGAACATAACACCCATATGACGGAAACTAGGGCGACAAGAGTGGAACAAAACACCAGGCATAAGGCCGAGCCTTCCACCCTTTACCAAGTATATAGATGCATTAATTAAATAAGAGATATTGTGATATCCCAACAAGTAAACATGTTCCAACAAGGAACAACATCTCCATGTTCCAACAAGGAACAAGCTTCAATCTTCACCTGCAACTAACAACGCTATAAGAGGGACTGAGCAAAGCGGTAACATAGCCAAACAACGGTTTGCTAGGACAAGGTGGGTTAGAGGCTTGGTTCAACAATATGGGAGGCATGATAAGCAAGTGGTAGGTATCGCATCATAGGCATAGCAAAAGAGCGAGCAACTAGCAAGCAAAGATAGAAGTGATTTCGAGGGTATGGTCATCTTTCCTGAGATCCCGCAAGGAAGAAGAACGAGTCCATGAAGAAGACAAACGGACGTAGACGAACGGGTCCTCACAAATGCGACGTTATCGAAACCAACCCGAAGAAGCAAACACCGGAAAGAAGCACACAACATAGTAAACAACCCTCACAGAATCATGGCATGATGCACAAACAAGTATGATGCATGTCCGGATTAAAGAGGCATGGCATGGCAAAGTGCACAAGCAATCCTACAAATTAAGTGGAGCTCAATATGCAACTCAGTTGCATATTGACCGAACACCACATCAATTATTTAGTTCACTCTCGGTTAGGTACTCCACAATATTAAATGTTGGTTAACATGGCAAGAGGTGTAGCATAACAAACTATACCATCTAAACAATTTAAATGGGGCCGGATATAATAAACAACAAAAATGGTAAACCCCATATGCAATTATCAATTTGGTGCAACAACAATTTTAACCAATCTTGAAGTTGTTATCATGATGCGGATGACATGTGCAAGTTTATGCAATTTTTAATAATAGTTGACAAGAGAATTATGAATCATTTGTCATCATGGTGAAAAGAAAAGGGGTGTCATGGCAACGAATCCGAAAATGATGCCACGGCAACATATCGGTTCCGGTAGCTCATGGAGATACCGGTGCAAAAGGAAAAGCGACGGGCGCGTGCCATGCAAGGACGGTGGGGTGATCCCGGATACCGGGTTCCCACATGCCGACAGCAAGACAACGAGGAGCTCGTAAAGAACAACTCGGACTCGTTGCAACCACGAACATCTCATACACCATGCATTCATTCACGGGCATCGTCTCGGGGTTATACCTTTGTAGCGTGCATTATCGGAGCGGTTCGAGTTTGATGCGGTGTAGGGGAAGTAGACATTCTCGGGACGTTCGTAGTGGAAGAAGTCATACACGGGCGCAGTGGGTAGTAGTGGTACTATCGATCCTCGGCAACGAAAGTGGAA
This sequence comes from Triticum aestivum, assembly GCF_018294505.1. Lineage (NCBI taxonomy): Eukaryota > Viridiplantae > Streptophyta > Magnoliopsida > Poales > Poaceae > Triticum > Triticum aestivum. Next base: position 270,458,947 of record NC_057803.1, on the reverse strand, counting down.
GTAGGGGTACACAGCGACGGTAGTTGTACATGGTTCTTTTGGCCCTGGTAGTTGTACACACATCCGAAGAGGAACTCGGCGTTCCGATGCAGTGTAGGGGTACATGCCGATGGTTGTCGTGATACTTGGCATTTCGATCAGCACTCGTTCGAGCATCCGTGTGGTCTTGTCGGTTGTGTACTTGGCGATCTCCGAGGTGGCCTTGACGCGTCCGTTCATAGAGGTACTTGGCGGTATTGTTCCGTCGGTCTTGCCGGTCTCGGTAATGTAGTTGTACGATAGCATCATCGAACTTGTCGAACCCAAACTCTTGAAGGACCGTCGTGGTACTTGGCGCTTGCGATGCGGTGTAGGGCGAAAAACAGGGGGGTGCATTGATGAAATCTACAACGATCGAACTTGGCGCTGCTCCCTATTCGTTAGTCGTCCGACTTGACGTCAACGGCAGCAGCATGCGGAGGTTCACCAGGACAGCGGGACCACCGGCAGGGAACGACTGCTACCAGGGCTGTCACAAGGACTCGGGCAAGAGATGGAGAAGACGCAGCGATGCGATCTCTGGCGAGAAGGCAAAGCAGAGGAGGGCAGCAGCGGTGCGCTTGAGGCCGAACGGAGGGAGGAAGAGGTGCAGGCGTGAGGTGGCCCTCGGCTGCCATGGACGGAGGTGAGGTCGGGGCAGAGGAACGCGGCACAACTCGACTGCGGCAAGGTGGCAGCAGGATCTGGGCAGCAAAGGAGAGACCGAGCCAGCGGCTGGGTGCTTCCTGGCGGCGCCATGGCGGGGAGGCGATGGTGCTGCAATAGGGTGCGGAGGACGACGGCTGCAGGCGCGTGTGCTCGAGGAGCTCCTCTCCTCGAGCGCTCAGGCGACGGGGACTTGGCGAGGAGGAGGCGCGCATGAGGCAGGAGGTGAGGCGCAACATCGGAGGCAGCTTGCGATGGGCCATGGCGAGGAGGCGGACGTGAAAGACGACGCGACCCATGAGATGGTGCGGGGCGAGCGAGAGGGTGTGGCGGCGGCAGAAGACTAATGAGAGGAGGAGAGGGATCGAGGGAGGAGTGGCTGCGGGCCAGCGAGCGAGAAGAGGAGCACGCGCGAGGGAGATGGGGATCGGGCTGCGGGTCTCTCTGGCGGCGCGAGGGGAGAGGAGATCGTGAGGAGAGGGAGGTTGGTTCGTTGGGCCTAGGGTTAGGAAGTAGGTTTAGGTGGGCTGCGGGGAAGGATGGGCCGGCCTGGGCTATCTCTCCTCTCTCTCTCTCATATAACCTTTAACAGAAAAACAAAGAGAGGAGAAAAAAATGGAAAAGGAAGGGTTAGAGAAAACATTTGGGCATGCGGTTAAATTTCCCGGACTCATAAAAAAATGAGTTCGTTCCAAGAAAATGCATTTGGCACTGCTTGGAAGGACTGCATTCAAACACATTTGAATGTGATTCAAATAAGTTTGAATTAACAAAACATTTTTGGAGAGTCCAAAAATGTTCGGAAATTTTGTGGAGATTGGTAAAGCGATGAAAGAAAATATGGGCAAAGTTTGAGGACCAAACTTGAAGCGGGAAAAAGGCATGTGATTATTTGCAAGTGTGTTATAGGTGATTTCGAAAATGGAATATTTGATATAGCTCCCTAATATCGGGAGGATATGTTACAAAGAGAATCACCATGTGAATTCCCTCGGTTTAAATAGACCGAAGATCCATGCAATTTATTTAGTTGAGTTTTAAAATGGGTTGCATGATGACATGATGCAATGCACATGATGCAAAGATGAAATGCAACGGAACAAAAGAAACACACGAAGAAACCCGAAAACCCTGGAAGGCATCTGAAGCTCGGGTCTTGGGGTGTTACACTTTGCCTTCTCTTCTCACTCTCATTTGCGTATGTTAGCCACCATATATGCTAGTCGCTTGTTACAGCTCCACATCATACCTTTACCTTACCCATAAGCTTAAATAGTCTTGATCGCGAGGGTGCGAGATTGCTGAGTCCCTGTGACTCACAGATACTTCCAAAACTAGTTTGCAGGTGCCGATGTTACCGAGCAGGTGACGCAAAGAAGCTCAAGGAGGAGCTCGATGAAGATCTTGTCCTTTGTGTTGTTTCGTTCTAGTTGATCAGTAGTGGAGCCCAGTCGGGACAATCGGGGATCTGTGTAGCATTTGGGGTAGTCTACTTTTATTTTGGTTCCGTAGTCGGACCTTGAGTGTATTTGGATGATGTAATGCTTTATTCATGTAATTGTGTGAAGTGGCGAGTGTAAGCCAACTATGTATCTTTTCCCTTATTGTATTATATGGGCTGTTTGTGAAGATTACCTCACTTGCGACATTGCTTTCAATGCGGTTATGCCTCTAAGTCATGCTTCGACACGTGGGAGATATAGCTGCATCGAGGGCGTTACAATACTAGTGAACTGCGAGCCGTTGTCAATGATGATATGATTAGGGACCCCGAAGCGGCTCACGAGGCCGTTGATGAACTTGACTGCCGAGCTAGCCGGGATGGTGCGGACGGCTTCCAACTCGGCCCACTTGGTGAACTTGTTGATGGTGAAGTAGAGGTAGCGTTAACGCCCAAGCGCTCGTGGGAATGGCCCCAAGATGTCCAGCTCCCAGACCGCGAACGACCATGTGAGAGGAATGGTCTGGAGGCCCTGAGCGGGCTAGTGGATTTGCTTGGCATGGAATTGACATGCTTCGTAAGATCTCAATAGCTCGGTGGCATCATTGAGCGATGTGGGCCAATAGAACCCGGTACGAAATGCCTTGCCCACGAGGGTGCGTGATGACGACTGATGCCCACAGTCTCCGCCATGTATGTCGGCCAATAGCTCATGCCCCTACTCCCTGGAGATGCATCACAAAGAAACATCATTTGTCGGTTTCCTATAGAGCTCACCGTCCTGGATGCGGTAGGCGGTGGTCTATCGAACCACGTGCTCCGCGTCCTCCTCCTTCTCCGGCAAGGTCCCCTGAAGTAGATACATCTTGAAATCTTTGGTCCAGCACCCCTCCTGAGGTTCCAGCGCATGGAGGAGGTGAGCTCCTGAGGTTGGTCCACAAGCCGGGGCGCCCGACGGAGGGGCTTGAGGGAGGTTCTCGCGAGGCGGTGCTGGTGCCGCTACGGGCGGGGTTGCAGACGGCTTGAAGAGCCGGTCCTCAAAGACGCCGGGTGTCGGATCATGGGTTCCGGCAAAATCCTCAAGGTTCGAACACAGGGGTGCGTGCGAAGATCTCCCCCTACCGATCCACATCCTAGCTTCGCTAAGATCTCACCGGCTAACTCGACAAACTCGCGAACGCACATGGCACATGATTTATACTGGTTCGGGCCACAGTTGTGGTGTAATACCCTACTCCAGTGTGGTGTGGTGGATTGCCTCTTGGGCTGAGGATGAACAGTACAAGGGGAAGAACAGCCTCCTGAGGAGAGGTGTTCTTGTGCTTGGTGAACTTGTGGTTCTTCCGGTTCTTCTCTCCTACCTATGGTGGTGGCTAGTCCTATTTATAGAGGCCCTGATCCTCTCCTCAAATATTGAGCGGGAAGGGAGCCAACAATGGCCAATTCAAAAGGGAACAACTAGTACAACTTATCCTGACAAAAGCAGCCTTCGCCTACAAAAGGATCTGGTGGTGACGCCGCCTTGGGCTCCATGGTGACCTCCGTCTTGCCGTCCTGCTAGTCTTGGTCTCGTTGCACTTATATGGAATCCTTTGCTTGACGCCTCGGTACTCCGCGTCTACGCTTGCCTCCTTAGCACCAAAGAGGAAACAAGGACATTGTGAGCGCTGGCGCCCGCCTGGCCTTGGTCGTCATGGATCACGTCACTCGAACCTCGCGAGGTTTGTCTTGCCTTGAACTCTCCGCCCCTCGCGAGCCGGCTTGGCGAGGCCGGTCCTGAGGAGGTCTTGTGTTATCCGCCTCGTGAGGCTTGGCCCCTCGCGAGGGTCTTGAGTCCTTGCTGGTGAAGATGGGCCGTACGGGCCCGCTCGCAGAGCCACGCCGTGGGCCGCATGCAGGCAATTCTGGGGACCGCCGTTCCTAGAACGCCGATAGTAGCACCCGGGCCCAAGGTGCGCTCGGGCTTGGCTTCGTGGCGAAGCCGAAGGGCAAGTGCGGAGCTCCGCGGGCCCCAATAGCCTGCGGCCTTGGTCGACGCATGGCGGTTGATTGGACGTGGGCGAATCCTCTTCCCCATGCTGCCTCGGCAACTGCCCGACTGTCAAAAGGTTGGAGTAGACAGCGCTTGCCTTCAGTGCTTCCTTTCGCCTTACTCAGATCCCCTTCCTTGCTCCCTGCTTCCGAAATCTCCAGATCTACTCCTGTATCCTTCCGTATTAGCAACCAATGGTGCCTCGGAGGGTCTAGCCCACCTCATCGCCGACTTGGTATGAGCCAGCTCTTGACGCGCCCAATGTCTCAGAGAAGAACCTTGCCGCCACACGCTTGCTGACGGCGGGGGAAAGCAACAAGAAGGGGAAGACTGGACTCCGGGCCGGCTCCGACGCGCCGGAGCCCGAGGGAAGCACCTTCTTCCCCTTCTTCACGAGCAGCATTGTCGCAGGGCTGGTTCCCCCCTTCTCTGACTTCTTTTACGAGGTCCTTGACCAGTACGGGCTGCAGGCGCTGCATATTCATCCCAACTCTATCCTTCTATTGTTGATCTTCGCCTACTATTGCGAGGCGTACCTTGGCGTGATGTCATCCGTGGCCCTTCTGCGCCACTTCTTCTTCCTCCGCGGCAAGGAGGGTCACGCCTCTGACTGTGTCAATTTCATCGCGGCCGGCAAGGCCAACTCAATCTCAAAGACGGGGAAGAAAGCCAAAGGCTTCCAGAGCAAGTGGGCCATGATGGACGCTAAATGCATCCACCCACGCTTGACGCTGTCAACGGAGATGCCCCAGTCCGACAAGGGGTGGTCCTGCATTGGTGCTGGAGCAGATGAAGTCCGACCTAAAGCCGGGCAACGCGAAGGCGGCGAACATTACAAGAGCCATGCTCCTGAGGGAATTCCTGATGCTACGCGTGGCCCCGCTTCAAGCCCGCACGCCCCCCTTGTGGGAGCTTGGGGATGAAGAGGACAAGGTTCGCTTGAGCCCGAAGGCCTTGTCCGGCGAGGAGCTGGCCGCAGCTCTCCGCTTCCTGGTTGGGGATGACCAGGAGTATCCGCCGAATGTCTTCACTCCCTTGTTCCGCCACAAGGATGGGGCGCTAGTCGTGGCCTCCAGGCCGACCTTTGATGGGTGCGGACTGGTGCCACCGGCGCTCACCGGGGCCCCTGTGGCGCCGACACTGGTGGAGCTATCTTCTGGTGAGTCCGCGGGGTGGAAGAGGAGGAGGAGGAAGTCTCAGAGGTGACCCCTGAAGGGATGGGGGAAACCTCCCCCTTGAGCAAACCTGACATCCTCCGCACCCTTCCTGACGACGACTAGGCCAATGCCCGCGTGGAGAGGGGAGAGCCGCCCGTCATCCTGACGAGGGACCGATCGGTGTTGATCTCCCGAGATGCTTCTTCTGCTCCGACGCCTCCTGGAGCCACTTCCGGCCCAACTGTCGCCCCTGCTTCCACTTTCGGACCTAGCGTGCCCGCACCTCGGGTTGTGAAGCTCTCCGGCTTCAAGCTCACCAAGCGGAGGGTGGACTACGCTGTTGTGGACCAGTAAGTGCTTGAGCTTCATCTTGTTCTTTCTTGTGCTGCTGCCTCTTGACGTTCGTCCTTGTTTTTGCTGTTGGTGCTTGTTTTCGACTCTTTTTCCTTGTTGTGTAATCAGGCTGACGCTTGCGGCGAAGAGGAGAAGGGAGAGCGAGGTGGTGCTGCTTGAGTCCGGGTTGCCTCCTGCGACCGCGCCCCTCTCCACGAGCAAAGTTGGGGATGGTGCTCGTGCTTCACCAACCCGATCATCCTCGCGAGGTAGGGTGGAGCATCCGGGAGGAGTCAGCCCCCAAAGCGCCGCTGACTCAAGAGGTGCCAGCGTCCGGCTTGGGTGTTGAGGTCCAATGGGCTCAGGAGCTTCCTGCCTCCCAAGCCATGGTGATGACGATGCCTCTTACTCCTCCTACTTCATTACACCCAGGTTCTTCTACCTCCTTCGCTGCCTTGGAGCGTGCCCTTTCAGAGATGACTCAGCTGCGGGAAGATCTCCTGGGCACGGATCCGCGCCTGGTAGCCGAGCGCCTGGAGTTGGCCTCCGGCTGGCTTTAGTCTGACGCAGCAGTTCAAGCGGTGCTGAGCCAGGCCGCGATGACCTTCGAGAAGGAGAAGCGGGCCATCGCTCAAGCTGCGGCCGATCGCGAGGCGGCGCTGAAGGACACCGAAGCCTCCCATGACCGCTGTTGGGCACTGGAGGACGAGCTGAAGAGTCTATGTGATGAGCGCACAGAAGAAGATCGCGGCGTCAGGTGAAGGAGGAGGAGATGAAGGCCTGGGAGGACGCCATCAAGAACCGCGACGTCGAGCTGAGGGAGTTGGCGAAGGCGCATGCCACTGAACACAGCCGACTGGAGGAGCTAGAGCGGAAGGTGGAGGCGAAGGGGGTCGATCTTGACGCCAAGGCGAAGGTTCTGGCCGAGGACTGCGCGGCCTTCGCGCTTCTGGAGAAGACGTCTCGCGAGGCCCTGAAGTCACTCTATGAGAAGGGCTTGGAGAAGTCGTTGGCCAGCAATGAGGACTGCCCCGCCCAGTTGCTTCCCTACTTGGTCGAGGAGCTTGAGGAAGTCGTGCGTGGCATCGGCCCCATGGCAGAGGCAGAGGCTCACGTCCTTTCTTCAGCCGTGCTGACACGCGTCTTCCGCCACCTCCATCTTCGCGATCCTGCCACCCGCCTTGACGAGCTGCTGGAGCCTGTGGACGAGGAGCGTTGTGCAGCTGCCGCCGCAGCCGTGAAGGGTCAGGTGGAAGCCCTGTGGGAGAAGTTGGACGCCTTCGCCCACGCGCCTTCGACCGGTGGTGCAGGTGAAGGCGACGCCACCCAGGAGGGGGCACCTCTTGCAGGTGCCGGCGTTATCGAGGGATGACTGGCTTGCGGCTTCTTTCCTGTTGAAACTCCTGCATCATGTAGCGTGCCTCGTGGAGGCATTTAAACTTGTGTTTGGTATTCGGAGAACAATATGTCTTGTAATATTTTCTTTGAGATTTTGCGATTTTCTTCCTATTTGCTTTATGTTCTACGTTGGTAGAGCCCAGCCCCGCGCATACCTCAACCGCCGTTGGACCGAACGGAGACCAGGACAGATCCAAGGAGTGAGGGGCTACGTGACCAGTTAGGCTCCTGAGTCACGGATCTCAGGAGTCCCCCTTGACGCGCAAACAACTTGTGGAAAGGAGATGCAATGGTTGGTCTTGTGGTCTACGTCGGCAGGGCCCAACCCCGCGCATACCTCAACCGCCGTTGGGCCGACCGGAGACCAGGACGGACCAAGGAGTGAGGGGCTACGTGACCAGTTAGGCTCCTGAGTCGCGATGCTCAGGAGTCCCCCTTAACGTTCAAACGACCTTCATACCTTAGCTCCACTTGAGAGGGCGCGCGACGGCCAGGTCCGAGGGACCTCGCGGGGTGGCGTACGCTTGGGCGTGACCTGAGCGCAGCCCCCTCGCGCGGCTCTCTCGAGGGGAGGCGTTGCATTGAGGCCAGACACCGAGCCCGGAGGCTCCCTGAGGTTGATATGGCCGTGAGGCCGCCCTCAGTTGTTTATCACCAGGACGGACCATGGCGCTTCCGCACTTGCACGGGCATAGCCGCTTCTCGGCTGTGTCGACTGCTAGCGTGGAGCATGGTGCTTCCACTTGTACGTGGAAGGGGACTCCCTACTGCGAAGAGCCCCCGGGGCGTGTACAGCCCCGCCCTGACACGTGGCTTGCACGATAGGGCTGGACGAGGTGTGTCTGGGCACTCGTGAGCCAGTGCGGGACTCACGAGGCCCTACCTCAAGGCAGGTTGCGCCTGGTCTTCATTCTTGTTTGCTATCTTGGTCCTGTGAGGTGGTCAGACAACTTGTGCCGAACGAATCTCCTAAGGTTATCGCGTGAGAAAGCCAAGCACCAACGGCCCCAGGAGGTGACGTGAATGGTGCCGGCCCGCCAGACAGAGCTCAAGTGTTGGATTTATCGACGCTATAGGGACGGGCCCGAGCACAGACGCCGTGCCTAACCCTCTCACGGGAAGGGGCCTGAAGAAAGACGACCGACGCGCGGCTCCCGCGATGGGCGACAATCAAGCAGGTGATAGTCATAGATAGATTAAGCATGAAAGGCAACCTAGCTCAGGTAAATGCATAAACGATACGTGCCACTGGGTCCGGCCAGAGCGGCTTGGATATGATGCAGCCCGAGGGGCGCCCCCAGCAGGGTAAGCTAAAGACATAAGCAAGAAAGGATACATGCCATAGGGACGGACCCACGCGACCTGGGAATGATGCAGCCCTGGGGGTGCTCCCAGCTAAACGAACTTGGAAAATGTCACTTGGTTCCGTCGATGAAGGGGTGTTGAGGCAGCTGAAGGTACGCGGCGAAGGGGTTGCTCTTCACGAGCCGCCGGGGCCCTGAGCCTGAGGAGGCTCTGGGGGTCCATGCGGTTCCTTGAGGTCCGTCGCCATCTCTGCCAGGACTGCGTGGTGCCTGGCCTCCTGACCTGCCATGACGCTCCGCAGTTTGCACTGGAAGGCAGCAGCCACACTCGGCAGGTCGAACGACATGCGAACATAGCTGTGAGGTGGACCCTCGCAGCGCCCAACATGCGAAGGCCAGAAGAGCTCCTATGATGTGGCTCGGTTGAGCCCGGGGATGTCGATACAGAGGCGCAGCTCACCGCCCTCGCCTGGGCGGTCGCCGCGTATTGCTCTTGCTTAGAAACAAGGAGAAAACACTCCGTTAGAAAAAGAGAAACAAGGAGCCTTACTAGAGCCTTGTAGGTTGAAAGACAAGATAGATTTTGAAGCCACTCCGGTTAAAACGAGATGAGAAAGGAAGAATTCGGGCAGCACTTTGGTTAAAATGGAAGGAATAGAGCAAGAACTAAAAAAAGATGAGAGGGTACTTGATGAGATCAAAACACACTGCCTCCGGAACTATTGAAAGAAAGGCACAAGGGTTAAGAAAGATTTCAGACAGCACTTCGGTTGAGAAGGGAGGGAAAACTTGATAAGATGGAAGAACTTGAAAAGAGGGCACGACACTCCGGTAAAATGGATAAGCACGAAAAGAACATGGTCCTCCTAATCCGATATGATGAGTGAAGAGAGCAACATCACAATACCTCCGGAATGAAAGAATAGAAGTTGGATCGTTGGAAAGGAAAGAATTGAGAAGAAAATGACATCTTCTACCACAATTGAATTTGAAAAGCATCCTTAAAAAGAAGGATTGGACGGAGTTGTTAGGAAATCAATAGCGAAAAGAACAGGCTTGTGGAGGGCTTATGGAAAACATCTCAAAAACTTGAGGTGAAAACTTGCCACAAACGGAAACAATTGCTTGCTTTAGATCGACAAGGAGATGAAAAACTTCTTCCACCGAGAGGATAGGAGAAAAAACTTGGATCATTGATAAGCACCACAATAGCAAAATTCCATAGGGAAGGCTTTAGGTGAAATATAACCCAAGATATTCCAATGAAGAGGTTGACAGGTTGCAAAGCATCTCCTGAACAAAGAGAAAATGATGGGTTTAAAATATCTCATTCTTAACAACTTGTGAATCATGAAAACATGAAAGAAAATTGTTAAGAATGGCATATCACCATCCCAAAAGATAAGGTAGAAAGAATTGCACTTTGGAATGCAAGATGAAGAATGTTTGAACTCCTCTGAAAAGAATCTCGATGAACACTTCGAGAAGGAATTAAATAAATGAAGGTACTTAAGAGAATTAAGATGCAAGAGAATGAAGAGATCACAGACTGATTAGAGAAAACTTGAACGATGCTCCGGAAGAATTTGAGAACGAGAGCTGAAAGCTGGAATGAATAATTCTGGGATGATGGGCTCCGAAGAATCAAACTGAAAAATACTCCTGAATTGCTCCGGATGGATGAAAAGAATTCTCACAATCAAAAACAATTATGAGAGGATGGCATCAAGCTTGAATTACGCATCTTCGAGAGAACATACCAAGATTTGAGAGAAACTCGTCTTCGGTCTTCAGATGTTGAGAATGATGATGAAAAACACCACCATGAATTGTTGAGGCACTCCGGAATGAAAATTAAAAAGGTTGAACCAATGATGAAAATAATTTGAAAGATCTTGGAGAAAGACATTTGACTGATGACACATCATTCTTATGTCAAACTTGGAAAAGACTTTGAGAGTAAATCCGGGAAAATAGAAGAGTCAGGTAAGATCCTGGGAAAAGACCTGTGGGTTAGGGCCCACTCAAAAGACACACCTTTGAGCGATTGCTTGAAAAGAGAGATTGCACCGGTTGAATTAAATGGCTTGAATGAGATAACAACCTCAAAAGAACTTGAACGGATCGAGAATGTAACCGTGAATCTTCTAAGATATCTTCAGCACTCCGGAACAATTGAATAGCGAGAGGTGAGTGATTAAGAAGTGCACCGGCCTGAGAAAACATTAAACGAGGAAAATATATGATTAACAAAGCTTGAATTGCATCCACCAGAGAAGAAAGAGAACGAAGAATGATGAACTCGAACTTTCGTTAGAATCTTCCTGAGAATCACCGGATAAGAATGTTGACGGAAAAGAATGGATAGGTTTCCCATCAATAAGATGGATACTTGATTAAGAAATCCGAGTCCCTGAAGAAAAAGGGGTGGGTGGGCGGGAAAACAAAGGCAACTTGGGGATAGATGAAATGAACAACATTGGGAAAAACTGAGAGGTGATCTTGCGGATGTTGAAATGATCGGATCCACTTGAAGATAAATACGCCGGTGTTGGTGTCAAAACCGCCGGATCTCGGGTAGGGGGTCCCGAACTGTGCGTCTAGGCTGGATGGTAACAGGAGGCAAGGGGCACGAAGTTTTACCCAGGTTCGGGCCCTCTCGATGGAGGTAAAACCCTACGTCCTGCTTGATTAATATTGATGATATGGGTAGTACAAGAGTAGATCTACCATGAGATCGAGGAGGCTAAACCCTAGAAGCTAGCCTATGGTATGATTGTTGATGTGTATGTTGTCCTACGGACTAGAACCCTCCGGTTTATATAGACACCGGATAGGGTTAGGGTTACATAGAGTTGGTTACAATGGTAGGAGATCTAAATATCCGCATCGGCAAGCTTGCCTTCCACGCCAAGGAAAGTCCCTTCCGGACACGGGCCAGAGTATTCAATCTTGTATCTTCATAATCCTGGAGTCCGGCTGAAGGTATAGTCCGGCCATCCGGACACCCCCTAATCCAGGACTCCCTTAGTAGCCCCCGAACCAGGCTTCAATGACATTGAGTCCGCGCGCAGATTGTCTTCGGCATTGCAAGGCGGGTTCTCCTCCAAATTCCATGTACCTGTTGAATAAAGTCCGGTTTCTTGTAGATGTTGCGCTCCTTGGCTTCTGCGGCCAATAATGGTCGCTCCCCACGTGTCAAACGAATATAAAAGGTCTGAGCATTTTTACATTCACACCCCTAGCCGCGCAAACAAGCTGACCTATTTAAGGAGACGAGGATTTAGATCCAAACCACACCTTCCCCCTCCGTGAGTGTTCATCAGAGCGCATTCGACAAAGATCCATTCCACCATGGCCAGCCGTCGCGACTCCTCCTCCCGCCCTTCCAGCCCTAAGCCTGGATATTGGGAAAGATGCTCCGTCCCGCATAGCGAGTTAGTGACGCTCCAGACCAAGGGATTTCTCCCCCCGGCCTATATGATCCTGGTTCGAGCCGGTCTTGCCGTCTACAACAGCGGAGAGCAAGCAGAGAGCGCCCCTAATCCCTCCAAAGGAGAGCGGGTGTGCCTCATCCCTTATTTAATAAGGGGGCTTGGATTTCCAATCCATCCATTTCTCCGGGGGCTGCTAGAGTTCTACGGCCTCCAGCTACATCATCTCACGCCCACCTCAGTATTGCATATCGCGGGCTTTGTAGCCCTCTGCGAGCTGTTCTTGGGTGTTGAAGCTCATTTCGGACTGTGGAGGGAGCTATTTTGCCTCGTGCCCCGTTCCAAGAAGGGGTCTATGTATCAAGTGGGCGGAGCCGAAGTATGGCGCATCGCCGGGACCGACTATCTGTCCGGAACCCCAAAGAAGGCGTCCGAAGACTGGCCCTCGGAATGGTTTTACATAGAAGACGTCCCGCTGCCGGATCCTGTCCGGATCGGCCTCCCTGAATTCAACAGTGCTCCCTTAAAGAAGCGCCTAAGATAGCGCCCACGGAGCCCTCAGAGGGAAAGTGACAGGGGCATTGTTTACCTGATGGGCCGGATAAGATTGTTAGCTCATTCCGGACTAACCATGATCGGGGTCATGGCCGCATGCATCATGCGAGGGGTGCAGCCGCTACAGTATAGAGGCCACCCCATGTTGGATTTCAACGCGGAGGACGACACCACCTGCTATGGCCGTAAGGGGCCGGATTCGGCCGCGGCTCTAATAAAGACCTTTTCCGCTTTGTACAAGGGAGAAGAGGAGGATTTTCTCCGCGTTGAACCAAAGGGTGGATTTTCCATGTACAATCCTCCAAGCTGGGTGAGTGATCACATCTTCCCCATCTGTTTTATATCCCCACTGTTAAATATTTAATCTTAGTGATTTCGACGCAGTAACTGTGCCAGGCTGTTAAAGAAATAAACAGCCCTCCTCCACAACCCGAGGACCGAGGACGGTCCCTCGACCCGGACTCACAAGAGGATCCGGAGTTTTCGGTGGATCTGATTGATGGAGTGTTCCATCAACTGAGCAAGGACAACGCCCTGGTGGCCATTACGACCTATTATCCATGGCTAATCCCGGCCTCCCAAAAACGGGAGGCCGAACCTGCGGCGACAAGCCAACGAGGGGCTGCAGGGCCCCATGGGCAGAAAAGAGGTGCAGTTCGGACCGGGGCGTCAACGCAAAGGTATGGCGCACCCCCTTATCCCAGGTGCCGTACTTTCAGGGCATATTAACACTTGTGCTCTCTTCAGGAAAAAAAGACCTTGCCAAACTATATTCGGAGAGACCGCCAATCGCGCCTCCACCAGCCTGGCCCGGAAGCGGGGCCGAACACAAGGCGCGCACCGGACGCTCCTCCGATGGAGGATGTGGACAGGTTGTCTGCCACCAACTCTGAGGTGGAGAGTGCCATGAACCACAGGCGTCGCCGGACAATTCTTCGCGACGCTTGTTTCTCCGAAGAGGCGTTAGATGCCTTTAAGTCTGGAGATGCATACCTCTGTGCCACTCAAAATGGTCTAACCAGAGCCACAGAGCAATATGTAAAACACATACAAGTAAGAAATTTTTGGTAATTATATATATACCAGTAGCCCCCGAGACTTGAAATAGTTAAAATAACTAATTTAAGGATTATTTGTTATGCAGGTTCTTACAGAAAAGAATTCCCTACTGTCTAAGGAGCTGGAAGAGTGCAAAGCCCAACTTGAGGCCGCACTAGCCGCGGCAGGGGAACCTATGGAGACCCCCCTCTGGTAATATACACTTAGAAGGATAAGTATTTTGCGAAGCACGGCTTTGGTGCGAATCTGACAAATGAAATTGCAGATGGCGCCGGATTGAATCCGGAAAAGTAACACCTCCTACGCCAGCTAAAGGCTGGTGAGAGGGTGCTGTTAAAGGTGATGGGGGAGAAGAACGATCTCCAAGATGCCAACACCAAGCTGGGCGTCAAGCTAAGGGATGTTCGTGCCCAGCTGTCAGACTACGTGAAGGAGAATCAGCGGCTTCGGCGCGGCATATTTAGTAAGTGCTTGAACGAACCTTTTGAAAGAAAGTTCGGCGGGGAAGTCAACTAACAGAGCAATGTCTGTAGGTGTGCTGACAGGTCATCCTGCAGAGGAGATGCCCGGTTCTACGGGTGACCTTCTTCCCGAGCTCTCGCAACTGCTCGATCGAGTTCGGCAGGCGATGCGAGGCGTCACCCAGGCCCTGTGGCCATCCGTCTCCATGCCCGAAGGTCTTGGAGAGCTTGTGGAGAAGCTAAAGGGAGCACGGCGGCACTTCCGATTGTGGAAGATATCAGCCTGCCGTCAAGGCGCTAGGGAGGCCTGGGCCATGGTGAAGACGCGGTACACAAAGGCTGACCCCAACCATATGGCCGAGGTCGGTCCTGTAGGGCCCAATGGGAAGGAGATCCCTGTAAGCTTAGTATACGGCCAAGTAGAGTTGGCCGCGAAGTATTCGTAGCAGGACTGTAAATTAGACAGCCTGCTAGATGGTATTGAAGAGGAATACAATCAGTCAAAATGACTATGTAATGTAATTGACATTTATGATGCCTTCTAGCCGGATTATAGATCGTTCGTCATGGCTGACCTTTTCGCTTCAGCCTCGGGACCTGACGGTCCGGAGTGTGTCCGAATTCCCATGCGGTTATATACGAACCGGGGAATGCATGGAGACCAAGCGTAGGGGTCATTAGTGCGTGAACGGACAAGTTCCCGACTAGTTATGTTATATTACATGGTTAGTAAGAAACATCTTCCAGGGAGAATAGTTCCGTTAGGGGTTCCTTTCCCTGGGAGGCATGCCCTAAAGTGCATGTCCATGCTGCGAAAAGAAACGCAGGAAAAACATCTGGGGGCATATAGATAAATAAAATAAAAAAGATCATCTTTAGTTCACCGACCGAACATTCCCTTAAGAATGCTAGCTTTCGGCTTCACGCAGTCTGAGGTACACATCCGGCTGACCCGGCAGTAACAATCGCAGAGGTGCTCCCTTTACCACCTAGCCAAACAATCGGGAACATAGGGGTAAGCACAGGAGCCAAGCAACCCAGCTTGGCCAAAACTCAAGTCATATCGATGCATATAATGGTGAATAAAAGGTACATGCGGAAGTGTGACACATGTGCTGGGTATGAAGCCCGTATAAATAAGCTTCTGTTTAAAGAAGCCCCCAGGTTTAATGAGCGCGGATAGTGCGTCACTTTATGAGCCTTTAAAGGCTATAAGAAAGAGAGGGAGAGAGAAGAAGAGAAATGTAACACAGGAAATATATAAAAAATGGACAGAGGAAGGAGACGAACATAGAGTCCGGCGCTAGGCATAGAATCTTCAAAGACGGGCTGCGTTCCATGGGTTCAGCTCGAGTCGGTTATCCGATGCATCTCGCAGGCGGTATGCTCCACCAGTTAGGACTTGGTCAATTATGAAGGGACCTTCCCACTTGGGCTTGAGTTTTTCTTTTTTCTTGTCTGGTAGTCGTAGAACTAATTCGCCAATGTTGTAATTTTTGGCCCGTACTTCTTTGCTTTGGTATCTTCGAGCCTGCTGTTGATAGAATGCGGAACGGGCTTTTGCCACATCACGCTCCTCCTCCAATGCGTCTAAGTTGTCCTGCCGATCGAGCTCGGCTTCTCTTTCTTCATACATGAGCACTCGAGGTGAGTCATGAATTATGTCACAGGGAAGAACTGCCTCTGCGCCGTACACCATAAAGAATGGTGTGTATCCGGTGGTGCGATTCGGCGTGGTCCGCAGCCCCCAGAGTACGGAGTCGAGCTCCTCTACCCAGTGCGTGTTAGATTCCTTGAGGGGCTGCACTAATCTGGGTTTAATGCCGCTCATGATAAGACCATTTGAACGTTTGACCTGGCCGTTAGTTTGTGGGTGATAGACAGAAGCATAATCGAGCTTGATGCCCATGTTTTTGCACCAGAGTTTTACCTCATCGGCCGTGATGTTCGTGCCGTTATTAGTGATGATGCCGTGGGGAACGCTGTAACGGTGTACGACCCCGGATATAAAGTCTATCACCGGTCCGGAATCAGCCGTCTTAACAGGCTTGGCTTCTATCCATTTGGTGAATTTATCCACCATGACGAGTAAGTATTTTTGCTTGTGTGTTCCGCCTTTAAGGGGTCCAACCATGTCAAGCCCCTAGACCACGAAGGGCCAAGTAATGGGGATAGTTCGGAGGGCGGTGGGTGGCATATGGCTTTGGTTTGCAAAGAGCTGGCAACCGGTGCATCATTGGACTAAGTCCTGAGCGTCTGCCCGGGCCGTCGGCCAATAAAAGCCTGTACGGAAGGCCTTGCTTACAAGGGACCGAGCTGCAGCGTGATGACCGCCCAGTCCAGCATGAATTTCAGCCAGGAGGTTCCGCCCCTCCTCTTTGGAGATGCACCTTTGAAGGACTCCGGTAGTGCTTTTCTTATAAAGCTCTCCCTCGTGGACTCTGTAGGCTTTGGATCGCCGCACTATGCAGCGTGCCTCATTTTGGTCCTTGGGGAGTTCCTGCCTAGTGAGGTAGGCGAGGAATGGTTTTGCCCACAGGGCAATGACGGCCATTATTGCATGGGCTGAAGGTGTTATTTCATGGCAGAGCCTCCGATTGTATCAGAATGTTCGGTGTCGGGCAGTGCGGTTGGGTCCGGGGTGTTATTGTTCGGCTCCCCTTCCCATACTATGGATGGCTTGAACAGCCTTTCCAAGAAGATATTGGGGGGGGGGGACTACATCACGTTTTGCGCCGATGAGTGCCAGGACATCTGCCGCCTGATTATTTTCCCGGGCTATAAGGTGAAATTGAAGCCCCTTGAACCGAGCTGACATTTTTAGGACGGCGTTACGGTAAGCTGCCATTTTTGGATCCTTGGCATCAAAGTCTCTATTTATTTGGGATATTGCGAGGTTCGAGTCCCCGCGCACCTCTAGGCGTTGAATGCCCATGGATACTGCCATCCGGAGACCATGTAAAAGGGCCTCATATTCGGCTGCATTGTTGGAGTCCGTGTACATAATCTGGAGTATGTATTGAACTGTGTCTCCTGTGGGGGACGTCAAAACGACGCCAGCGCCCAGTCCGGCCAACATCTTGGAGCCGTTGAAATGCATGATCCAATTTGAATATGTGCCATACTCTTTACGGAGTTCGGCCTCCGTCCATTCTGCGACGAAGTCGGCCAAGACTTGCAACTTGATGGCTCGCCGTGGCTTATAAGTTATGTCGAACGGGAGGAGCTCAATGGCCCATTTTGCAATCCGGCCCATTGCGTCACGGTTGTTTATAATATTGTTAAGTGGTACTTCCGAGGCTACTGTTATTGAACACTCTTGAAAGTAGTGTCGTAGGTTCCGGGATGCCATGAATACCGCGTACGCGATCTTTTGATAATGCGGGTACCGTGATTTGCAAGGAGTGAGGACAGTGGTCACATAATAGACCGGCTTTTGAAAGGGGAATCTGTGTCCGTCCGCTTCTCCTTCGACGACGAGCACTGCGCTTACAACCTGATGTGTTGCTGCAATGTATAATAGCATTGGTTCGCCAATATTTGGCGCGGCCAGGACTGGGTTTGTTGCAAGTATGGCTTTTATCTCCTCGAGTCCGGACGTGGCTACATCTATCCATTCGAAGTGTTCGGTGCGCCGAAGGAGGCGATAAAGGGGTAGGGCCTTTTCTCCCAAGCGGGAGATAAAGCGGCTTAGAGCCGCCACGCATCCGGTTAACTTTTGTATTTGTTTGAGGTCCTTTGGGATATCCAGTTGCGACAGAGCTCGGATCTTGGATGGATTTCCTTCGATTCCTCTACCGGATGCAATGAAGCACAAGAGTTTTCCGGCTGTAACGCCGAAAACGTATTTTTCCGGGTTGAGCTTGATGTCGTATGTTCGGAGGTTATCAAATGTGAGCCTCAAGTCGTCTACTAGAGATTCGACATGTCTTGTTTTGACGACCACATCATCTGCATATGCCTCCACTGTTTTGCCGATCTGGCTTGCCAGACATGTCTGAATCATGCGCTGATATGTTATGCCGGCGTTTTTGAGCCCGAAGGGCATTGTGTTGAAGAAAAATGGGCCGTATGGAGTGATAAATGCCGTTGCGAATTGGTCTGATTCTGCCATCTTGATTTGATGGTAGCCGGAATATGCATCGAGGAAACACAACGAATCGTGTCCTGCGATAGCGTCGATAATTTGATCGATGCGGGGGAGGGGGAAGGGATCCTTTGGGCAAGCCTTGTTAAGGTCTTTAAAATCAACGCACTGGCACCAGGATTTGTCCTTCTTTGGTACCATCACCAAGTTTGCCAGCCAGTCTGGATGTTTTATATCTCT
Source organism: Triticum aestivum (assembly GCF_018294505.1). Lineage (NCBI taxonomy): Eukaryota > Viridiplantae > Streptophyta > Magnoliopsida > Poales > Poaceae > Triticum > Triticum aestivum. Next base: position 270,440,762 of record NC_057803.1, on the reverse strand, counting down.
GATGAATCCAGCCTCCAATAGCTTTGCTAGCTCCTCTCCCATAGCATGTCTCTTAGGTTCGGAAAAATGCCGAAGAGCCTGTTTGACAGGTTTGAATCCTGTTTGGATATTTAAGCTATGCTCGGCCAGCCTGCATGGGATTCCTGGCATGTCTGAAGGGTGCCAAGCGAAAATGTCCCAGTTTTCTCGTAGGAACTCTCGCAGTGCGGCATCTACATCAGGGTTTAACTGTGCCCCGATGGAAGCTGTTTTATTTGGGTCTATTGGATGGACTTGGAATTTGACTATTTCGTTCGCCGGTTTAAAGGAGGTGGACTTGGATCTTTTGTCGAGTACCACATCGTCCCTATTCACCATAGAGCATGGCGCAGTCAGTTCCTCAGCCGCTAGGGCTTCAGATAGTGCTTCGAGGGCCAGTGGGGCTGTCTTGTTTTCGGCGCAGAGTGCTATGTCCGGATCACTAGCGAGAGTGATGATCCCGTTAGGCCCGGGCATTTTGAGCTTCATGTACCCGTAGTGGGGTATTGCTTGGAAGATTGTAAACACTTCCCGCCCTAGCAGAGCGTGATAACCCCTGCTGAACGGAGCCACATGGAACGTGATCTCTTCGGACCTATAATTATCCGGCGTGCCGAACACCACATCTAGCGTGATTTTTCCTGTACAGCACACTTCCTGACTGGGGATTATTCCTCTAAAGGTTGTGCTGCTTTGCTTAATGCGGTTCCAGTCTATTTCCATTTTTTGAAGGGTTTCCTCGTAAACGAGGTTCAATCCGCTGCCGCCGTCCATGAGTACCTTGGTAAGACGAAAGCCGTCCACTATTGGGCTGAGGACCAATGCGGCTGGTGCTCGGGCTATTCAGAATTTAGGTTCATCACTCACGTTAAAGGTAATAGCCGTGTCACTCGATGGGTTTATTCTTGCTACTTGGTAGACTTCGGCAAGGCTGCGGAGTGTCCTTTTTCGCATATTATTTGATGCGAAAGTCTCAAAGACTGTTAATCCCGTATGGGTGTTTCTGGGGTGGCTTTCTGTGGCCTCCGGAATTAGGAGGTTTTCGCCAATTTTGGCCACCTGCCGGAGTAGCCAACATGGTCTAAGGCCGTGAGTTGGTGTGGCGTCCTCTGTACTATGAATTTTATAGGGTCCGTTAAGCCATCCTTCCAGTATGGTTCCATGCCTTATAGAGGGTTTTTGCTTTTTGGTATTTGACCTGGGTGTCTGGTTATGCTGCACCCTTTTATTTTGGACTGGGTTTGTATTTAGGGCCGGATTGTCCCAAAATTTTATTTTGGTTTTCCAGGCGCTTTCCATCGCACAGTACTTTCGTACAATGGACGCCAAGTCAGCGAAGCGTGTAATATCACGGCGACTTATGCGTTGAGTATTCCCTTGTCCGTGCAATTATTGCAGAAGATTGAGATTGCGTCTTCCTCACGGCAGTCCCTTAGCCTGTTTTTAACCAGGAGGAATCTGGCCCAGTAATGATGTACTGTTTCATCGGGCTCTTGCCTGATTTTGGATAGATTGCTTATGTTGGGGAGGGGGGTCGAGTTAAATTCGAAGCCTCACCCCATCTGAGGCTCAGAGGCCGAGAAATTTCTAAACTCGAAAATTTGGATCCCTGGGTGTTGTCCAATGAATCCAGTCCGTCGCCTGACTCTAAGTTCAGGTCTTGAGTGATATCCTCCCCTCCGCAGGTATCCGGCTTGGAGGGATCGGGAATCCGAACGTAGAGAGTCCTTAAGATAGACGAAGGGTCGCCGCACTGTCCCTCTACCACGACAACATGATGGGTGACTTGGGGGGAGTTAATCTCTCTCAGATCGGTTTTAGGCCCAATCTGGTCGTAATCCGTGGCGATTCCCAAGGCGGCGAAGCGATCCAAGAGCTCGTTTATGGAAGAAAGCTCCATTGGATCTAACTGCTCGGCGAGTTCCGAACTGACATGAAGATTGTTTGGCTCGAGAGGTCATCGTCGGCGCAGAGGCCGAACAGGCGGTCATAAGAAAACCACCTAGCCGGAGGGTTTGGCCGACAGCCAAAGCTCCCTTAGCAACGGTGCCGTCTTTAAAGACGGGGTGAGGCATCCTTCATGATGGCGACGACACAGAGGAAGTCTCAATGAAAGCACCAATGTCAGTGTCAAAACCGGCGAATCTCGGGTAGGGGGTCCCGAACTATGCGTCTAGGCTGGATGGTAACAGGAGGCAAGGGGCACGAAGTTTTACCCAGGTTCGGGCCCTCTCGATGGAGGTAAAACCCTACGTCCTGCTTGATTAATATTGATGATATGGGTAGTACAAGAGTAGATCTACCACGAGATCGAGAAGGCTAAACCCTAGAAGCTAGCCTATGGTATGATTGTTGATGTGTATGTTGTCCTATGGACTAGAACCCTCCGGTTTATATAGACACCAGATAGGGTTAGGGTTACATAGAGTCGGTTACAATGGTAGGAGATCTAAATATCTGCATCGCCAAGCTTGCCTTCCACGCCAAGGAAAGTCCCTTTCGGACATGGGCCGGAGTCTTCAATCTTGTATCTTCATAATCCTGGAGTCCGGCTGAAGGTATAATCCGGCCATCCGGACACCCCCTAATCCAGGACTCCCTTAGTCGGTTAAAAAGGATTGTCATGACATTCTCGATTATCATGAAGGATTAGTATTCACATAGAAATATGAGAACACCGCTTCGGAAAAGTATGGAAACACATTTGACATTGAAGCAACTCGAATACCACAATTCAAAACAAAACAAAGGATTGGCTTGCAAAATAAGCCGGAACAAACATATGATAGACCCCATATCGTATCATGTGTCTGTTGGAAAGATATCCTACTATATACTTGAATTCCCAGTTATAAACTCCCGAAACTTTCTTGTTATGCAATCAGGTGTTGGGGATACACGGGAAGCATAATATCGCACCCAAAACTAACAAATCCTACATCCAGCTGTATCCATCCTTCAACACATAGCCAAGAAACCTTCAGAAATCATTTACCTCAACCTTCGAAAAGCATTCGTTATACGAGTTATGGCAATACTCCCGAACTCCCGCCCCAGTACTGGGTGGCGTCGAGGTTATCTCACCAGCAACTGCATAAAAGAGATTTTTGATGTCGGCGAACTCAGGTATTCCAGAACTGCAACGATAAAATTGTGACGACAACACCTCGGGGCTCAGCTCCCCGGGACACTGCCACAGCCCCTAAATGTCAGGAGGCACCAAGAACAATGTTCTCGTCACAAAACCATCGGAACAATTCCAAGATACCCGCGTGAACCTAAAAAAAGTTTTCATGAAATTTGAGGAGAGAAGAGTCAAAACTTCTACGTCAGGAGGCCTCACCAGAGCGATGAAGGGACTGAGGAGTAAAAAAGAATCCTACTCTCCGATATATATAATCCTAAAACTCAAAACATTTTGTTGTAGACTCAACAACGTCAACAATTCGATCAAGCAGGGGGCTCCTAAGTCGGGGATGGCTCGGATTACCAACTTGTAACACCCACAATGCGGCTATATCTCCCACATGTCGGGGCACGACTTAGAGGCATAGCCACATGGTAGGTTTGTCGCAAGAGGGGTAATCTTCACACAATCCGATGTACTGAATAGAAAGGGATAAAGAGTTGGCTTACAATCGCCACATCACACAAATACAAGTTGAACATACATCATCCAGAATACAATTAAGGTCCGACTACGGAACCAAAATAAAAGAAGACAACCCCAAATGCTAGATCCCCGATCGTCCCAAGTGGGCTCCACTACTGATCAACAGGACACGAAACAACACAACGATCAAGATCTTCATCAAGCTCCCACTTGAGCTCGGTTGCGTTACTTGCACTGGTATCATCGGCACCTACAACTGTTTGGAAGTATCTGTGAGTCATGAAGACTCAGCAATCTCACACCCGCGAGATCAAGACTATTTAAGCTTATGGGTAGGAAAGGGGTAATGAGGTGGAGCTGCAGTAAGCACTAAGCATATACAGTGGCTAACATACGGAAATAAGAGCGAGAAGAGAAGCAAAGCACGGTCTTGAACTAGAGAGTGATCAATAAGTGATCCTGAAACTACTTACTTCCAAGCATAACACAAGACCGTTTTCACTTCCCAGACTCCACCGAGAAGAGACCATCACGTCTACACACGCGGTTGATTCATTTTAATTAAGTGAAGTGTCAAGTTCTCTACAACTGGATATTGACAAATTCACATCTGCCCGTAACCGTGGACATGGCTTTCAAAAGTTCAAAACCCTGCAGGGGTGTCCCAACTTAGCCCATCACAAGGTCTCACGGTCAACGAAGGATATTCCTTCTCCCAGGAAGACCCGATCAGACTCGGAATCCCTGTTACAAGACATTTTAACAATGGTAAAACAAGACCACCAAGATCGCCCGATGCACCGACATCCCGATAGAAGCTGCACATATCTCGTTCTCAGGGCAACACCAGATGAGACAAGATACAAGTAAAGCCAGACCTCAAGTTTCCCCGAGGTGGCCCCGCAGGCGGCTCAGTTCGGACCAACACTTAGAGAAGCACTAGCCTGGGGGTTTAAAATAAAGATGACCCTCGGGTTGGCCGACCCGAGGGAAGGGTAGGTGGTGGTGTGGCAAATGGTAATACCAAGGTTGGGCCTTGCTAGAGGAGTTTTATTCAAAGCAAACTGTCAAGGGGTCCCCATAACACCCAATCGTGTAAGGAACGCAAAATCAAGGTACATAACACCGGTATGACGAAAAACTATGGCGGCAAGAGTGGAACAAAACACCAGCATAAGGCCGAGCCTTCCACCCTTTATCAAGTATATAGGTGCATTAAAGTAAATAAGATATAATAATGATATCCCAACAATATCCACATTCCAACATGGAACAAACTACATCTTCACCTGCAACTAGCAACGCTATAAGCGGGGCTGAGCAAAAGTGGTAACATAGCCAAACAACGGTTCACTAGGAAAGGTGGGTTAGAGGATTGACATGGCAATATGGGAGGCATGATATAGCAAGTGGTAGGTATCGCGGCATAGCAATAGAGCGAACAACTAGCAAGCAAAGATAGAAGTGATTTCGAGGGTATGTTCATCTTGCCTGAAAACCCGCAAGGAAGAAGAACGAGTCCATGAAGAAGACAAATGGACGAAGTCGAACGAATCCTCACAAACGCGACTTTATCAGAACTAACCCGAAGAAGAAACACCAGAATGAAGCAAACAACATAGTAAAAAACCATCACATAATCATGGCATGATGCACAACCAAGTATGATGCATGTCCGGTTTAATGAGGCAGGAAAATATCACTCGAGTAAATGGCTAGAATTTAGAAGAAAGGAAGAAGGAGATGGGGTTTGCTTGGAGATGGACTAACTTGAAGGCTGAAGATGCCAACAGTAATGGAGATGAAGAGAAAGAGATCACACCAAGACATATACAAATAAAATGCACATGCAACAACAAGCAAGATGATGATGATGCAATGAAAAATATGACAAAGGCTTTCGACATGATCATGGCATAGAGATATAGGAATGAAATATGCAAAAATAATTATGATAATGCAACAAACATAAAAAAACACACATCAACAACTAAAATAAAAGGAAGGGGAACTGAAGCGTCTATCTTGGGGCGTTACATGAGCTGAGATACATTTCGGCCTGCTAATGACCAATGGGTTATTTGGCACAATTAGGACCTAATCTCACTTTCATCCTATTAAAGGCCCCTGTCATTTATGGCCTCGAGATATTTACACATGTTAGCGACCTGTTGTTACCGAGGTCCCAAATTATGTTTACCCCTGTTAAAGGCCCACTGAGGGCACATGACAACCAAAAATGAGAAAGCTTATGCTGATTTAGGCCAAGATATTTTCAGTGGGCTATATGCAAATTACGGCCCATAATTGTTTTTAGCCCAATTGGAACTATGGTCCCGAAGAATGTTGGGACGTCGGGCTCCTCCAAATCTTTCGGCCGAATACATTACTAAGATAAACCTACACTATACAAAAATAGCGTCATAATTTCTACAGCCTTTGGCAGCACGATAAATGTTGTATCACAACTAAATAAGTTCCAGTCATACAACAAAAGGCCTGTTGGCATAAAGTCTATAGTCCTTATAGATAAAAGCACTATCGGATGTGTAGAAGCATAGATCATTTGACCGGAGTGCTAATGTTTCAGGCTGTAGAATCTGATGGAGTAGAATGATCTTCCCCTTTTTTCCGCCATTGCTCTTGAACAACAAAGCAAATGTCTGATAGTATGGCTTCAAAACCATTCATATCTTGACGACATTTGTCAACCACTACTCTTGTTTACAAAATGACCTCCATTAGGGATTGGACTTGTGTCCGGAGCACATATATATCACTCTGTTTAGCCGGAAGATTTTGTTCAGTAGGCGATTTGGACGAGGTTACCTTGACAACCAACCCAAAATTACGCAAGGAGTTGCTTTTTGCACTATTAGTGGAGAGATACTGACGCACTGCAACAAGAGGTGACATTGTGCCTGTGGTAGCCTCGTCACCTTCAGGTGGTTGTGGCTGTTCAATCATTTGTTCCATAACTCACTGAAAGTTTGAATTTGTGGATTAGTGTACTTGATAAGTTACTAATGAGACAAAAACAAACAAAATAGGTTTCACGTTTATACATAAATCATTTTGGTGAACTACTGTGTCATGGGAAACCATGGCCACTTATGGGACCATGAGACCCTTGCGGTTCAGCAGGGGGGATGAGCACGTTGCACAAAGAGTGGAGAAATGTCGCACAACAGGCAGAGATCACACGGGCAATTTTACCTAGGTTCGGGCCGCCGTGAGGCGTAAAGCCCTACTCCTGCTTTGGTGGATTGATGGTGGATTGTGGTGGAAAGGCAGCTCTCTTGTCTGATAAGGTTGCCTCGGGGCAAGGGTAGCTACGCGCATATGAGTGTAGCATGGCCCGAATCCTCTCTAGGGTTGCCACGGGTCTCCTTTTATAGATCAAGGGGTCACCACAATGGAAAATCAGTCATTCCGTACTGATCAGATAGAAAACAATGCTATCATACCTAACTATGCAGGCAGGACAGAGCACATTAAATGCGCCGCTTAGTGTCACATCATGGCATGCCCGGCAAGCCTTGTCGGGCAATTCAGCCACCTTCTTGTCTACTTGCTTGACACGTCGCTGGACGGGTGTCATTTGGAGGTGATTTCCATAGGAAGTGGCTGCCATGTGGAAAAAATAGCCACTTAGTCACTTGGGGGCTTGACGCCGCATTGATCGATGACTTGTGTCCATGTGAGGTGGAGCAGTGAAGCCTTGGTGGGGTAGTTTGCCTTTGTAGGGCCCGGCAGGCCTGCTGGGACAGTCTTGACGCTTGTCCTTGGGGTAAACTTGACCTCTCATGGCTCGCCTGCCCGGTAAAGAGCTGATATTTGGCTTGTCTTGGTCTTCTTGATCCGCACTCTGATTCCTCAAAGAGCTGATTGTCGGCGTTCTTGGAATGGGGGTCCCCAGACTTGCCTGCCTGTGGCCTGCGGCATGGCTAAAAGGGGGCCCAGCGCGGCCCATCTTCACCAACACAAACCCAAGACCCTCGCGAGGGGCCAAGCCTCGCGGGGCGGACGACGCGGAGCTTCCTCAGGCGCGGCCTCGTCAGGCTGGCTCACGAGGAGGTGGAGAGATCAAGGCAGGGTACCTCACGAGGTGCTCGTGACGCAAGCCATGACGACAGGGGGCGCGAGGCGGGTGCCAGCCCGCACAGTGTCCTCCCTTCCTCTTTGGTGCAAAGGGGGCAAGCGCAGCCGCGGAGTACCGAGGCATCAGGCAAAGGTTGCCATTTCAGTGCAACGAGACTAAGACCAGGAGGACTACGAGACGGAGGTCACCGTGGAGCCCAAGACGGCGTCATCACCAGAGCTTTGCGCAGGCGAAGACTACTTTTGTCAGGATAGTTGATACTAGCTGTCCCCCTTCAAATTATCCCGCCATTGTTGGCTCCCTTCCCGCTCGATATTTGGGAAGAGGACCAGGGCCTCTATAAATAGGACCAGCCACCCACAGAGCAAGGGAGACATGGAGGGACAGAGAGACAGAGCAAGGAGAGGCAGGGAAAGACAGAGAGAAGATCAGAAAGAGAGAGAGAGAGAAAGGTGACTGAGCTCCTCCCAGCAGTTCATCACCCCAGCCAAGAACAGACCCTCGCGAGGCTGTTCTTCCTTGTATTGTTCATCATCACCATCCCAAGAGGCAATCCACCACACCACACACTGGAGTAGGGTATTACACCACAACGGTGGCCCGAACCAGTATAAACCCTGTGTCTCTTGCGTTGTTCTTTCCTTAGTTCAGATCCTAGCAAGGCGGAGGGGTGCAGCTAGGTAGGAGGCGAAATCTCCATGCGCACCCAAGTGTTCGAACCTCAAGGGTCTGCCGGAACCCGAAATCCGACATTTGGCGTGCCAGGTAGGGGTGCGCCGGGATTCGTCTTCCTCCACCCCGTTCTCCTCCGACCATCACGCCCATGTCTGACTCTCGTCGGGCCCGCGCCGAGTGCCGGGCCGCGCTCGCTTCCCGCGTCGCCCAGACGGCCCCTGTCGGCGGGCGACCTCGCTGTTCCCCGTCACCTGTCGTCAACGCCGCCACCGGCCTGGCGGGGGACGAGCATCAAGCATCGTCCCAACATCCGTCCGTGCGGCAAGACGGCCGCATCGCAACTCCCTCGCTCACCCCAGCTGGTTCTTCGTCCCGCGCGCTCCGCGCGCCATGGAGGCTCAGGCTGCACTCATCGCGGCGAACGAGCTCCTGCGCTACCGTCCCGTCGATGACGTCTATGAAGAATGGCTCGACCGCGTCGCCGAGCTTGTCCGCGCCGCAGGGGGCTCTCCTGCGCCGTCCGTTCCGCTGCACCGCCCCTCGCCCCGCGCGGGCAGTGAAGCCCCGGCGGCGCCCCGGCCGCCTCCTCCTCAGGAAGGCGCCATGGCCCCAAGGCGCGTGGCCCCTGGGCGGAACCCGCTCCATCAGGCGCCAGCGCAGCAAGAGCAAAGCTGTCAAGAAGTCCCTTGCCCGCAGGAAGCTGCCCGGGCGCTCCCTGCTCCAGCACGTCGCGACCATGCTCCTGCTCCCGCACGTCAGGACCCCGTGCTGCTCCCAGCTGCAGCGCGTGGGGACATGCAAGACCAAGTTCCTCGTCATCCAAGGCCTCCCGTGGCCACAGCAGGTTGCCGTGCCTTCACCGCCGAGCTACGCAACGTCGCGTGGCCCAGCAAGTTCAAGCCAGACCTGCCTCCTCGCTACGACGGCACGGCTAACCCTGCGGAGTTCCTCCAGCTCTACGAGCTGGGCATCGAAGCTGCCAACAGAGATGAGAAGGTCATGGTGAACTGGTTCCCCATGTCACTCAAGGACGGGGCCCGCACCTGGCTCCTGAACCTGGCTCCAGGCACAATCTCCTCCTGGGACGAGATGCGCACCCGCTTCATCGCCAACTTCCAAGGCACTCACGACCGGCCACCCGCTGTGAGCGACATGCGCCGCATCAAGCAACAGCCCGGGGAGACCTTGCAGAAGTACATCCAGTGCTTCAACAGTGCGTGCCTCAAGATTCCCAAGGTGACTGAGGAGGCCATCATCTCGGCCTTCTCCGACAGCGTGCGCGACGTCAAGATGAAGGAGGACCTGGCGATGCATGAAGACCTGTGCACCTCCTTGGAAGTGTTCAACCTGGCAACCAAGTGCGCCAGGGCCGAGGAAGGGCGTCTCTCCCTCCTCGAGCTGACTGCCACAGACCCAGAAGAGAAGCCCAAGGCCAAGGATGTGAAGCGCAAGGGGGCTGCCGTGCTCGCGGCAGAACCAGACACCAAGCGGGGCAGAGATCAGCCCGAACCTCCCAAGGGCAGCCGGTACTTTGTGTAGCACGACCTCCACACTCACAACACCAACGAATGTCAAGAGCTCTGAGCCGTGCGAGAAGGAAGGATCGGCCGTCGCCCTGACCGCATTGACCAGAGCTACGACCGAGGAGGAGGAAGGAACGCAGGACGCTGGGAGGACCGTGGCCCGCGCCAAGGGTGGCGCGATCAACCTCGCGAGGATCGCTGGCAAGACCCTCCTTGTGAGGGAGGTTGGAGAGATCAGCCTCGTGAGGGAGACTGGAGGGATCAGCCTCGCGAGGATCGCCCGCAAGGCAACGTAGGCCTCCCACCGCTGCCGCCGCAGCCAACAAGAAACGAGCACCGCCACCAGGACGAGGGGGCTGGGGGCTTCCAGGAGCCGCGCGCGATCGCCTGCATCCTGGGCGGGGCACAAGCCCCAGCCTCTCAGCGCATTTTCAAGCAGTTCGCCCACGAAGTGAACGCAGCCCTCCCCAGGCTCGAAGCCACGTGCCCTCTCAGGTGGTCGGCGTGCGCCATCACGTTCAGCTCAGTAAATCAGCTCAAGTGTGTGGCTACCGCCGGAGTTCTCCCGATGCTTTGTTCCCCAATCATCAGCAACGTGGGTGTCACCAAGACCCTCATCGATGGCGGGGCAGGGCTCAACGTCCTGTCCGTGGAAACATTCAACAACCTCCAAATGCCCTACAGCCAGCTTCAGCCAACCAAGCCTTTCTCCGGTGTCACCAACGGTTCCACGGTCCCGATTGGGCAGGTCCGCCTCCCTGTCATCTTCGGGGCACGCGACAACTACCGCACCGAGCTTATCGACTTCGACGTCGCTCACATTCGCCTGCCGTACAACGCCATCCTTGTGTACCCAGCGCTGGCCAAGTTCATGGCCGTAACTCACCACGGCTACAACGTCCTCAATATGCCAGGAAGCGGCGGGGTCATCACGGTGCCATGTGAAGAGAAGGACGCGGTGTGTTCCCTGGAACGAGCCTTTCAGGACGCATCACTGGAAGACCCGGATCGTGGAAGCAGGAGGCCTCCCGAGACCGCCCCTAAGAAGAAGAAGACATCGTCCGGCCCGACCACTCAGGAGGCAGGCCCCTCTGGGCCCGCGCCTGCCCAGGGGGAACCTCCTTCCATCGCATAGGAAAGCGCGCCCGGCGCCCTCCTCAGGCAGGGCTCGGGGGCTCTCCCCTGGAGGGCCACCGACCTAGCCAGGGTCACGAGGGAGGCGCTTGGGCACCACATGGAGGCGTGTTTCGAAGCACGTTTCCCTCAAGAAGGAGCAAGGCAAGGAGATCCAGACCCTCAGGAGTTCGTCAGCAAGGCCATTCAGGAGCTACAGGAGTCAAGAGTCATGAAAGGCGGCCGCCGCCTACCAGCAGTGGCTCCCCATCCAGGCGAGGATGGTGGGCTGCGCGTCTGCATCGACATACCAGGGCTCAACCGAGTCGCCTCTCTGGAGCGCCTCTGGCCCTCGCGAGTGGGGCGCTGCGGAGGCCCACCCCACAGCTACGTTCGCATGCCTTACGGCTTGCCGAACGCGGCTGACACGTACCAGCGCCTCATGAGGGGCATCACGGAGGCACGAGAGGCAGGGCGTTCCGCAGCCCTGGCAGGGATGGAGATGGCCCGTGAGGAGCCGCCAGCGCCTCCGGAGCCTCCCGAGGCCCCTGGGCCTGGGGGCTCGTGAGGATCGGCTCCCGCAGCCCACCGAGCCTGCTACATCAACGCTCCTTCGTCCTCAACATCATCAGGTGACATCTTTCGAGTTTTATTTCCAGCTGGGAGCGCCCCCCCAGGGCTGCATTATTCCCAGGCCGCGTGGGTCCGTCCCTGCGGCGTGTATCCCTTTTTATTCCATGTTGTTAGCTTACCTTGTTGGGGGCGCCCCTCGGGCTGCATGATCCCCAAGCCGCTCGGGCCAGGCCCAGCGGCATGTATCCCGTTTGAGTTTATTTCTGATTATGCGTTAGACCCACCATGCTTGATTATTTGATGCCGGTCCACGGCACCTCTTCTTCTCCATGCCGACCACTTGCACGTTAAAGGGGGGGTACCTGAGCATCGCGACTCAGGGCTCTTACTGGCTCTCCAGCCCTCACCCTCTGGCCTTGTCCATGGCATCGCGACCTGGCATACCAGCGACGGCTGAGACCAGCTCGAGGGCCGGGACCCGAGGACGTAGAGTGCCGACATCTAACCAAATTTGCAGGGACACATCACAAGATAAGGCCCAGTGCCAGGCGCAACCCGCCTAGAGGTAGGGCCCCGTGAGTCCCGCGCTGGCTCACGGGTGCCCAGATACACCTCGCCAGGCCCTACCGTGCCAGCCACGTGTCAGGGCGGGGCTGTACACGCCCCGGGGGCTCCTCCCGGAGGGGGCCCCCTCCCACGTACCAGTGGAAGCACCATGCTCCGCGCTGGCTGACGACACTGCCGAGGAGCGGCTATGCCCGTACACATACGGTAGCGCTATGCTCCGCGCTGGTGATAAACAACTGAGGGTGGCCCCCGGGCCGCACCAACCTCAGGGAGCCCAGAGCTTAGTGTCTAGCCTCGTCGTAACGCCTCCCCTCGGGAGTGCCGCGCGAGGGGGCTGGGCACGGGGGCTGCGCCTGGGTCACACCCAGACGCACGCCGCTCAGCCAGGTCCCCCCGGGCCTGGTTCGTCACGCGTCTCTCCCCGAGCGGAGCCAAGGTACGAAGGCCATTCGTGCGTCAAGGGGGACTCCTGAGCATCGCGACTCAGGAGCCTAACTGGTCACGTAGCCCCTCACTCCGTGGCCCCGTCCTGGTTTCCGGTCGGGACCAACGCTGGGTGAGGTACGCGCGCGGCCGGGCTCTGCAGACGTAGAACGATAGATCCACCCGCATCACACCTCCCTACTTGTTGTTCGTGCGCCAAGGGGGACTCCTGAGCATCGCGACTCAGGAGCCTAACTTGTCACGTGGCCCCTCACTCCTTGGCCCCGTCCTGGTTTCCGGTCGGGACCAATGCTGGGTGAGGCATGCGCGGGGCCGGGCTCTGCCGGCGTAGAACATAAGCAAGTAGGAAGGAAAGGCACAAATTTCAAGGAATTCAAAAGCAAATATTACAGTCCACACTGTTATCTCAATGCCAAACGCAAGTTTAAACGCCTCCTCGAGGCATGATACATGTGCAGGAATTAAAGGCAGGACAGGAGCCGCGACGGAGTCACTTGTCGGCGATGGAGCAGCGCGGATTGGGTACGCCTCACGGAGCGGTGGGGTCGACAGCGCCCTGCTTCGGCTTGGTGCTGAAGGCCTGGAACTTCCCCAGCAGGGCCTCTGCGCGACCCTTCACGGCCTCGACAGCGGCAGTGGCACGCTCGCCGCTCCCTGGCTCCAGCAGGCTATCGAGGTCGACACTGGGATCGCGAAGGTAGATGTGGGTGAGGACCCGCGTCATTGCTGCAGAAGACAGGACACGCGCCTCAGCCTCGGCCACGGGGCCCAGGCCAAGGGCGACATCTTCAAGAGTGTGAACCAGGAAGGGAAGCAGCTTGGCGGGGCCGTCCTAAGCGCCAGCCAGTGGGCTCTCCAGGCTGCTGTCGTAAAGCATCCTTAGTGAGGAGCGAGCCCTCGCCTCCATCTCCGTGAAGGCCACGCGGTCCTTGGCATGAACCAGGGCCTCGTCATCCAGCTTGGCCTTCCTCGCCCCCAGCTCCTGCTCCAGCGCGCCTAGGCGGTCGCGGCGATTCTTGAGCTTGACCTCCCTCTCCTTGAGAGCCGCCTCGCGAGCTTTCACGCCTTCTTCCTGCTCTTGGCGAAGGTGGACCTCGTTCCCGAGCTGGTCCCGCAGACCTTGCAGTTCGCCCTCCAATGCCTTTCAACGACCACGGACGTCAACCACCTCCCCTAGGGCTGCATCACGAGCAACCTTCGCCTCAAGGACGGCCTGCTTCTCCTCGTCGCACACCGTCGAGGCCTGGACCAGCGCCACCCAAATCGAACAGTCAGAGCGAACCCATCCTGAAGCCAGCTCCAAGCGCCCAGCCACCAAGCGGGGGTTGGCACCAAGAAGATCCTGACGCACTCGGTCCAGCTCAGCAATAGCATGATCCAGAACGGCAGAAGGAGTCAGAGAGACAGCAGCCGGTGGAGTAGGAGGAGAAGACGGCAGCGCGGCCACAGCATCCTGAGGCGGAGTCTGCCGCGCCCCGACAGCCGAAATGGCGGCGGCAGGCAAGAGCACCTCGGGAGCCACTTGAGCCGTGGGGGCTGAGCTCGCCCCAGCCGGCTCAGCCAGGCCTCGCAAGGACGTCCGGGCAGGAGAAGCCTGTGCGTCGCGGTCACCCTCCTTCGCGTGCAGAAGCGCTGCCACGGATGGAACCTCGGGAGCCCCCTTCGGCTTCTTTGTGGCGGGCGCCAGCCTATCCAAGAGATGCGGATGTCAAGCTTCAGAAGCAGAGCAAGAGATAAAGACAAGAATCGAATGCTTACGGGTCATCACCAGTGGCTCAAGCGGCCTCCAGCCAAATTTGAAGCCTGAAAGCCGGCTGGAAGGGTCAACCTCGGGAAGCTTGGAGGCAGAAGGCGCATCTGCGGTCCGCCCCGGGGCCGGGGCAGACGCGCGGGAGATCAGCCCGGTCCTGTCCTTCTTGGGGATCGGGGGTGAGCTCCCGCCGTCCTGCTCGTCGTTGTCCTTGTCGTCGTCTTCATCGTCATCCTCATCGCCATCGCTCGGAGAGAGGCGGAGAACGCGGGACTGGCGCCGGGGGAGGGGAGCCCTCGACTCTCCGTCAGTCGCCTCGGAGTCAGGCCCTTTTCCCCGCTCCCCTCCTTCCTCCTCTTCGCTGGAGTCGTCAGAGGGCACGTCCACCGGTTCCTCGGGAGTTTCCACGGGCATGGGCCCATCCCCGATGAAGACGGGCATGGACTCCACTACCTGCTCCCAGTCGTCGCGGAGGAACAAGGGCGTAGGAGCGCCCGCCAACCTCGCCACATCGCCCCCGACCAGAGATTGGAGGACAGCTGCCAGATCTTCGTCGGCTAAGGCCGCGGGGCTCGGACGGGGCGTCCACTTCGGAAGTGAGTACTGCCGAAGCGGGGCCAGCTGGTGCTCCAGGAATTCCCTCAGCAGCGACGCGCCGGTCAGCTTCGCCGCCGCCATGTTGGCCGGCCTCAGATCCGCGTCCATCTTCTCCAACATCAGCTTCGCGCGGGGGTCCGTGAGCTCCGCTCGACCCCAATCGCTGGAGCTCGTGGGCTGCTCCGTGGGCAAGATCAGCCGAGGGTGGATGCGCCCAGCATCCACCAAGACCCACTTGCTCCTGAAGCCCTCAATCCTTTTCCCGGGGTTCGAAATGGCAATGGCGCCACAGTAGGCGATGAAGCTCGCGCACGCGGAAGCAGTACCGCGAGAGGTCCGGAGGTAGAAGTAGTGGCGCAGCAAGGCCACTGAAGGCTGCACCCCTACGTGAGCCTCGCAGTAATAGGCGAAGATCGCCAGGAGAAGGACGGAGTTGGGGTGGAGATGCAGGGCTTGTAGCTTATAGTGGCGGAGGACAGAGAAGAAGAACTCGGAGAAGGGAGGCACCAAGCCAGCAGCAATGGCACTTACGAAGAGCGGATAGAAGGTGCTCCCTTGACCCTCAGGGGTGGCGGAGCCGGCTTTGAACACCTTCGCCCCGTTGACGCCCCGCGCCGTCGCCATCCGGCGCAACCCGGCGAGGCTCGCCTCCAACACATTCGGCGGATCCAGGGCAGACGAGTACCAAGCTACGGCCGGGGGCTAACGAGGCGCCATGGCTTCCTAGGTCACACGGTCGGAGTGGATCTGGAAATTTTGGAGGAAGGAAGGAGAGGCGCAAGAAAGGGGATCTTATCAACAACTGGGGAAAGCAAGAAGCAAAGCCTAGGTGGATGCCGCTCCTGTATCAACTCACGCGGTTCCTAGGGCGCCCACGTCCAGTCAACCGCCGCGCGGCGCCTAAGGCCGCGGGCTGTTAGGGCCCACGGTGCTTCGCTCTTGCCCTTCCGCCTCCCTGCACGGCCAAGTCCGGGCGCGCCTTGGGCCCGGGGGCTACTGTCGGCGTTCTGGGAACGGGGGTCCCTAGACTTGCCTGCCTGCGGCCAGCGGCGTGGCTAAAAGGGGGCCCAGCGCGGCCCATCTTCACCAACACAAACCCAAGACCCTCGCGAGGGGCCAAGCCTCATGGGGCGGACAACGCGGAGCTTCCTCAGGCGCGGCCTCGTTAGGCTGGCTCACGAGGAGGCGGAGAGATCAAGGCGGGGTACCTCACGAGGTGCTCGTGACGCAAGCCATGACGACCGGGGGCGCCAGGCGGGTGCCAGCCCGCGCAGCGTCCTCCCTTTCTCTTTGGTGCAAAGGGGGCAACCCAGCCGCGGAGTACCGAGGCATCAGGCAAAGGTTGCCATTTCGGTGGAACGAGACCAAAACTAGGAGGACTACGAGAAGGAGGTCACCGTGGATCCCAAGACGGCGTCATCACCAGAGCTTTGCGTGGGCGAAGACTACTTTTGTCAGGATAGTTGATACTAGCTGTCCCCCTTCAAATTAGCCCGCCATTGTTGGCTCCCTTCCCGCTCGATATTTGGGAAGAGGACCAGGGCCTCTATAAATAGGACCAGCCACCCACAAAGCAAGGGAGACACGGAGGGACACGGAGGGACAGAGAGACGGAGCAAGGAGAGGCAGGGAAAGAGAGAGAGAAGATCAGAAAGAGAGAGAGAGAGAAAGGTGACTGAGCTCCTCCCAGCAGTTCATCACCCCAGCCAAGAACAGACCCTCGCGAGGCTGTTCTTCCTTGTATTGTTCATCATCATCAGCCCAAGAGGCAATCCACCACATCACACACTGGAGTAGGGTATTACACCACAACGGTGGCCCGAACCAGTATAAACCCTGTGTCTCTTGCGTTGTTCTTTCCTTTGTTCAGATCCTAGCAAGGCGGAGGGGTGCAGCTAGGTAGGAGGCGAAATCTCCGCGTGCACTGCAGTGTTCGAACCTCAAGGGTCTGCCAGAACCCGAAATCCGACACTGATCTCTTCTGCTAGGTATGGTCTTGGATGTTGCAATCTTGCTCTTAGGCATGTGCACGGTCTGGGCAATAGACCAAGGGTTTGTTGCGCTGATAGGAGCCCCTAGGACTGGCCCAAACGCGTCACCGGGTGTCGCCAGGGTAGGCCCTATCCAGTGCACATGCAAGAGGATAGCAGCTGCTTGTCCCTTGAGATCTTCTTTGCTCCTTCATTAACCTGAGCCCTGATCTGTTTCTGGTTCTCCCGCGTGTCGCTTAACACCAATTGTTGTGGGAGATATAATGGGCCACGATCTGCGGGGTACACATGTCCCACGTTCATGTGGCGGTAACTGCTAACCCATTATCTTTCCCGCTCCAAGTGCTTCTGCCATGTGTATTGCAGGCATTGCGCAAAGTTGGTGGCGGATGCGGAGGGCGCGAGAATGAGCGCCATGGCTAAAAGCCAGGAGTCGTGGATTGGCACAGGGGGGTCGGCCTTGATTCTTCGAGCCGTTAATGGCGAGGGGGAAGCCAGACTAGTTGAACGGGCGACTGAGGGAGTCCTAGAATAGGGGGTCCTCGGGTGTCCGGTCTATTCGATATGGGCCAGACTAATGGGCCGTGAAGACAAAGCAGAAGACTATCCCTCGTGTCCGGGTAGGACTCCTATGTGCGTAGAATGGCAAGTTTGGTGTTTGGGTGTAATACTTCCTCTGCAAACTAACTCTGTACAACCCTAGGCCCCTCCCGCGTCTATATAAACTGGAGGGTTAGATCCGTAGAGAGGGAGATGGATCATAGGCTATATTGCTAGGGTTTAGCCATCATAATCTTGAGGTAACTCTTGTAACCCTTATACACACCGAATACAATCAAGCAGGATGTAGGGTTTTACCTCCTTTAAGAGGGACAGAACCTGGGTAAACATCGTGTCCCTATTGTCCCTTGTTACCATTGATCCTTAGACACACAACTTGGGACCCCCTACTCGAGATCCGCCAGTTTTGACACCGACATTGGTGCTTTCATTGAGAGTTCCTTTGTGTTGTCGACAGAAGAATCGATGGCTCACCTCGTTATCGACAATGATGTTGTTTCTAGGGAGACTTTTCTCCCTGGTCAACTCTTTGTGTTTGGCGGCTTTGTGCTACGTGCCAACTCGACCGGTCACCTTGAGCAGGTCGACAACTATGCCCAGGTCACCAGATCAGGTTTGGAAGTTTGAACTATATCACCAATACTTGAGGAGACCTGATCTTTGAGGGGTTTGTGGCCTTTGCCGCCGCTCCCCGCCCACTTGAAGGAGGCCCTTCGGATCTACTATTAGATCCCGTCCAGGTGTCAACACTCATGTCCACCTCGGCCTTAGATCCGGGGAGATCTACTCCGAAGACGGGAGGATGAACCCCACCTGAGTCTCTCCCATCATAGAGCTTGTAGGTGGAGACCCAGATGCGACCACGCCGTCGGTGGACCTGGAGTAAAAAACGGGACTCTTCTCGTTATTGGGAAGCCAGACTCACCTTCGGACACATACTCCGAACTCTAGAGGTCTGCGTCCTTCAGACTCGGTCAAGTAGTTATCACCCATACTTGCTCCATAGATCCTCAGACGCCTGTCCAGCTCTCGCTCTTAAACGAAATGCTGGACTTAATACAATCTCTCGCCATCACAGAAGTATCATCTCCGAATTACACCGAGCTTGAACCGGGGCTAAGAGTAGGGAATTTTATGTCCCACCCACCACCCACTTAATAGCCATTGTCGAGTATTTAACCAACATGCTAGACTAAGCCTCCAAAGACATCGATGGCATGGACGAGTGATGCCGAAGACGAACCAGGTCAAAACCCTCCAATCACCGGGCGTTGGATGACTACTTCTACTTACGATGTATACATGGTGGACACACGCCTGAGAAGAAGAACGACGATGGCACTCAAGATCCAGATGAGGATAAGCCCATTGATGGACCACCAAAATGCCGACGTCAGCGGCACCGCTCACGATCGCGTTGGGGAAGGGAAAGTAATACCAGCACCAGAGATAATGATACTTTGAACAACGCTGAAGACCCCGACAACCTCGTTGAGCCTGCGTTCGAGCAGGATGAAAGGGAAGAGGGTCAATTCAGCCCCGAAGAACTCGCTGATCACGAGGATTCGAAAGATAGTAACTACTTACCTATCCCCGAAGAAGATGTTAGCCTTGGTGATGAAGATTTCATCGTCCCAGAGGAACCCCTCGAACTTGAACGCTCGAAGCGACGGCTCATCGCCACCGCGCGTAGCCTGAAAAAGAAACTGCAGCAGATTAAAGCCGAACATGATACGCTCAACGACAGATGGACTAAGGTCCTAGCCGCCAAAGAAGGATATGGCTTTGAGCGCCAAAAAAAGAGTTATCCCCAACGCAGGCTAGTGCCACAGTTCAGCGATGAGGCCCTTGCGCCAATACCATCAAAATACAATCGGGTTGATCAACCGGACCGACCAGCACATGGACGGGACAAAACAACTAATTATGTCGAACATCGACCCCCCCACCTCACCATAGAGGCAATGAGATAGCGGCTTTGGGCTACAAGTATGACCTACGTTAGGACCTGGCCAATAGAGCCGGCCAGACCATATCAATCTATGGATCAAGAGGACGTGCACCCATACGATACGACGGCCGTCAAGCGTGGCACCACAAACATAACCAAGTCCGGGGTCAGCACCGAACACAGATGTCATCCGAACCGTCATGATGTCGCCCGATACAAAGGTGCCACACACCCCATGTGCTTTACCGATGAGGTAAGGCAGCACCAATTTTCGGAAGGGTTTAAACCCGTGAACATCGAGCAATACGATGGAACGACGGACCCCGCTATATGGATTGAAGATTTTCTTCTCCACATTCACATGGCCCGGAGAGATGACCTCCACGCCATTAAATACCTCCCTCTAAAGCTGAAAAGACCACCACGGCACTGGTTGAATAGCCTCCCAGAGAACTCCATTGGAAGTTGAGAAGACTTAGAGGATGCTTTTCGGGCCAACTTTCAGGGCACTTATGTCCGGCCATCGGATGTTGATGACCTGAGTCACATAGTCCAGCAACCCGAAGAGTCAACTCGCAAACTTTGGAAAATGTTTTTAATTAAAAGAACCAAATCGTGGACTGTCCGCACGCTGAAGACTTAGCGCCATTTAGGCACAGTGTCCATGACGAATGGCTTGCCGACACCTCAGTCAGGAAAAGCAAAAGACTATGGAAACTCTTACTGCACTTATGACCCATTTCTTTGCGGGCGAAGATAGCTGGTTGGCTCGTAGAAGCAACAGTACTAGCGTCCTTGGCACTTCTTAGGCCAGGGATGGCAATGGCAGGCCATGATGCAGCAAAAACAAGCATCGGAACAATAACGAAGAGATAGAGGATATGGTAGTAAATGCCGGATTCACTGGCTCCAAATCCGGTCAGCGGAAGAAGCCATTCCAAGGTAATAGGGACGATACATCCAACTTGGAAAAAATACTAGAGAGACCTTGCCAGATTCATAGCACCCCTGACAGACCTGCCAACCAAACCAACATATATTGCCAGGTTTTTAAACATGCCAGTAAATTAAATGCCGAACACAAGGGGAAAGGACCTCAAAGTGAGGATGATACGTCTCCAGCATATCTATAATTTTTTTATTGTTCCATGCTATTATATTATCCATATATGATGTTTTATATGCTATTTTATATGATTTTTGGGACTAACCTATTAACCTAGAGCCCAGTGCCAGTTTCTGTTTTTTCATTGTTTTTGAGTTTTACAGAAAAGGAATACCAAATGGAGTCCAACTGACCTGCCAATTTTTGTGGATTTTTTATGGACCAAAAGAAGCCCTAGAAGTAAAAGAGTTGGGCTAGAAGAGTCCCGAGCCATCCATGAGGGTGGAGGGCGCGCCCTACCCCCCTGGGCACGTCCCCTACCTCGTGGATGACTCAGAGACCCCCCTGATGTGAGACCGACACCAAAAATTCCTATAAATACAGAAACCCCCGAAAATAAACCTAGATCTGGACTTCCGCCGCCACAAACCTAGATCTAGGTGACATTAGGGTTTTGGTTCATTTGTGTGTTAAGGTGTTATTTTACTACGAACTCTAGGGATGTTTGTGACACTTATAGGAATAGCCCAATGGATTGATCGGAAATAATAACTTTGAGGATGTTTTGTACCCTACAATAATCTCTTCATTTGTTCTCTGCTATTAGTGACTTTGGAGTGACTCTTTGTTGCATTTTGAGGGATAGTTATGTGATCAATTATGTTATACTTGTTGAGAGAACTTGCACTAGTGAAAGTATGAACCCTAGGCCTTGTTTCAAAGCATTGCAATATTGTCTGTACTCACTTATATCATTAGTTACCTTTCTGTTTTTATAATTTCAGATTATAAAAACCTATATCTACCATCCATATTGCACTTGTATCACCATCTCTTCGCCGAAGTAGTGCACCTATACAATTTACCATTGTATTGGGTGTGTTGGCAACACAAGAGACTCTTTGTCATTTGGTTGCAGGTTTGTTTGAGAGAGACCATCTTCATCCTATGCCTCCCATGGATTGATAAAACTTAGGTCATCCACTTGAGGGAAATTTGCTACTGTCCTACAAACCTCTGCACTTGGAGGCCCAACAACATCTACAAGAAGAAGGTTGTGTAGTAGACATCAGAGGACGATGATGAGCCTCGCCCGCCGAACACTGGGGGATAGAAACAATTTGCCCCAGACGTGAAAACGGCGAACATGATCTATGTCACCCACATCCCCAAGAGGGAGTGCAAATGCGCATTAAGGGACGTCTAAGTCGTAGAGCCTGTCGCCCCAAAATTCAACCCATGGTCAGCTTGTCCGATCACCTTTGATCGCAGGGACCACCCAACCAGTATCCATCACGAGGATCGGCGGCCCTGGTACTCGATACTATCATCGACAGATACCATCTCACTAGAGTCCTTATGGACGGCAGCAGCAACCTCAACTTGATCTATAATGATACTGTCTGTAAGATGGGTATCGACCCATCAAGAATCAAGCCTAGCAACACTACCTTTAAAGGAGTGATACCCGGCGTGGAGACCCGCTGCATGGGCTCATTAACACTTGAAGCAGTATTCGGCTCTCCAGACAATTTTGGAAGCAAAGGATTGATCTTCGACATCGTGCCTTTTCGCAGTGGTTATCATGCACTGCTCGGACGAACTGCTTTCACCCGCTTTAATGCAGTCCCACACTATGCTTATCTGAAGCTCAAAATGCTGAGACCTCGTGGCGTCATCATAGTAAATGGGAATTCAGAGCGCTCCCTCCGTAATGAGGAGCATACTATGGCCCTAGCAGCCAAAGTACAGGGCAGCCTCATCAAGCCGAACAACTCATCGGTCATCAAGACCCATGACCCTTCTAAACGTGTCCGATCCGCGTTACAATGCGGTAGCTCGGTGGAACCGGAGCTTGAATAGCAGTTTAGCCTCCGCGGATCGCCCCATAAGGTTGCGGCATACATACCTCGCGTACATAACTACACACTTAAAATACCTTGGGCAACGCTGGAGGCACACTGTGGAAAAGATCCATAGTACGGCTTGACCCTATTCGGACCTCAAGTATTTTTTCCACTATTGGTTTGTTAAAAAACCTACCTGATCTACGGTCGTACAGGGACTCCTATCACGACCGGTTTTCCGGGTATTAATTTCCAGAAAATGGCCGTTGTGCTCACCAGCCCCAGGATTACTGTTAGCTGATGAGGCACCAACTTGATACAGAAATTCCAAGCAAAAATACAAAATGTGTAGTACAAGACCATTCGGGTCTGTGAGTACAACAATTGGTTTCTAGTGGTCGATGGCGGAAGCGGTTTGTGGTTCACCATGGTCTATGGGACTCCATTTCCCACAGGAATTGCTGACCAGGTTAACTCCTATCTTCGCGAGGCCGCTATCACCGTTGCTTAGGTTCCGAGGCTGTCATCGCAATGCTCCTCTCCAAGCAAGCAATCTGGCCAAGACAATAGCCAGGGACAAACCAGTGAGTACTTTTGAATGTACTCGCAAACATTATGAACACGGGTATAATATAGCAAACAATATTCATGCTCTGAAAATATTCTATAATCACAACGTCAGTCATGAAAATAAAATCCCGATGCATGCAAGCAGGTTATTTATATGCAACAGGAATAGGTAATGACAGAATAGTATTAAAATGCACCGATCGGATGTCTGAAGCGACGTCTCGAAAGGATAGTAAAAGTGAGCATGCCTCAATCGAGCGTCTTAGCGACACCACATAAAGGGCTTATAAGGTAAATAAATAACAAGCATGCCACAGTCGGGCGTCTCAGCGACAACATAAAGGGCTTATGAAGTAAATAAAATAACAAGCATGCCACAGTCGGGCGTCTGAGCGACACCGCATAAAGGGCTTATGAAGTAAATAAAATAACAAGCATGCCATAGTCGGGCGTCTGGGCGACACCACATAAAGGGATTGTAAGTAAATGAAATAACAAACCTGCCACAGTCGGGCGTCTGAGCGACGCCACATAAAGGGCTTATATATAAACATAATCATAGTGAATATCCAGGGGGTGGTACCGTCCCAGGGATATTCATTATTTCAAACAATGCAAACGGTTAGTCCATAATGATAATAATCATAACCATCATATATCACAAGTCATAATCAATATTCGGGTTTAGTAGTTTCTCCTCCGAAGACCGACACTAAGACCGACACTTGACCCATCCCAGACTGTAGTCCTTAACCATGGACACGGCTATTCGAATAGGTTTAATATCTCTGCAGAGGGTGTACTCTTTACCCACGAGTAACGGATTCCTTTAGTCCATCGGACTAATTCCGTCTACGGTCTTTTAATTGAAACACACCTGACTTGCACACACCAGCTTTTACTCGTGTCTGGAATCACCCATGACACCTGTTAAGCAAAACTCTAAGTGGGGAGGCTACAACCTCGCGTAGCATGGGATCAAATTTCTATCACGCGCTCTAAGGGGTGCCCCCTCTTGGTCCCAACCGGATACACCCATGCCCCCGGACCAGGTGGCATGCCTACCGGCTACAACCGGTATCTTCCACCATGGCATCTCTGTACGGTGTGTGCCAAGACAAGGGTTAACAACTTACTGAACCATACCCCACCTACGGTAGGGACCAGTGGCAGTACGAAACAAGTATGGGGGTTACCGGAACAAGACTCGATCTATGGCCGACTCAGGAGGCTTATAAGTTCCCTGCATGACATGTATATCAAATATATTTCAACCGACGAAATCACCACCCATTATACCTTACTATGCCATACCGGACATAACCGTCCCGACGGGGACCGGTGACAAGCTCACTCCTACCCAAGGCAGAGGCTTTCCCGGATTCCTTTCCGGCATGCATGCAAGGCACATGAGGATGATTACCATCACAAGTATATACATTCGCAACAGCAAGGAAAATCACTAATATGCATTCATGCAAATGATCGTATCACCACATAAAATAACGAGTTCTCCGAAATGAGGTGGTGCTATAATCGTATCAACTAACACACCAGAAATATTATGCCAGGGTTCAAGATGCTTGCCTTCATGGTGTGGAAAGGTGGGGGTGCTCTCCAAAACTTTTGAAAGTTTTCTTCCTCTCTCCAAAATCCTATTTTCAATAAATTTGAATTAATACACAATTTCAAAACAGCACAAAAAAGTTGTTCGTATTTTTTTCAACTAAATATGATAAAAAACTAGACAAAAATTTAAAGAGGACAGAAAAAGAATCAATCAAAAATCATTTTCTGTTTAAAAGTTATAAGAGTTTTAATCTAGGGACTCATCTGTAATGAAACAGAAAGTTCCCAGGGGCTAACTTATAAAAACAGAAAACGCTTCGATTGAGAATACGCCGGCCCAGAGGGGAGACGCATTTTGGCAGAAGACGTTTTCAGAAAATGGTTCGTTTAAAAGATCAGAGAGGCTGACAGGCGGGTCCCGCCCGTCAGGTTTGAAATTTCAAAAGAGGCGGCAGAGCTCGACGGTGCCTGAGAGCCGCGGTGGTCGCCGGCGGCGATCCACGGCGAGGCAGGGGGATCGGAGGTTACCAACGTGTTCACCGTGTCCTTCCGCGTCGGTGGGTGGTGGTGGTGGTCGCCGGCGAGCACCACGTCGACGGCGGCCCTTGCTCCGGCGGACGGTGGTTCGGGCGTTGATGGAGCTCGCCGAGGAGGGCTGCAAGGATCGAATCGAAGTGGGGGTTAGCTCTCTGGTTGCTCGAGGAGGTTACTGACGAAGTTTGGGCGCCGGGGATGGTCTCACCGGAGTGAATCAAGACGGAGGCCGAGGCGGAACGAGGCGGCCGGAGTCAAGGAAGAAGGGCCCCTCGAGGCTCTTCCAGTTGCTGGGCGGGGTCCAGTGTGGTGGTGGAGGTGTGCGGGGGCGAGAGTGAGCTTGGGGGCGCTATATATAGCCGGCCCGAGGCGGTTGCCGTGAACGGGATAAGTCCGGCGATGGTTACGGCGGCGCAGTGCTTGGTCGGGGAGTTTAGGAGGTTGGGCAACAACGTGGAGGTCCACTGGTTCCGTTTTGGCGCTAAACGAGCTTGGATTAGGAGCCCTGGGTGGATTCGACGGAACCGGGCGGCGCGGGCCCGTCGGCGGCAGAGGGCGCGCCCTGTGCCTGCCGGGCCATGGCGACGGTGCTGCGGGGTGCGCTGGCGTGCATGAGGCCACGCGGAGGGCAGGGGAGCATTGGGCGGCGCCGAACAACGTTGCGAGCTGGCGCTGTCTCCTGTCGGCCGCCACGGGTGGCTTAGCCACCGCAGAAGCTGCCAACTCCAGCGATGCTCGCCGCCACCGACACCTGTGCCCGTCCAAGGGGGCGTGCGGTGCTCTGGCTAGGGAGGAGAGGCCGAACGCAACGCGCCAGGGCGCACAGTTGATCGATGACAAGTCCCTGACGAAAAACGACACTGTAAAAATCTGAAACTCTGAATTTTACTGAAAGTGCAAAGTAACAGTGCCGACCAGGTGTTCGAAGAAATGATTTTGGCATGTGGAGAACTTTCCTTGAGCTGATTTTTGGTGGGGTGGCCTCTCATTGCACCTGGAGGCTGCCTGAATTTTGGTAGAATTTTTGGAGAAGAGAAGATATGAATTTCACCAAATTTGACAAATCTGGTCCAAACTTGCAGAGGCTGAAACTTGAAAATTTTGAAAATAAGAAGAGTGGATTCTGATGGTCCTAGGTTGTGGGTGCTAAGGACTATCCAGAGGAGTTGGTTTGAGATCAAAACTCAAAGGAAATTAGGTACTTGCTTTGCAAATCACCTAGGCTTAAAATAATTGACAGAAATGTTTTGGGGAATACAATAAATGAAATAAAATCCAAAAATGGGTTGGACTTGTTGGAACAGAATGAAAATGAGGTTGATTCACTCAAAAACTTCAAATAACATCATTGGGTTTTTTTGCATAAAGTTGAATCATAAGCTACTATCAACATCCCATAATTTTGGTGGAGGCTAGAAAGAAATATTTAAATGAGTTGTAGTGAAAAATTGCACTCTGGACCAGAGAAGAAAAATTGATGCAGAGCTCAAAATATTACATGAATAAAAGATATTTTTGCATAAAAGTGATTTAAAAACATCACATGACATCTCCAAATTTTGGTTGGAACTTTAAGTGAATTTATCAAATGGTTGTAGTTCAAATATGGCCATGTAACCTTGAAAACCAATTTTCAAGAAAATAAAGATCAGGCAAATTAATTATGTAATTAGTTCTACTAATAAAAGAAGAGTTTTTCTTGAGAGGTTAAACAAGTCCAATAACATATTTTGCAAAGTTTTCATTTTGGGGAAAAAACTCCATAATAACAAGGGAGAAAAAGGTTCAAAAAATAAAAAGGGAGCCCAGAAAATAAAAGTTTTAATTTCCTGGCAAAATTTTAATTTATTAAAACAAGGTCAAAATTTTGGGGTGTCACAACACTACCCCCCTTAAGAAAAATCTCGTCCTCGAGATTTGCTAAGGATTGTTTTTGAAAAACAAATACTCCACGGTTACGTGTTTTTGCAAGCAGGGTATGTGTTCGAGCGGTTGTGAGTTTGCTGCTGTGGTGCTGTGTGAAACTAAATAATCCATGTCGTGAGAAGGTGTACGATGCAGCAGCTCCGGGAAAAGAAATCTTATTCCGGGATTTTTTTTTCGCGAGGGAAAACGGTTAATTTAAAGGAGCATAAACCACAACAAAACTACACACATTAGTAGAAGACAAATAATTGACTCGTCGTACAAACTCAGGGTATCACGCATAAGTTACAACACATAAATAAATGTCGCAATAATGAACACAACAGCGACGTCTAAAATGGAAACGGTAACTGGACGGGGTCCCGAGAAAACGTCTCTGGTACTGGGGCACACTCCTCTTCTACCGGGGAGAGCGAATTGATCAACCGATGAACGCGTCTCTCCTGGTTGGGCCTTAGTGATCTGCCGATGGCAATCTGAGGATTTAAATCTGCGAGGCTCTGGAGATAACCCATCACACGTTGGGTTAAACGTTCTTGAGCGATGGCGTACTGGACAAGGTTGGCCAGGACTGGGTCTCTCTCAATTCGTCCACCGGGAAAAGATGTTACTCCTCCGGGTGCTGCATGGTTCGGAAAGTAATAATACCCTCGTTCGCTGGCATAGGGTACCGCGAATCGAAGGCGAGCAAGCGCTTCGTATGCAGCAGCTTCTATGGCCATATGCGGGGTCGGCATAGATTTCCCTACGAAGGAGACCTCCGTTGGGTCTTGGTTTGAGTTTACGGGAGGGATGTGTACTGCTGCCCAATATCTCGAGGTGGAAGGAGTGATTCTCGATTTGAACAGCTCGTACTAGGGTGGCTGGGTAGCGCCCATGGTACTGCAGGTAAAATCCCACAATATTTTGACAAAACTACCCGGGGTTGCATCTGGGGTTCTCAGATAAACACTAGGGCTCGGCATGGCAAGAAATGGTTGTGAGGATGGTGCACAAGATGAGGGGTGCTTGGCAAGGTCACGCGGTGGCCTTTTTATAGCACCGGAGCTGGGTCATTTTACCGTGGTGAATGGCAATGAAATTTCCAGCTCTGCTCCACGGGTTGGGGTCAAGCCACAGATACACTAATGTGACGTGTTACTGTGGGGGTTGTCGGAGAGGTTTTTGGTAACTGTGTCTTGGATAGAAATTTATACTGCATGCTGTCATATCCATGTAAGGCTACAGAGGCACAACAACAGGCGGCGTTTATTTACAAGGTCACACGATTACAAAGTGAGGATACACTGGGACTCGACACTACTCGAGTGACTTAGTCTACCTCGTTTATATCCAAGCGGGCGTGCCTTGTGGATGTCGAGGCTTCTCCTCTGGTCTCACTATCGGGATTAGCTGGAGTGGGTTGAGGGGCTGCAGGCTCGGGGTAGCGATGATGACCATCTCGGGGATTGTTGGCCACAACCCCGTTGGAGTGTGCTCCCAAGAGGCGACGAAGCACTTCTGGGGTCATCAAAGCACCTTGGCCGACGGCTGGGGCAGATCTCAGGGACTCGATCGGGTGTCCAAACAGCACGACTGGGTTGTCGGCGTTGGGCTCGTTCTCTTCTCTCGCCGGGGCTCGACGAACCAGCTCTCCACGAGCTGCGATTAGATCAATGGTGATTTGATCGAACAGTTCCTCTAGTGCACCTACATAGCGCACTAGATGCAACAATGCAGGATCTGTCTCGTGATCTCCGTTGGCAACTTGGGGTGGCCTACCATACCCTTCACGTCCGGGGTAGTAGTGGAACGAGCGACAGTTAACTCTGGGCGACAAGTGCCGGAGATGAACTATAGCCTCTCGAGCAGCTAGTTGGATGGCTTGAGGCTCAAAGGAAGTTGTCCTTCCGGTGAACCTGTAGGGGCGCTCGGGCGCTAGACCCCTACCGTAGATGTGTACAGTGGCCCAGAATTGTCGGCTCTCACCGCTCATGGGTCCTTGGTACACAACATATTCTGGGGGCTCTTCTAACGCATAGGCACGACGGGTGAGGTTTGCGAGTATGGTCACAAAGCCTCCAAGGTTGGTTGCTGTGGTCTCATTGTGCACGACGGGGCCAGGCATTAAGGCTCGGTTTGGGTAGCGGCTGTGTTGTGCTGAGTTGAGGCTAGCGTGCCCTTTTATAGAAAAGGGGACGGAGTCTTCCTTCGCCCGCTTGCGAAAAAGACTATTCAGGATTCGGTCACTGGCGCATGATTGACAGGTTAGGCTAATAGGTTGGGCACCGACTGCCAAAAGGTGTCGGGTCACTGTATGGCTATCTTGCAAGGGAAGCTTGGCTGGGGTTCGGTTAAGGTCTAGTGGGTTGGTTAACCTAGGTTTATTGACCTGGCTAGGATAGGATTAGCCAATGGTCAGCCTGGCTCTGATACCAAGTCTGTCGCGACCGGTTTTCCGGGTATTAATTTCCAGAAAATGGTCGTTGTGCTCACCAGCCCCAGGATTACTGTTAGCTAATGAGGCACCAACTTGATACAGAAATTCCAAGCAAAAATACAAAATGTGTAGTACAAGACCATTCGGGTCTGTGAGTACAACAATTGGTTTCTAGTGGTCGATGGCGGAAGCGGTTTGTGGTTCACCACGGTCTATGGGACTCCATTTCCCACAGGAACAGCTGACCAGGTTAACTCCTATCTTCGCGAGGCTGCTATCACTGTTGCTTAGGTTCCGAGGCTGTCATCGCAACGCTCCTCTCCAAGCAAGCAATCTGGCCAAGACAATAGCAGGGACAAACCAGTGAGTACTTTTGAATGTACTCGCAAACATTATGAACACGGGTATAATATAGCAAACAATATTCATGCTCTGAAAATATTCTATAATCACAACGTCAGTCATGAAAATAAAATCCCGATGCATGCAAGCAGGTTATTTATATGCAACAGGAATAGGTAATGACAGAATAGTATTAAAATGCACCGATCGGATGTCTGAAGCGACGTCTCGAAAGGATAGTAAAAGTGAGCATGCCTCAATCGGGCGTCTTAGCGACACCACATAAAGGGCTTATAAGGTAAATAAATAACAAGCATGCCACAGTCGGGCGTCTCAGGCGACACCACATAAAGGGCTTATGAAGTAAATAAAATAACAAGCATGCCACAGTCGGGCGTCTAAGCGACACCGCATAAAGGGCTTATGAAGTAAATCAAATAACAAGCATGCCACAGTCGGGCGTCTGGGCGACACCACATAAAGGGCTGGTAAGTAAATGAAAAAACGAACCTGCCACAGTCGGGCGTCTGAGCGACGCCACATAAAGGGCTTATATATATATAAACATAATCATAGTGAATATCCAGGGGGTGGTAGCATCCCAGGGATATTCATTATTTCAAACAATGCAAACGGTTAGTCCATAATGATAATAATCATAACCATCATATATCACAAGTCATAATCAATATTCGGGTTTAGTAGTTTCTCCTCCGAAGACCGACACTAAGACCGACACTTGACCCATCCCAGACTGTAGTCCTTAACCATGGACACGGCTATTCGAATAGGTTTAATATCTCTGCAGAGGGTGTACTCTTTAGCCACGAGTAACGGATTCCTTTAGTCCATCGGACTAATTCCGTCTACGGTCTTTTAATTGAAACACACCTGACTTGCACACACCAGCTTTTACTCGTGTCTGGAATCACCCATGACACCTGTTAAGCAAAACTCTAAGTGGGGAGGCTACAACCTCGCGTAGCATGGGATCAAATTTCTATCGCGCGCTCTAAGGGGTGCCCCCCTCTCGGTCCCTACCGGATACACCCATGCCCCCGGACCAGGTGGCATGCCTACCGGCTACAACCGGTATCTTCCACCATGGCCTCTCTGTACGGTGTGTGCCAAGACAAGGGTTAACAACTTACTGAACCATACCCCACCTACGGTAGGGACCAGTGGCAGTACGAAACAAGTATGGGGGTTACCGGAACAAGACTCGATCTATGGCCGACTCAGGAGGCTTATGAGTTCCCTGCATGACATGTATATCAAATATATTTCAACCGACGAAATCACCACCCATTATACCTTACTATGCCATACCAGACATAACCGTCCCGACGGGGACCGGCGACAAGCTCACTCCTACCCAAGGCAGAGGCTTTCCCGGATTCCTTTCCAGCATGCATGCAAGGCACATGAGGATGATTACCATCAGAAGTATATACATTCGCAACAGCAAGGAAAATCACTAATATGCATTCATGCAAATGATCGTATCACCACATAAAATAACGAGTTCTCCGAAATGAGGTGGTGCTATAATCGTATCAACTAACACACCAGAAATATTATGCCAGGGTTCAGATGCTTGCCTTCATGGTGTGGAAAGGTGGGGGTGCTCTCCAAAACTTTTGAAAGTTTTCTTCCTCTCTCCAAAATCCTATTTTCAATAAATTTGAATTAACACACAATTTCAAAACAGCACAAAAAAGTTGTTCGAAATTTTTTCAAATAAATATGATAAAAAACTAGACAAAAATTTAAAGAGGACAGAAAAAGAATCAATCAAAAATCATTTTCTGTTTAAAAGTTATAAGAGTTTTAATCTAGGGACTCATCTGTAATGAAACAGAAAGTTCCCAGGGGCTAACTTATAAAAACAGAAAACGCTTCGATTGAGAATATGCCGGCCCAGAGGGGAGACGCATTTTGGCAGAAGACGTTTTCAGAAAACGGTTCGTTTAAAAGATCAGAGAGGCTGACAGGCGGGTCCTCGCCCGTCAGGTTTGAAATTTCAAAAGAGGCGGCAGAGCTCGACGGTGCCTGAGAGCCGCGGTGGTCGCCAGCGGCGATCCACGGCGAGGCAGGGGGATCGGAGGTTACCAACGTGTTCACCGTGTCCTTCCGCGTCGGTGGGTGGTGGTGGTGATTGCCGGCAAGCACCACATCGACGGCGGTCCTTGCTCCGGCGGACGGTGGTTCGGGCGTTGATGGAGCTCGCCGAGGAGGGCTGCAAGGATCGAATCGAAGTGGGGGTTAGCTCTCTGGTTGCTCGAGGAGGTTACTGACGAAGTTTGGGCGCCGGGGATGGTCTCATCGGAGTGAATCAAGACGAAGGCCGAGGCGGAACGAGGCGGCCGGAGTCAAGGAAGAAGGGCCCCTCGAGGCTCTTCCAGTTGCTGGGCGGGGTCCAGTGTGGTGGTGGAGGTGTGCGGGGGCAAGAGTGAGCTTGGGGGCGCTATATATAGTCGGCCCGAGGCGGTTGCCGTGAACGGGATAAGTCCGGCGATGGTTACGGCGGCGCAGTGATTGGTCGGGGAGTTTAGGAGGTTGGGCAACAACATGGAGGTCCACTGGTTCCGTTTTGGCGCTAAACGAGCTTGGATTAGGAGCCCTGGGTGGATTCGACGGAACGGGGCGGCGCGGGCCCGTCGGCGGCAGAGGGCGCGCCCTGTGCCTGCCGGGCCACGGCGACGGTGCTGCGGGGTGCGCTGGCGTGCATGAGGCCACGCGGAGGGCAGGGGAGTGTTGGGCGGCGCCGAACGGCGTTGCGAGCTGGCGCTGTCTCCTGTCGGCCGCCACGGGTGGCTTTGCCACCGCAGAAGCTGCCAACTCCGGCGATGCTCGCCGCCACCGACACCTGTGCCCGTCCAAGGGGGCGTGCGGTGCTCTGGCCAGGGAGGAGAGGCCGAGCGCAACGCGCCAGGGCGCACAGTTGATCGATGACAAGTCCCTGACGAAAAACGACACTGTAAAACTCTGAAACTCTGAATTTTACTGAAAGTGCACAGTAACAGTGCCGGCCAGGTGTTCGACGAAATGATTTTGGCATGTTGAGAACTTTCCTTGAGCTGATTTTTGGTGGGGTGGCCTCTCATTGCACCTAGAGGCTGCCTGAATTTTGGTACAATTTTTGGAGAAGAGAAGATATGAATTTCACCAAATTTGACAAATCTGGTCCAAACTTGCAGAGGCTGAAACTTGAAAATTTTGAAAAGAAGAAGAGTGGATCTTGATGGTCCTAGGTTGTGGGTGCTAAGGACTATCCAGAGGAGTTGGTTTGAGATCAAAACTCAAAGGAAATTAGGTACTTGCTTTGCAAATCACCTAGGCTTAAAATAATTGACAGAAATGTTTTGGGGAATAGAATAAATGAAATAAAATCCAAAAATGGGTTGGACTTGTTGGAACAGAATGAAAATGAGGTTGATTCACTCAAAAACTTCAAATAACATCATTGGGTTTTTTTTGCATAAAGTTGAATCATAAGCTACTATCAACATCCCATAATTTTGGTGGAGGCTAGAAAGAAATATTTAAATGAGTTGTAGTGAAAAATTGCACTCTGGACCAGAGAAGAAAAATTGATGCAGAGCTCAAAATATTACATGAATAAAAGATATTTTTTGCATAAAAGTGATTTAAAAACATCACATGACATCTCCAAATTTTGGTTGGAACTTTAAGTGAATTTATCAAATGGTTGTAGTTCAAATATGGCCATGTAACCTTGAAAACCAATTTTCAAGAAAATAAAGATCAGGCAAATTAATTATGTAATTAGTTCTACTAATAAAAGAAGAATTTTTCTTGAGAGGTTAAACAAGTCCAATAACATATTTTGCAAAGTTTTCATTTTGGGGAAAAAACTCCATAATAACAAGGGAGAAAAAGGTTCAAAAAATAAAAAGGGAGCCCAAAAAATAAAAGTTTAATTTCCTGGAATTTTTTTAATTTATTGAAACAAGGTCAAAATTTTGGGGTGTCACAACTCCTTTCTAGATTCCTCTTTTTAGCAGACTACCATCAGACTCCTCCTCTCCAAGGATATGTCACCAAGTTGAAATGGCGCAGACGTGCAGCAGAGCATCATTGGGATTCTCAAACCACTACTTTTAGGCCCTGTGTAAACCTTTCCCTTGTGTAAACTTTTGGCATGTAAAATGGCCTCGATATTCATGGCATTAATTATCTGTAACAACATGGCTCGACATATTAATCAGGGTATAATGGAAGCAGTTGATCACCACTTTGTTTGGAAATCATTTTACTTTATATTATCATCTGTATTCTCTCCCCACTTCAGAATGCCACACATGCTTTAGTTTGGCCTTAACACTGGGGGTTGTATTCGGCCCTGCACATTTCAAGTCCGAACACCTATAGGGAACTCTTCGGTGTCCCGGATATTGCATTATATGCATCGGCTCCAAATCATGTCTTCGTTCTATAGTTGGGTTGCCCGTTCCTGTGCTTATCACCTTACGTTCCGCCCGTTCGGCTAAGCTAGTAAAGGGAGAACTACTGCGATTGTATTTCTGGTTCATCCGGTCAAGTACCTTAGTAGAGAAAGCCAAAAACTGACTGTCATGATAAGCGAGAGCTGGTCGGCGATTCGGCGGCTTAGTATTATACTACAAATCATTAGTGATTCACCACGTGTTACACGAGGGGCTGGTCTTCGTCCAGCCGCATGGAAAAGGCACCAAAGTCCGGATAGCCGCACATGCACAAGGGGCTAGTACTTAGCTCTACAGTCAAACTCCTATGGCCAAGTGAAAGTAATAAAGCCGCATAGTCCGATTGCCTGGTTCACCTCGCGGACACCTCCTTTACTGACCAAGACATTGGATAAAGTGTGGTCATGCGTTATGCCAAACACCCATGTAGCATCTACATGGGGGCTGAAGCCGACGATTGGCAACTTTCAGAAATATAACAATAAGCGGCCGCACAGGAGAAAAATCGCTCGAATAGAAGGTGCAAACATAGATATATAATAGCATGGGTTCATAACATAGTTTGTACAACCCGAACACATTTAACCAAATATTTATGTCCTTAGAACATTGACCCTCTATCTCTCGGGCTCCTTCTAGGACGTCGTCAAAGTACCTCTCCGGCTTTCGATGATATTTACCCTCGGGCCGGCCTACGGTTGCCACTCCGGTGGCCTTCATCTCCGCCCATTGCATTTTAACGTGGGCGAAGGCCATCCGAGCGCCCTCTATGCAGGCCAAGCGCTTTACAGCATCAATCTGCGCTCATGCGTTGACAAGCCGCTCCACCAAACCGAGGTAGCTGCTAGGGATCGGCTCGGTCGGCTAGAGTTGGACTATCAGGTCCTTCATAGCCAAACCTGCCACCTTATGCAGCTCTACCAGCTGCTTCAGTTGGTCGTTCAGAGGTGTCAGGTGTCCCGGCGCGAGAAATTGCGACTAAAACAACTTCTCAGACAAGTTCCCCTCCTGGGCTTGGAAGAACTGTGCGGCATCGGTGACACTCTTCGTAAGATCAGTAAATGCGCCTGGAGAACTCCACACTTGTGTGAGCAAAGCGTACCTCTGACCTCAAAAGATACTCTACAAAAGAAAGGCCTTACCAGCCGCTATGTGCCTCGCCTGGTGGATCTCTTCGCGAGTGCTCTGGGACTCGCTTAGCGCCTCTTTGGTGTCTTGGAGAGCCTTGGCAAGCTCAGAGGACTGGGCCGAAGTCTTCTACTCCAATGTTTCGCATTTGCTGATGGCATCTTTCAGCTCCTGCTCGACTTCGGCCACCCGAGCTTCGTGTTGGCGGCGGGCAGCTTGTTTGGCCTCTAGTTCAGCAGCCGCTTTGTCAATGGTTGCCTTATTGACCTCTGCTTCTTTCATGGCTTGGGCGAGGGCGCCTTTGAGGGTCTCGACCCCGGTTGCGCCAACTATGATCATAATCAAAGCATTTCTATGAGTTAACCTCTAAATATACATAACTTCTGACATGAAAATATATTTTTTAACATTGTACACATACCTTGCGTTTCGTCAAACCGCTTGTTGATGCGGTCGAGTTCCTCATTTGCCACCTGAAGCTTCCGATTGAGTTCGGAAACTTCTGTGGCCTGGGCGGTTGCCGCCAACATGGATGCCTATTACAATAACAACACAGTATGTTACTCTACCGAATACTATGTCGGCCTCTGTCTGATTTCTTCTATACCGGACAAAGCCTCAGGGGCTACTGTCTGTACATAGGTTTATTCTTCTATATGAATTTTTTTAGAACATTATGTCGCATACCTCAAAGCCTATTAGTAGGCTGCATAAGGCTTCATTCAGTCCGTTTTTAGCAGACCGGACCTTCTCCATAAATACACCCATCAGGGTGCGGTGCTCCGCCACGACGGAAGCAGTTTGCAGTTCTTCCTGCAGACTGTTGGGCGCCTCCGGATTAGTGGTGGCCACTGATGGAGCTAGTGCCCCTCCCCCTTCTTTCATAGGGGGGCTGCTTATCCGATCCCAGAGCCGTGCTGGCCTCCAGAATGGTGTTCGGCTGGAGCCCGGATTGCTTGGGATCCCCACCGACGGTTGTCATAAGGGTCGCCTCTCCTAGGTCTTTGACGACCGAGGTGTTAACCTCGGGCGCTCTCTTGATGGCTCTGCTCGCCCCCTTGTTGGCCAGTCGATGTCCTTTGGGACGACACTTCGGTGTCCTCTATGGGGCTCGCGAAGGCGTATCACTCTCTGCCATTTCGGGCGGTAGAGAGTTCCCCTCCGATAATGGCGTATGGTGGAGCTCGTGGGGAGGGCTGAAAGGAAAATAACAAAATAACTTAAATAATGGAAGCAAGTAGACCAAACATAATAGTGATTTTCTTAATACTCACGATTTGTCCAGGGGCTCCACCCTGGGAGGTTTATTGAGGACTACTTCGGACTCCGAGTTCGAACTATCCAGGAGGGTCAGTTTCCCCTTCTTGTGCGCCTCCCTCTCAGGGTCTTCGGAGGCCGCCCTCTTCTTCTTCCTCCCCTTGTGGGGGGAGTCGCTTTCTACCTCCTCCTCTTCCTCCTCATCTCCTTCGTGGGAAGAGAGGGCTTTGGTCTCTCCGGACATTGTTTTCGAAGGACCATTGGGGTGGGGGCCGCCCTTGGCCTCCTTAACTTTCTTATTTTTGGTTTTCTTCTCTGGTAGGACCAACATCTCTGTTAGCCAGGGTGTGGTCAGGTCCTCAGGCAGTGGTGCCGGGCAGTTGATCCGCTCCGCGTTTGTCGTCCAGACCTGTAAGGAAAGAAGGAAATATAATTTCTATTATATCTGAAATACTAACCGGATAGGTCTACGGAAAGATTATGCTTACCGCCGTGGCCGGGTTCTCGATGTTGAGTCTGATGCCCTCGGTCTTCTTCGGCCACTTTGTCTGAGCCTTCAAGATCCGCTTCCATATATCTTCGCGCGTGGTGCCAAAGAAGCACTTCAGGGTCCATGGCTCCTCCGGATTGAACTCCCACATGGGGGAGGCCCGAAGCTGGCAGGGAAGGGTGCGGCGGAAGAGCATCACTTGAATCACATTTGTGAGACCGGTGTTCTCACCCAACATATCGGAGATGCGCTTCTGGAGCATCTTCACCTTCGATTTGGACCCCTGATCAAGGCCCTTGGCGGTCCATGTGGTGAGTCTAACGGGGGGTCTGGATCTGAAATCAGGCGTGGCCGCCCAGGTGGCGTCGCAAGGTTCGGTGATATAGAACCACTCCTTCTGCCATACCTTGACTGTTTTTATGAATGCCCCTTTTGGCTAGATTGCGTTGGGAAACTTGCTTACCATAGCTCCGCCGCAATCCACATGATGTCCGTCGACCACCTTCGGCTCCAGATTGAAGACTTTGAGCCATAGGCCTAAGTGTGGGGGGATGCGGAGGAGAGCCTCACACACGACTATAAAAACTGATACGTCGAGGAAGGAATTTGGGGCTATATCATGGAAATCTATCCCGTAGAAAAACATAAGACCCCGGACGAAGGGGTGGAGGGGAAATCCAAGCCCCCGAAGGAAATGGGGGATGAACACAACCCTCTCACCAGGCCCTAGAGTAGGAATGACCTAGTCTTTATCTGGAATCCTATGCGTGATGCCTGTGGACAGATAGCCCATGCTCCGGAGATCCTTTACATCCTTTTCAGTGACAGTGGAGGCCTCCTACTTTCCCTTGGAGCCAGACCAGGCCATTGTTGGGAAGGGTGGCAGCGGTGGAGGAGATCGGAGTTGTAGGTGCTGGAGCTTGGAGATTGGGAGAGAGAAGCTAGAGGAAGGCGTGAAGAAAAAGGAGGGGTCTTTACCCTTTTATGGACGGTGAAAATGCCAATCGTCCCCCTCTAAAGCCACAAAACTCGCCTGCTCCCAACGGGATCGTGCGTAAGGTGCAGTTGGATTACCCAAATCACATTGATGAGAATCCCGTAATGGGCGGGCATGATCTCTGTTTCGACGAGATGTGTCAATGGAGGCTAGGCCTCGAAACGCGAAAGGAGAAGCGTGAAAGCAGTTCGAAGTGTTAAAAAGTGAAGTGTGACGCTTTGTTGAAAGAGTTGTCACTAAAGACACTATTGCTATTTGGATGCCTTGACTTTGTGGCTAAGGGTTGTATTAATTATGCAGAGCCGGACACAATCCCTTTATGCAGGAAGCCTAATTAAAATGTTCGGAAGGACGAACTCGCCTTGCAATGCCGAAGACAATTCGCGTGCTGAACACATTGTCATCGAAGACTGGTTCAGGGGCTACTGAGGGAGTCCTGGATTAGGGGGTCCTTGGGTGTCTAGTCTATTCGATATGAGCCGGACTGGTGGGCCATGAAGGCAAAGCATATGACTATCCCCCGTGTCCGGGTAGGACTCCTATGTGCGTAGAACGGCGAGTTTGGTGTCCGGGTGTAATACTTCCTTCCTCTGCAAACTGACTGTGTACAACCCTAGGCCCCTCCGGTGTGTATATAAACTGAAGGGTTAGATCCATAGAGAGGGAGAAGGATCATAGGATAGATCGCTAGGGTTTAGCCATCACGATCTCGAGGTAGATCAAGTGTTGTAACCCTTATGCACACCGAATACAATCAAGCAGGACGTAGGATTTTACCTCCTTTAAGAGGGCCCGAACCTGGGTAAACATCGCGTCCCTATTGTCCCTTGTTACCATTGATCCTTAGACACACAACTTGGGACCCCCTACCCTAGATCTGCCCATTTTGATACCGACAGTGGCCACCTTCATGGAAAAACCTAGCCCCCTACCCCACTCACCTATAAAAGGGGACACGGGGTGTGGTCTTTTTCCACACTTACTTCTCCCTCCATCCCTGTAGTAGTCCTCGCCTATCATGGCGAGAGGTCGAGGGTTCGGCGCTGCTCCCGCGGCGACGAGAACTTCTGCTCGACAGCGTCTCCTTCCTCCCTCCGAAGATGCGAGGGAGGAGCCCACTACAGGAGGA
Source organism: Triticum aestivum (assembly GCF_018294505.1). NCBI lineage: Eukaryota > Viridiplantae > Streptophyta > Magnoliopsida > Poales > Poaceae > Triticum > Triticum aestivum. The sequence continues at coordinate 270,401,502 of NC_057803.1, read as the reverse complement.
AGTGGGAGGGGCGAGGTCGCGGGCATTGTGGCGCCCGGGAACGAGGAGGACGTGGTGGCGCTTTGATTGCGCCCCCGCTGGCCATCTCTCCCCCGATGGAAGGCCACGTCGGAGGTCAACCTCTGGAGTTCATCATCAGATTGTACATGCCCCTACATGGCCGCCTCCGCCTCCCTACTCCATTCACAAGGGCTATGGAGCTCGAGAAGCCGCGAGCATTGAGACTGCACAAGAGGGATTGCGGAAATGGCGGCATGCAGGTGGATGTGAATATCCCTGCCCCTCATGTAATGTTCTTCGGCCGCGGCTGGAAGACCTTTGCTCGCGCCCATAGCTTGTCAGAGGGGCACGTTCTCCATTGTAAATTAATTGAGGCCAATTTTCTTTCCGTTAAGGTCTCTGGATGCTCGGGCGCTCGCTTAGAGCTGGACCGATGATGAAAGCTCCTCCTCGAGTGATAGCGACGAGGAGGACAGTGACGGCGATGACAAGGCATCGACCGGGAGGGCGATGACTCTGACTCCGGCTGAACACCAGCCACACCATGACCATCAGGCGGCAGCACCACCAACTGGCGGTGTCCAGGGAACGGGGGTACCTAGACTTGCCTGCCTGCGGCCCAGGGCGTGGCTCCACCAACGGCCCAGTACGGCCCATCTTCACCATCAACCGCTCAAGACCCTCGCGAGGGGGAAAGCCTTGCGAGGGGACGACACCTAGACCTTCCCGGGGGCGGCCTCGCTAGGCTGGCTCCTGAGGAGTGAAGATATCTATGCAACGGGCACCTCGCGAGGTCCGCGTAACGTGAGCCATGACGACCAAGGCTAGGCGGGCGCTAGCGGGTGCAGAGTAGCAGTTTCCTCTTTAGTTCTAAGGAAGCAGGCGTAGGCGAGGAGTCCCGAGGCATCATGCAAATGTTTCCATATCAGTGCAACAAGACCAAGACCAGCAGGATGGTAGGACGGAGGTCACCATGGAGCCCACGACGTCACCACCACCAGAGCCTTTGGCAGGCGAAGACAACCTTTTGTAAGGATAACTTGTACTAGTTTTCTCCCTTCGAAATTGGCCGTTGTGGAATACCGTCCCGCCTAAACATTTGGGAAGAGGACCAGGGCCTCTAAATAGGGCTAGCCACCGCCATAGCAAAGGGGGATCATCCGGACCATCCTAAGGCACACCAGCTCATCGAGCCTAAGAACATCTCTCCTGAGGAGGCTGTTCATCCACTGTACTAGTTCATACTTAGCCCACGAGGCAATCCACCACACCACACTGGAGTAGGGTATTACACCACAACGGTGGCCCGAACCAGTATAAACTCTCGTGTCACTTGTTCCTTGGGTTCGGCGAGCTAGGCCTTGAGATCGTTGCGAGAGTGAGCTAGGGCGAGATCTTCGTGCGTACCCCAGTGTTCGAACCTCAAGGGTTTGCCGAAACCCGCAATCCGACATTTGGCATGCCAGGTAGGGCGTGCTGAAGCCTTTCTTCCGTTGATTCACGCACCACTACTCCACCGCATCCATGTCCGATGCTCGCCGAGCCCATGCTGAGTGCCGGGCCTCCCTTGCCGCCCGCATCACTCAGACGACGCCTGTTGACAGACCTCCCCGCCGTCGTCCATCACCCGCTGCCAACGCCGCCAGCGGCCTAGCAGCAAACGAGTAGCAAGCTTCATCGATGCACCCCTCCATGTGGCGGGACCGATGTACCGCCACCCCATCGCTGACTCCGGCCGGCTCGTCATTCCACGCTTGTCGCGCGCCCATGGACACGCAGGGCGCGCTGCTCATAGCACGCGAGCTCCTGCGTTACTACCTGGTTGACGACCTCTACGACGACTGGCTGGACCGCATCACCAAGGTCGTCAGCGTTGCAGGATGCTCTCCTGCACCGTCTCTCTCGCTGCCTTGCCCACCCCGAGCTGCGGGCGATGTAGTTCACAGAGCGCCTCTGCCGCCTCTGCATCAAGACGGCACGCTCGCACCAAGACACGCGGCTCACTAGGCCCCTCCGCCGCCTCCGCATCAAAACAGCGCCCTAGCACCAAGGCGCATGGTCCCGCAGCGTGAACCGCCATGCCGAGCGCCCGCGCACGAAGAAGGAAGCTGCCGAGAAATCTCGGGGCTGCAAGAAAATGCTCCTGCACTGATAGCACCGTTGCGTCAAGACCGCGCGCCGCCTGCGGCGGTGGTGCATGGATATCAGGATTGGGCTCCGCCACTGCGACGAGCTCTGGTGACCATAGAAGGCTGCCGTGCCTGTACTCCTGGGCTGTGCAGCGTCTTCTAGCCAGGCAAGTTCAAGCCAGACCTGCCTCCGTGCTACGACGACACCCCCGACCCCGCGGAGTTCTTACAGCTCTACGAGCTGAGCATCGAGGAAGCCAATGGAGACAAGAAGGTCATGGCGAACTGGTTTCCCATGGCCCTCAAGGATGGCGCACACTCGTGGCTCCTGAACTTGCCCACGGGATCGATCTCCTCCTGGGGCGAGTTGCACGAGCGTTTCGTCGCCAACTTCCAAGGCACTCGCGACTGCCCGCCGGTCGCGGGCGACCTACGGCCCATCAAGCAGCAACTAGGGGAAACCCTGCAGAAGTACATCCAACGCTTCAACAACGTTCGCCTCAAGATTCCCAAGTTGACGGACGAGGCCATCATCTCTGCATTCTCCGATGGAGTCCATGACGTCAAGATGAAGGAAGAGCTCGCCATCCATGAGGAGCTATGCACGGCCCTGGAGATGTTCAATATGGCGACCAACTGCGCAAGGGCTAAGGAAGGACACCTTTCCCTCCTCGAGCTCCCAGCTGCTGACTAGGAGGCCAAGAAGGCAAAGATCAAGGATGTGAAGTGCAAGGGGGCTCTGGTGCTCGCGGCGGAGCCAGAGATGAAGCACGGCCGCAACCACCCCGAATCATCCAAGGCCAACCACCAATTCTGCGTTTTCCACAATGTTCACAGCCACTACAGCAATGACTGTCAGGAGCTCAGGGGCATCCGAGATGGGCGCTTCAATCAACGCCCTGAGCGCAACGACCGAGGCTACGACCGAGGAGGAGGACGAAGCGGAGGATGCTGGGACGGTCGCGGCCCACGCCAGGAGTGGCGTGAACGGCCTCGTGAGGACCACTGACAGGACCAACCTCACGAGGGCGCTTGGAGAGAACAGCCTCATGAGGACCGCCCACAGGGAAACGCTTGCCTCCCTCCGTTGCCGCCCCACGAAGAAGGAACGTCGACCACCATCAAGACGAGGGGGCTGGGGGCTTCCAGGAGCCACGCGCCATCGCTTGTATCTTGGGTGGTGCTCAAGCCCTAGTCTCTCAGTGTGCCTTCAAGCAGTTTGCTCGCGAGGTGAACACGGCCCATCCCAGGCTCGAGACCATACGCCCGCTCAGGTGGTCCAAGTGCGCCATCACCTTCAGTTAATCAGACCAGCTCAAGTGCGTGGCGGCCGCTGGCTCCCTCCCGATGCTCTACTCACCCGTCATCAGCAACGTTCAAGTCACCAAGACCCTCATCGATGGCGGCGCAGGGCTCAATGTCCTGTCCATCGAGACATTCGACAGCCTCCAGGTGCGATACGATCAGCTCCAGCCTACCAGGCCTTTCTCATGAGTGACTGACAGCTCCACCACCCCGATAGGGCAGGTCAGCCTTCCTATCACCTTCGGCCAGCATGACAACTACCACACCAAGCTCATCGACTTCGATGTGGCCCACATTCGCCTGCCGTACAATGCCATCCTTGGGTATCCATCCTTGGCCAAGTTTATGGAAGTCACTCAACATGGATACAAATCCTCAAGATGCCAGGGAGTGGCAGCATCATCACGGTCCCCTGTGGAGAAAGAGATGCGGTGTGCTCCCTCAAGCGGGCTTATAAAGCTATAGCGACCGAAGGCCCTGACAATGAAGGCACCCTGTACCCTCCCGAGGACAACCCCAATAAGAAGAAGCAGCAACTCTATCAAGGGCCTCAGGAGGGAGGCGTCTCCAGCGGCACTATCTCAGGACCTGCGCCCGCAGATGGGGCGCTGTCGGTGTCAAAACCGGCGGATCTCGGGTAGGGGGTCCCGAACTGTGCGTCTAAGCCGGATGGTAACAGGAGGTGGGGGGCACAGTGTTTACCCAGGTTCGAGCCCTCTCGATGGAGGTAATACCCTATGTCCCGCATGATTGATCTTGATGATATGAGTATTACAGGAGTTGATTTACCACAAGATCGTAGAGGCTAAACCCTAGAAGCTAGCCTATGATTATGATTGTTGTTGTCCTACAGACTAAACCCTCCGGTTTATATAGACACCGGAGGGGGCTAGGGTTACACAGAGTCGGTTACAAGGGATGAGATCTACATATCTGAATTGCCAAGCTTGCCTTCCATGCAAAGGAGAGTCCTACCCGGACACGGGACGAAGTCTTCAATCTTGTATCTTCATAATCCAATAGTCCGGCCAAAGTATATAGTTCGACTGTCCGAGGACCCCCTAATCCAGGAGTCCCTCACAAGCCCCTAAACCTGGCTTCAATGACGATTAGTCAGGTGTGCAGATTGTCTTCAGCATTGCAAGGCGGGTTCCTTCTCCGAATACTCCATAGAATATTCTGAACACAAGGATTGTGTCCGGCTCTGCAAAACAAATTCCACATACCACGAGAGAGAGTATAATATTTCCACAAATCTAATCTGTTGATAACTTTTCATAACGTGACATCAGGCCATGGCCCGGTCATCATTCGAACCGTTTTTCTCAACCAGCTACTACACGTATTGCGAGGCAGTTTTCTTGGCATGTCTTGTCAAAGCAAAGATCATGTCCCCTTATCACGGGATTCTCATCAATACGGGTGTGGGTAACCCAACCGCGTCAACAATTACGTCGCTTGGGGAATAAGCGAGTTTACCAGGGAGGTGGGGAGGCGCATAGCTTCTTCCGCCATTATAAAGGGACAATGACTCCTCCTTTTCACCCACGCCTTCTTCTTCCCTGGCCATCCATTCTTGCGCACTCGAGCTCCAGCGCCCAAGTTCATATTTTCTTCGTAAAACCACTCCAAACATGTCCGGAGCAGGAGGCAAGTGGATGGTCTCCATTACAGAGGAGAACATTATGAAGCTCTAGGAAGCCGGATACCTGGTCGTAGACATCGTGCACTGGCTCCCAGACGAGGGGCAGATAGTTCCTACCCCTGAATCCCACGAAAGGGTTGTATTCCTTACCCATTTCGTCCGCGGGCTGGGATTTCCCCCCCACCCATTTGTTCGCGGGCTCATGTTCTACTACGGGATGGACTTCCATGATCTGGCCCCCAATTTCATCCTCAACATCTCGGCGTTTATCTCGTGTGTGAGGCCTTCCTCCGCATCAAGCCCCACTTCGTTCTGTGGCTGAAAACCATCAATGTTAAACCGAAAGTGGTGGTCGGCCAGCAAGCGGAGTGCGGAGGCGCCATGGTGGGTAAAATGCCCAACGTCACCTGGCTCGAAGGCTCCTATGTGGAGACAGTGAAGGGGTGGCAATCGGGGTGGTTCTACATCACCAAGCCGCGTGACACCAACTGGGTAGCGGCCCCTGAATTTCGATCCGGCATCCCCACTCGGCTCACCTCCTGGAAAGAGAAGGGCCTATCCTGGGGTTCATCGATAGAGCTGACCGGACTCTAGAACTGTGTGAAAAACACGATAATCAGGAAAATAAAGCTTGTCAACGTGGTCCAGGTCATGCTGTTTCGCCGGATCCTCCCGTGTCAAAGACGGGCATTCAATATGTGGGAGTTTGACCCGGTCAAGCACCAGACGCTGCGAGAGCTCTTCGACACGACACACCAGGACATCTGGAGGGTGCTGTTCAAGTCCGCCAAGGTACCTCCTCCCCTTACCGAGAATTGCAGAATCAGTGCAAAGCGCCCTGCCAATCCGGTAAGCTTCTTATATTTCATAAGACGTTTCTTTCCCCAGTATAATCATGTGGGGGATCTAACGCTCCACGCCATTTAACAGGAACGGGTCATGACAGTGGAGCGGATCGATTGTCCGGCCCTACTGCCCGAGGATCCAGCAAGTGCTCTCTTAACGGAGATGCTAGTTCCAGCGCCCTATGAGGCGCTGGAGAAGAAGGCGAAGAAGAAGGGCACGGGGACCAGGAAAGGTCTCCGGCGCAAGGTCATAATGGAATCATCGTATGATAACACCAAGCCGCCCTCCTCCCACAAAAATGAGGAGGAGGAAGAGGAAAGTTCTCCCCCCCAGCCGGGGGAGACAAGAAAAGGAAGGTCGCCCCGTCAGGGGAAGCCGAAGGGTCCAAGAAGGTAAGGACTCTCCTTCCGGACTGCTCCATGGCGGCCACTTTTAGCGACGAGGAGTGGTTGCCCAGGGACAAGCCCGTGGCGAAGTCGTAAGTATCCGGATACCACAATAGCTCTTGGTATGTTTTATTTTATTACTTCTTATCATGCCGAACATGATCATGCAGCCCCTCCAAAACCCGTATCGATGTATCCTCTTCGGATGAGTCTTTGGGCCCGTCGGAGATGAACAACAATTCACTCCCGACCGCCTCCTCCCCCCGCCCTACGGACGACGTCGAGGTGCTGTCTCAAAGGGTACCAAACCAAGGGGAGACAGTTCCGGAAGCACCCCAAGGCGACATTCCGGACTTGGGGCGCAAGAGGGGCAAGACTCCCATGGGCTCTAATGCCGGGGGCAGCAAGTTTGTGCCGATGGCCTCTGTCCATCCAGGGTCATCGGACAATTTGCTGGAAGTGCTTCACGGAGCTTCCATTGATGAAGAGCACCGCACTATCATGAGTGCGGTGATCAAGAAGATTCAGTCCGCCAAAAGCGGACTAACTAAAGGCTGTTCCAGCCTCCTAATAGGCTTTGAGGTAAGTAATAAAATTGTGAGAAAATGTTACAGCATAGACAGTAGCCCCTGATGCTCTGTTTGGTGTTCGGAAGAAAGGCCGAACGGAGGATCAAATAATAATCACAGGAGTCTAATCAGAATATGTCTATGTGAATAAGCATGCTTCACTGCTGGCCGCTGCCGCTCACACGACGGAGGTTTCCGCACTGAAGCGGGACCTTGAGCGGTCCGAGGAAGAGCTCAGCCTTACCAAGAGGCAGCTCGAAGAGAACAAAGGTAAGTGATACCTTGTCTGTTTATTCATAAAGAAAAAAGGAAACTGGTTGTTAGATCACAGGATCGCCGTGAATTTTGCTAGGGGCCACGACCGAAGTGGCGACCCTGAAGAAGGCGCTGTCCGTGGCCAAAGGCAAAGCGGCCAGGGAGCGCGCCGAGCACGAGAAGCAAGAGGCCCAAGTCGGCGAGGTTCAGCAAGAGCTCCAGGAGTTTGCCAAGAAGTACGCGTCCTTGGAGCGTGACTCGAAGACGCAACGGTTCGAGCTTGCAAAGGCCCTCGAGAACGCACAAAATGCCAAGGCCGAAGCCCAAAAGGCCCTCTAGGAAATTGAGGCGGTCAGGAAGATAGCGGCGGGTAAGGCACAAAATGCCAAGGTCGGAGCTCTCCAGGAGCGTTCGCAGATCTACCCTGCAGTGTGTCGGATGCCGCGGAGTTCTACCGGGCCGAGGAAGGGAGCTCGACGGAGAAGTTGTTCTGGTCTTAGTATACTGGGATCGAACATCCGATGCCCTTGAGCGACCAGTTGAAGCAGCTGGTCGAGCTTCACAAGGCGATCGAACTGGCCATGAAGGGCCTCATAGTCCGGATGTGGCCTGGCGAGCCCTTGTCCGGAAGCTATTTCGACCTGGTAAGGTGGCTTGTAAACGCCTGCCCCCGGCTTGAAGTCATAAAGCGATCCACCTACATTGAGGGTGCGCGTAGGGCTTTTGCCCGGGCGAAAATGCAATGGGCGAAGATGGACGCCGAAAAGCTGGTGAAGGAGTGGACACCGGAGGGCAAGGAGCATCGCCACCCTGAAAAGTATCATGACAGTGTCCTGAAGGGTGCTCGCCTTGTGGCAGATGAATGTGCTAAGGATGTGATATTTGAATGAATGAACTCTTTGATCCTGTGATATGAAACGAGTTCATGTGCGCTATGTAACGCTTGTTAATTTAAAATATTACCTTCTATGCGGCCGTTTATAAAATTTGAGAGTTGGCCAGTCATCAGCTTTTGCCCCCATGTAACTAGTACTGAGGTGTTCGGCATAAACCTGATCACTCTTTATCCTAGTTTTGGGTCCTTCGAAGGAGGTGTACGGCACAACGAACCAGGCAATCGGACTATAAGGCTTTATCACACTCACTTAGCCATAGTAGTCTACAATTTTAAATTTTGGCGAAGCCCCTAGTATTCGGAAGGCCGAACTTGGGGCGCTATGTACGCCTAAATCGGACAAGGCCGACTCCTCGCCTGAAGCGGAAAAAAACTTTACGGATTTGAGACCTCTCGAACAGCGATCAGCTCCCGCCGCATCATGATAGTGAATTTTCGGCTTTCTCTACTGAGGTGCTCGTCCAGAAGAATCGGGACACAATTGCAGTAGTTCTCCAAGTGCTACCTAAGCCGATATAGCGGAACATAAGGTACCAAACATGGGAGCCGGGCAAACCCAACTATTAACCCAAGACATGATTCAGAGCTGATGCATATAATGCTATAAGTTCGGCGTGTCGCACTGTCGAAAGTGTTTGGACTTTTCATGCCATGTTATGGGGAAACGGAAGCCCCTGGCGCACTAGTCGTATCAGAATGTACGGGTGCAATTTGTCGTAAGTAAGCAGACAGGAAAAAAAGATAAAGAAATGCAATAATGAGCTGATGCTGTATATTGTTATTTAAATGATACGTCAAAGAATATGCATACATGTAGTGCAATAAGTAAAAAATAGGACTATTTGACATGTCCTATCCAAGGTAAAGCTACATGTAGGTATGTAAAACAGGTATATTGATCGTTATCAGAGACCACCTGAGGATTCCCCTGTACGTCAAAGCTTCTTGCTTCCTTGGTGTTTCTTTCCCGTAATGGGTCTGATAATCAGGCGATTGGAGAGGGCCTTCAAATAATAGGGGCCTGAAAGGAAGTAAATGTTAAAGGTATACGGGTCCTGAAGCGGTCGAGCCACATTGTGGGCCGTGACATAGCCGTGCCTTAGCCTATGCCCATGGTATCTTGAGTGTGTAATTATGTATGCGCGACACAAATTTCGCCGCTTGACTGGGACTAGGACAGAGGCCGAATTGCTAGGCGAGCTCTAAATGTGCCCGACGATCCTCTTGTAGGGTACTCCGGACTCGCTTGAAGGTGTCCGGGGTCTTTTTCGCCGAATTGGCAGTTTGCCTCATAAGGCTGCTTTGCGCTTCTGCTGCTAGGGCCGCAGTGTGCTCCTTCGTGTAGAGCGAACGTTTTGTGTTTCCATTAACTGTTATAACTCTGCGAGGTCTTGGCATTTTGAGCTTGAGGTATGCATAATGCGGTACCGCATTGAATCTAGCAAATGCGGTTCGTCCGAGCAGTGCATGACAGCCACTGCGGAAGGGGACGATATCGAAGATTAACTCCTTGCTCTGGAAGTTGTCCGGAGATCCGACGACTTCTTCCAGTTTAATTGAGCCCACACAACAGGCCTCTACACCTGGGATGACACCTTTAAAGGTGGTTTTGGTGGGTTTGATCCTCGAGGGGTCTACGCCCATTTTACGCACTGTATCCTGATAGAGCAGGTTCAGGCTGCTGCCACCGTCCATAAGGACTCAAGTGAGATGAAATCCGTCAATCATGGGGTCAAGGACCAATGCGTCAGAACCTCCATGATGGATACTGGTGGGGTGGTCCCTGCGATGGAAGGTGATCGGACAAGAAGACCATGGGTTGAACTTTGGGGCGACTGGCTCCATCGCATAGACGTCCCTCAGGGCATGCCTCCGTTCCCGCTTGGGAATATGGGTTGCGTATATCATGTTTACGGTTTTCACATGGGGAGGGAATTTCTTCTGTCCTCCTGTGTTCGGCGGCCGAGGCTCCTCCTCGTTGTCGCTATGTAGCCCCTTTTCCTTGTTTTCGGCATTTAACTTGCCGGCCTGTTTGAACACCCAACATTCTCTGTTGGTGTGGTTAGCTGGCTTATCGGGGGTACCGTGAATTTGACACGAACGATCGAGTATGCGGTCCAAGCTGCACGGGCCCGGATTGCTTCTTTTGAACGGCTTTTTCCGCTGACTGGATTTAGAGCCACTGAATCCGGCATTGACTGCCGTGTCTTCGGCGTTGTCGCCGTTGTTGCGGCGCTTGTGTCTGTTGCAACGTGGCCTGCCGTTGCTACCTTTGGCATCTGAATTGCCAGGGTTTCTTGAAGTGTTGTTGCTGCGTGCCAGCCAGCTATCCTCGCTCGCACAAAAGCGGGTCATGAGTGTCGTGAGGGCTGCCATGGACTTTGGCTTTTCTTGGCCGGGGTGTCGAGTGAGCCACTTGTCGTGGATGTTATGCTTAAATGCCGCTAAGGCCTCGGCATCTGGACAATCGATGATTTGGTTCTTTTTAGTTAGGAACCGAGTCCAGAATTTCCTGGCTGATTCCCCTGGCTGTTGGGTTATGTGACTCAAGTCATCGGCATCCGGTGGTCGCACATAAGTGCCCTGGAAGTTATCAAGGAATGCGTCTTCCAAGTTCTCCCAACTGCCAATGGAGTTTGCCGGCAGGCTATTGAGCCAATGCCGAGTAGGTCCTTTGGGTTTTAATGGGAGGTACTTGATGGCATGTAGATCGTCACCGCGGGCCATGTGAATGTGGAGGAGGAAATCTTCGATCCATACCGCGGTGTTTGTTGTGCCATCATATGATTTAATATTCACGGGTTTAAAACCTTCTTGGAATTCGTGATCCATTACTTCATCCGTGAAGCATAGGGGGTGTGCGGAGCCTCTGTGCCGGGCTATATCACGACGCAGTTCATACGAGTCTTGTCTACTGTATTGGGCCCGGCCAGATTTTCTTTTAGTATATCCGGCGTGACAGTCGTCGTCACTCATTGGGCAGAGCCCCCATGATCCGTAGATCGATCTTGTATGTCCTGCTTTGTTTTCCCATATGTCTCGCAGGTCCTGCATGTTGCCCCGGGCCTTGGTGTTTTTGTTTGACTGGCGACGGGGTGCGGGCTGGACTTCGGGCTGATACGCCGCTTTGTCTCGGCCACGAGGTGGCCGGTCAGCTGCATCATACGCTGGTAGTGTAGGCTTTAACGCTTCCACCTCTAGTTGGGGTAGCAACCTACACTTTGGGTAACTTTTGGTTGGGCGCTCGAGTTTGTATTCCTCGGCTGCCAGCACTTCGGTCCATCTATCCGCTAGCAGACCTTGATCAGCTTGAAGCTACTGTTGCTTTTTCTTCAGGCTTTTTGCTGTGGCTATAAGCCGGTGCTTGAAGCGCTCCTGCTCGATGGGATCCTCAGGCACGATAAATTCTTCATCGCCGAGGCTCACCTCGTCATCGGAGAGAGGCATGTAAATGTCATCCTCGGATTCTCCGTCTGTCGCCTGTTCCTTATGGCTAGCTTGCCCATCTTCCCACTTGAAGCCTGGCTAGAGGGGATTGTCTTCGGCACTGTCCGCAGCATTATTGTCTCTTGTGCCGGTATCGCTGCTTTTGCTATGGCGGGGCTTAGAGCGGCGCCGATGACGCCGGTGCTTAGATTGCTTCTCGAGGGGATTATCCTCTGTTGCCTTATTGCCATCGCTTTCTTTGGGGGTGTCCACCATGTATATATCATATGATGAGGTGGCTGTCCAGCGCCCTATGGGCGGTGGTTCCTGTTCTTCTTCTGCATCATCGTCCAAACTGTCGATGTCTTCGGAGCCGAAATCAAGCAAGTCGGTTAAGTCGTCGATAGTGGCTATTAAGTGGGTGGTGGGATGAATTTCTTCGTCGTCTGCTTCCCACTCGATCCGGACATAGTTTGGCCAAGGGTCTCCTGACAAGGAGAGAGACCTTAATGAATTTAGCACGTCGCCCAAGGGTGAGTGCTGAAAGATATCCGCGGAGGTAAACTCCATGATCGGTGCCCAATAAGATTTGATAGGCACGGACGCAGGCGGTTTGGAGCCTGTGGCCAGGGACGAATCCAAGGGTTCGGCAACACATGTCTCATAGGAGGTGGAGTTAGTATTCGACTCTATGGCCGCTGAGTGTGCGGCCCCCGTGGCGGGGTCCATCCACCCGTCCTAGGACAGCACTATCTGCTCCGGATTGAGGGTAAAGTAGCCACAGGTGTGATATCCCGAACACCGCCTGACGACAGAGCTAAGTCATGCTCATCGTGACTGTGCGGCGCACCTGACATGGGCTCGAATCCGTCGAAGATCGAGTCTCCGCAGATGTCGGCAGTATAGTTCAAGCTTCCAAACCTAACCTGATGGCCAGGGGCGTAGCTCTCGATCTGCTCCGGATGGCCAAGCGAGTTGGTCCGTAGTACGAAGCCGCCGAATACGAAGATCTATCTGGGGAGAAAAACCTCACCCTGGGTCGCATCGTTGCCGATGATCGAAGGGGCCATCCAACCTTACAATGATGACACAGTGGAACTCTCAATGAAAGCACCAATGTTGGTGTCAAAACTGGCAGATCTATGGTAGGGGGTCCCGAACTGTGCGTTTAAGGCAGATGGTAACAGGTGGCGGGGGACACAATGTTTACCCGGGTTTGGGCCCTCTCGATGGAGGTAATACCCTACGTCCTGCATGATTGATCTTGATGATATGAGTATTACAAGAGTTGATCTACCACGAGATCGTAGAGGCTAAACACTAGAAGCTAGCCTATGATTATGATTGGTGTTGTCCTACGGACAAAACCCTCCGGTTTATATAGACACCAGAGGGGGCTAGGATTACACAGAGTCGGTTACAAGGGAGGAGATCTACATATCCGAATTGCCAAGCTTGCCTTCAACGCAAAGGAGAGTCCTACCCGGCCAAAGTATATAGTCCGGCTGTCCGAGCACCCCCTAATCCAGGACTCCCTCAGGCGCCTCCTTCCCTCGCATAGGAAGGCATTCCCGTCGCCCTCCTCAGGCTGGGCTCGGGGATCTCTTCTCGAGGGCCTCAGACCTAGCCAATGTCATGAGGGAGGCGCTCCGGCACCATGTGGAGGCATGTGTCGCTGCATGTTTCCCTCAAGGGGCACGAGGCCTGGGATACCTTGTGCTCAGGAATTCATCACCAAGGGGATCCAGGAGCTTCAAGAGGCAAGGGCCATACGTGGCGACCGTCGCCCACCACCCAGCGCAGCTTCCCACCCTGGCGAGGGCGGCGGGCTGCGCATCTGCGTCGACATTCCAGGGCTCAACAGGGCCACATTTCAGGGACGCTTATGGCCTTCATGCATTGGATGGTATGAGGGTCCTCCTCATAGCTATGTTCGCATACCTTTTGGCCTACCGAATGCGGCTGTCACCTTCCAGCGCCACCAGCGGAGCATTCTGGTGGCTCAGGAGGCCAGGCGCCACACTATCCTGGCGGAGATCGCGACAGTTCTTTAGGAGCCATCTGGGCCTCCAGAGCCTCCTGAGGCTCAGGACCCTGGAGGCTCATGAGGAGCAACTTCTCCAGCGCACATCTTCAGCTACCCCTGACACCACTCCAGCTACGGTATCAGGTGACTCTTTCCAGTTTATTCTGCTAGGGGCGCCCTTCGGGCAGCATTATTACCAAGTCGCATGGGCCTGTCCCTGTGGCGTGTATCCTTTGCATCTTCAACTTACTCTATTGGGAGCGCCCCATGGGCTGCATCATCCCCAGGCCGCTCGAGTCCATCACAGTGGCATGTATCGTTCTTGCATCTATCTGAACTACTTTGCCTCCTCACATGAATTGCTCTATAATCTCTACTCACCTGGTGCTTGCTCATTGCGGCCTCCCACGCTGCTGATCGGCCACTTGCTTATCCCGTAACGGGAGACTCACATGCTAGCACGGTGGTTGTGCTTGGGTCCGTCCCTGCAACACTGATAAACCTGTGCAATCAAGCTCTGGCTCACGGGCCGCTCCATGTACGCCACCTCACCAGATCCTCAGTGCCTTCCTCTTCTTGCGGAAGGTGTAATGGCAGGCCGACAAGCGCCGCTATGGGCTACTCCCTCTCTCTCGCACTAACCCGTAGGAACCTCTGGAGCCTAGCTACAGGAGGTCCCACCAGATGCTCCCTTTCATGCTTCTTGCTTGGGCGTTAAAGGAAGGGCTCCTGAGCATCGCGCCTCAAGAGCTCTTACTTGCTCTTCAGCCCTCACCCCCTGGCCTTGACCACGGCATCACGACCTGGCATACCAACGGTGACTGAGCTCGCTCGAGGGCCGGGACCCGAGGACGCAGAGCACTCAGGAGAGTATGAAGGGTGGGAGCTGGCATGTACACAACCTGGCAGCATCTCCATCACCGGCCCACGAACCGGGCGACACGCAAGGAACCGATCCATGATCGTTAAGATAAGTCACGTATCCAAGGCAACCAGCTCGCGACTTAGGACTCTCGGCTCCTGTAGCCTTGCTCCGGCAACGCCACCTTCCTTTTCTACCTTTAGGGAGCTGCTTGCCCGCCAAGGGGGGACCTCTTGAGCATCGTGCCTCAGGAGCTCTTACCGGACCTCGGGCCGCCCACCTCCTGGCCTTGACTATCGGTGTCAAAACCGACGGATCTCGGCTAGGGGGTCCCGAACTGTGCATCTAGGGTCAATGGTAACAGGAGACAGGGGACACGATGTTTACCTAGGTTCAGGCCCTCTCTATGTAGGTAATACCCTACTTCCTGCTTGATTGATCTTGATGAATATGAGTATTACAAGAGTTGATCTACAACGAGATCGTAATGGCTAAACCCTAGGAGTCTAGCCAATGAATATGGTAATGAGTATATGTGGTTTCCTTTCCGGACTATCCCCTTCGGTTTATATAGACACCGAGGAGGTCTAGGGTTTACATGGGGTCGGTTACATAAGAAGGAATCTTCGGTCGCCAAGCTTGCCTTCCACGCCAAGTAGAGTGCACTCTGGACATGGTGCAGTCTTCGGCCTTCACGTCTTCATAGCCCATCAGTCCGGCCCATGGATAACAGGCTGGACGCCCGAGGACCCCTTAGTCTAGGACTCCCTTAGTAGCCCCTGAACCTAGCTTTGAATGACGAGGAGTCCGGCGTGCAGATTGTCTTCGGCATTGCAAGGAGGGTTCCCTCCTTCCGAACTCCAGAATAGTCTTCGGATAAAGCATGTATATCTGGACCTGTGTATATAATGGCAGAGAATGTAATACCCCACGAGCCCAACCTATTGATAATTGTTCATGACATCATATCATGCCTGCCCGGTCACTATTTCCAACCGTCGGCTAGCAGCCGCCCCACGTCTTGGGGTGCGGTTTTACTTGCACTCCTCGTCAAGGCAGAGATCATGTCCCTTTATTTACGGGATTTTTATGAATGCAGGTGTGGGTAACCCAACCGTCCCCTGCGTACAACTCCTTGGTGATAGGTAAGTTTAGAGACCCTGGAGGAGACGTCCAATATTCGGGGCCTTTATATAGGGATCCAGTCTCGTTTTCATCCCCTTGCGCTTGCTTCTTCCTCAGCCCTAGCCACCCCAAGTTCCAACCCTCGGGTTCCAATCGCCACCAACCCTAGTCATGTCCAGACCCAACCATCAGGGCTAGTGGGTGGCTTCTTCTGTCACAGAGGAGGACATTGTGAAGCTCCGCATAGCGAGGTATCTGACCTTGGAAATCTTTCATCGGCTTCCGGCACAAGGGCAAGTCATACGGACTCCCAGATCTGGCGAGAGGGTAGTATTTGTATCCCACTTACTTCACGAGCTAGGGTTCGCGCTTAACCCCTTCGTTCGGGGGCTCATGTTCTACTATGGGCTAGATTTTCACGATCTGGCCCTGGACTCTATTCTCCTCATCTCGACTTTTATCGTCAGGTGCGAAGCCTTGCTCCGGACTCTTCCGCACTTTGGTTTGTGGCTCAAGACCTTTGACATGAGGCCACAGGTGGCAGAGGAGGAGCAGGCAGAGTGAGGCAGTGTCACAATAGGCAAGTTGGCCGGTGCGGTTTGGCCCGAAGGATCTTTCGCCAAATCTTCCAACATATGGCAGCAGGGGTGGTTTTATATCAACGAGCCATGGGGCCCCAAGGAGGCGGCTACACCCGCGTTCCGGCCCGGCCCTCCAATTCAGCTTGCTTCGTGGGTCAATAAGGGATTGGACTGGGGATCCGTCCATGAAGTGCAGACTCTGCAAAGTCGCATCTGGAGCCTTACCGAGAAGGTCATCGATCTTGTGAACATCGTTCAAATAATGGTAGTCCACCGGATCCTGCCATGTCAGCGGCGGCCTCTTCGTATGTGGGAGTTTAACCCAGAAGGGTGGCGGACTCTACAGCACTTCTTCGGCACTACGCATGAAGGAATGTGGAAATTATATTTTGGGGAATGAGAGCAATGGCCAGACACCACCGAAGATGTTGGACTTGACTGCAATCATCCCGACACTTTGGTAAGTACTCGATATCCGAGAACCTTCAGTTCAAGCATCTCTTAAAAAGATACTGAACAATCCGTCCCTGTACAGGACTGGATAAAGAAAGCGGTGCTAATCTGGTGTCCGGCGCCTATTCCCGAAGGCCCTGCGACTGACCTGCCGATGAGAATACTGATTCCGACACCATACTAGGTGGCTGCATTCAGGGAAACCGAAATCCCTTTGCCCAAGGGCAAGAGTGCATAGGGGGTCCTCCAGGGCAAGAAGAGGGTCGCCTCGGAAGATGAGGAGGGGAAGCCTTCCAAGAGAGGAAAAACACCGTCGTCGAGTGGCTTGGGCCGGGTGAGTGAAGCTGCCGTATAGTTCGATGACGAGGACGAACCTCGAGGCAGACAGTAAGTGAGGTTGGGGTACTTTGAATGCACCTCATTCTTTTCCTATTAGTGAAGTACTCATCCGATGTGTTTTTGTCCACGTAGGTTAACGCCTGGTGCTTCTCAATCGTCCTCCTCCTAAGGAGATCTTCTTCCGGAGATGATGAAGAGTGACATGCCTCCTCCGGGCACATCGCCCAACAGGGGAGATGATACCGAGGTATCTTCCCGATGGGCTCCTCCTGAACACCAAGTAGTATAGGAAGCGAAGAAGGTGTTACCCGAAGGCAGTGCCTCTGTCACTCGGGGCTCTGGGATCAAGACTGGCATCCCCGAACCATCCAATTTATAGCCGGAGACGATTCTGGAGGCAAGTGAGCGGGTTCCTTCTTAGGAATGTCGTACTCCGGTGATGGTTTCCGAAGACCCAGAAGCGCCGGACATGTTGACGGGCTTGATACGACGAGCATTCATTTCAGAAGAGCATCGTACCTTGATGGCTACAGTGGTCAAAAGGGTTCTATCCGCGAAGAGTGGATTGAACGAGGCCTTCACGAGCCTTCTAAGAGGTTTTGAGGTTTGTTATGTAGTTTTTTCAATTGAATTTTATTGAAAAAATGCACCTGTTGTATATGAAGTAGCCCCTAAGAATCAGATTGTCTTCCGAAGGAAGCAATCGGAGGGTCAAAGACATATGCTCAGGTATTAACCTTGGTTTAATTTGAAATACATGCTGCTTCCCCTCCTGTGGTTGTCTGGAATACGGAAGTGGCCGAACTAAAGCAAAAGATGGATATTGCGGATGATGACATTGCATTGATCAACATGCGTCTTGACGACTCGCAAGGTATGTATTTCGAGCATTCTTTACACTAGTGTGCTTGACGCGGGAAAGTGCTTTATATGAGATGCGCATGAAATGTAGATGGTGCTGTCGCTGTGGAGGCTCTCTGGACGGAGCTAGTCCGAGCCAAGGAGTGGGTCCGACTTAGTGATGCTGCTGCTGAAGACGCATCGGTTGAACTGAAGGCCGAACAAGCTGCGTGATGCCAGGGCGAGGAGAAGATATCCATGATGACACTCGCTTTGGAGAATGCTACTGGCTACTGCGAATTTCATGAGAAGGAGAATCAAGTTTTAACGGCTGAACTGGAGAAGGCCCGACAGGAGGCAAGAGAAGCGCGATCAGAGTCTAGAGCACTCCGTGAGGAGGTTCGACAGGCGAAAGAGATAGTGGTTGGAAAGCCTTTTCTGCTGCAGACTAAGTTCGGCGACCCGGTCTATGCTCATATGAACCAAGTGTGGAGTTCTCCGAACGAGTATTTGGACTTGCCGAAGAGTTCTCCCGATGCAGCGCGGTATTACCAAGCGCGAGCTGGATATGGAACGGAGAAGCTTTTTTTGTCATAGTTCTATGCGTCGAAGTGCCCGCTGCTGCTCAATGAACAGATGTAGCAATGGGCCGAACTTCATAGGGTATCTGGCGCCGCCATGAAGGATGTTATAATCTAGCTATGGCCAACCAAGCCTGTGCCGAGTAGATATTTTGGTTTGGTGCAGAAGCTTGTCAACGTGGTGCGGCGACTCGATGCTACGAAGCGGTCGACGTGCATTGAAGGTGCATAGATGGCCCTTGCCCGAGTCAATACATTCTGGGAAAGATGAGGGCCATCGACGTCGTAACGAATGGTCCGCCTGAAGGCAGGGACCGTCCGGAATCACAGAGTTATTTTCAAGATGTCCTGGAGGCCGTCCACTTGATAGAGGGTCAATGCTCGAAAAACATAATGTTCGAGTGAGGTGTATGATGATTGTAAAAGACATCTTTATAGTTAATCTATTTATGTTTTGCTCGAAAGGCTTGAATTCCTCCTGTGTGGTCGTTTTAATATAATCTTAAAGATTTCCAGTCGACGGCTTCAGCCCCCTCGTAGGAAGTACGGGGGTGTTTGGAAAAGCATTTAATCACTCTTTATCCAACGTCTTGGTCCATGAAGGAGGTGATAATGCGGCGAACTAGGCAATCGGACTATAAGGCGTTAACACTTTCACTTAACCATAGGAGTTTTATGGTTGGGCTATGACATAGCTCCTGGTGTGTATGCGGTGTGTGATGCCTTGCATATCTGATCTGAAAAAGATCCCTCGTGTTACATGGAGAATCGCTAAAGATTAAAATAAGCCATCAGGTGGTTGACCAGCTCTCCCCGCATCATGACAGTCAGTTTTCGGCTTTCTCTACTGAGGTGCTGATCCGGTCTAGGCCAGGGCACAATCGCAGTAGTTCTTCCTTTACTATCCTAGCCGATAGAGCAGAATGTAGGGTAGCAAACACAGGAGGCGGGCAACCCAACTATTGACCCAAGACAATTATTCGGAGCTGATGCATATACGGCCAAACTTGTGACGCCAAAGTACGCTATAGAGTTGTTCGGACTTTTACTGGCAGCTCATTCGTTCCCATGCCGAGCCCCTGGCAGGGTACGCCGAGGTGTATCTGCAGAGTGACCGTTAAGGCCGTACTTATTGTAGAAAGAGTATGAAAGATTGTTCGGATGACACTTGCTGAGAACGAAGCGATGTGCCAATGATAAATTTATGTATGTATATATATATAAAGAAACTGCGAACCCGGCTATTTGACATGCTCGGAGTCGGGATCAGAGGAAAGAGGGCATAATACAGGCTTGTAATAAAGAGTGTGGTCCACAAAAAGTTATTTTGGACCTCCTGTCGCACGTCTGTGTTACCCGTCCTCGGGGAGGGGAATCCTTAATGGAAGTAGCCCCTTAGGTGAGCATACGGATCCGAACTCCGATAGAGTCCATTGTAGATGTTGTCCAGCGGGTAACCTGTTCTTTAGGGATGATACAGAAAAATAGAGTAAGCAGATAAAAAACGTTACGGGAATGCTTGGAGGGTGGTCCGTATTGTGCTTCCACCGATGCCCATGGTATCTTGAGTGCATAGTGATGTGTACGTGGTGCGGATTTTGCCAGTATAGTATGTGAGTGGCAGAAGACGAACTGCTACTTGTGTTTCGGGAGTAGTCGGACATCGGAGGGGAACTGTTTCTGGCCCCTGGCGTTCTGCTGGCGAGCCGATCCGTCGTCTTTATCGCCTGGTGGCCTCCTCCCATTGTGGTCAGTGTTAAGCTTGCCTGCCTGCTTGAAGACCCAACAGTTTCGGTTCGTATGATTGGCCGGCCTATCGGGGTGACCGTGAATCTAACATGGTCGGTCCAATATCCTGTCAAGGGTGGATGGTCCATCCTGGTTTGCCTTTAGTGTCTTCTTCCGTTGACCGAGTTTCGGATTGTGAAATCCGGCGTTTACCACTGTGTCGTGTATATTACTACGACTTTGTGTTCGGTTCGTCGTGGCTTGCCGTTGCCATCTCAGATTTCGGAAGTGCCTGGGCCACTGGCATCATTGCTTTTACGAGCAAGCCAGTTGTCTTCTCCCGTGCAGAAGCAGGTCATTAGAGCGGTAAGGGCTGCCATGGATTTGGGTCCTTCCTGGCCGTGGTGACATGCTAGCCATTCATCCCGGACGCTATGTCTGAAGGCTGCAAGGGCTTCTGCGTCCGGACAGTCAACAATTTGGTTATTTTTGACTAAGAACCTAGTCTAGAGCTCCCTGGCTGACTCGCTGGGCTCCTAGATAATGTGACTTAAGTCCTCGGCGTATAGTGGCCGGATAGATGTTCCCTGGAAGTTGTCTCGAAAGGCGTCTTCCAAATTTTCCCAGTTGCCAATGGAATTTTCTGGCAAACTGTTTAGCCAGTACCGAGCTAGCCCTTTAAGCTTGAGAGGTAGGTATTTAATGGCGTGGAGGTCGTCTCTGCGGGCCATGTGAATATGAAGGAGGTAATCCTTGATCCATACCGCGGGATCTGTTGTTCCATCATATGATTCGATGTTGATGGGTTTAAACCCGTCTGGAAATTCGTGCTCCATTACTTCGTTAGTGAAGCAGAGAGGGTGTGCGGCTCCTCTATGTTGGGCCACACTATGAAGCACCTCCGGCGGGCTCCGTTTACGGTGCTCGAACCGGGCATGGTCGGCTTTATATCGTCCGAATAGGCGACCGTCATCGTCGGTCGGGGTATATCTTCGTGATCTGTACATCGATCTTGTGCGTCCTGCTCTACCCTTCGTGTCTTGGTTGATATCGCGGGTATTCCCCCAAGCTGTTTTCTTTTGAATGCCGGATGGGTTAGTATGGTGCTCTGCTTGGGCTGCTGCTTTGTCTGGACCGAACTTTGGTCGGCCCGCCGCATTGTTTGATGGTGGTATGGGTTCCATCCCTCTGCCATCATATTGAGGGAGCCACCTATTATTGGGGTGCCTTTTGACTGGGCTGCTGAAGCCGTATTCTTCGGTGGCCAAGACCTCAGTCCATCTATCATTGAGCAGATCTTGGTTTGCTTAAAGCTGCAGCTGCTTCTTTCTTAGGCTCCTTGAAGTGGCTATAATCCGGCGTTTGAAGCGCTCCTGCTCAAGAGGTTCCTTGGGCATGATAAAATCCTCGTTGCCGAGGGTCCCCTCTTCCTTGGAGAGTGGGAGATAATTGCTGTCCTCCGAGTCCCCATATGCGGTTTGTTCATCAGAGTTGTCTTGCCCGCCTTCCTGTTCCTCCTGCTCGGATTCTAGCTCAACACGGTCTTCGTTGTTTGGAGTATTGTCTTCTCTGGTGCTGGCAGTGTTTTCTCTTGAGCGATGTGACCTAGAGCGCCGGTGTCTAGGCTGTGTACCAGGCGGTTTATTCTCGACCGAATCCTCCTTGTCATCGTCGGGAGCACCGTAAGGTGTGTCTATCATACACATGTCATACCATGAAGTGGTCATCCCGTGTCGAGCGGGTAGTAAGCTCTAGCCTTGCCCCTTATCATCGTCCACACCGTCGGTGTCTTCGGGGCGGGGGTCGGGCGTGTTGGTTAGGTTTTCAATAGTGGCTACAAAGTGGGTGGCAGGTGGGAAACAAAATTCTCCATCGTCCGCTGAAAGTTCGAACTGAACATAGTTCGACGACGAGTCATTTGCCAGGGATAGGTTTTTTAGTGAGTTTAGTATATCACCCATGGGTGAGTGTTGGAAGACATCTGCGGCACTGAACTTGAAGATCGATAACCGATCGAGTTCGGTATACGCGGGCTCGCAGTGTTCAAAGCTCGACATCGGAGGCGAGTCCGACGTTCTATTGATGTAGATACTGTATGAAGTGGAATCTGTGTGCGGCTCCAGCGCCGCGGAATCGGTAGCCCCCATGATGGGGTCGATCTTCCCATCCTCGGACGACTTGATCTGCTCCAGATTTAAGGCCAGAGCTACTACAGGAGCTATCTCGTGGATGCGGCCCGATGACAGGTTTAAGCCATGTTCATCGAGGCGACGGGGAGCGGTTGCCGCGGTCTCGAATCCGTCGAAGATCAAATCTCCACGGATGTCTGCGACGTAATTCAAGCTTCCAAATCTGACCTGTTGGCCAGGGGCATAGCTGTCGATCTGCTCCACATGGCCAAGCGAGTTGGCCCACAGTACGAAGCCACCAAATTTGAAGATCTGTCTGGGGAGGAAGGTTCCTCTTTGGATAGCATCATTATTGACGATTGAAGGGGCCATCGAACCTTTTATCGAGGGAACAGCGAAACTCTCAATGAA
The DNA here is from genome assembly GCF_018294505.1 of Triticum aestivum. Lineage (NCBI taxonomy): Eukaryota > Viridiplantae > Streptophyta > Magnoliopsida > Poales > Poaceae > Triticum > Triticum aestivum. The sequence continues at coordinate 270,378,971 of NC_057803.1, read as the reverse complement.
AGCACCAATGTCAGTGTCAAAACCGGCGGATCTCGGGTAGGGGGTCCCGAACTATGTGTCTAGGGTCGATGGTAACAGGAGACAGGGGACACGATGTTTACCCAGGTACGGGCCATCTCTATGGAGGTAATACCCTACTTCCTGCTTGATTGATCTTGATGAATATGAGTATTACAAGAGTTGATCTACCACAAGATCGTAATGGCTAAACCCTAGAAGTCTAGCCTATGAATATGGTAATGAGTATATGTGGTTTCCTTTCCGGACTATCCCCTTCGGTTTATATAGACACCAAGGAGATCTAGGGGTTACATGGGGTTGGTTACATAAGAAGGAATCTTCGGTCGCCAAGCTTGCCTTCCACGCCAAGTAGAGTCCACTCCGGACACGGTGCAGTCTTCGGCTTCATGTCTTCATAGCCCATCAGTCCGGCCCATGGATAACAGGCTGGACGCCCAAGGACCCGTTACTCTAGAACTCCCTCGTTGACCACGGCTTCACGTCCTAGCACTAAGCTACCGTGAGGATTGAAAGGGGGACAATGCAAGAGCAAGATGTGCAATCACGAATTTCACAATGAAAATGATATTAATGCAAAAGCATTAGAATCTTTACACACCCCCACGGGGTTCATCTCGATTCCTCACAAGGAACAAAGGAAGGAAGTTTCTAGGATCCCTATCTACAAGTATCACCGCCAGTGCCATCATCAATAGTGGGCCACGAGGGGCCGGCGCCAACCCCATCCAGATCAGTGGCGACGATGACCGGACGCCGCTACTGTGCTTCGGGCGCGGCGTGAGCTCGGGGCACGTAGCTCTCGTCGCTCGTCTCCGGAGTCTTGTGTCAGGACCCCGACTCAATGCCACATCGATCTAGCATGTAACACCTCATATCACTTTGCGGCCTCACGCACGGTATTCCCACGGGTGTCGCCTTACCTTAGCCCGGGACCGTTTGTGCCTTTTGGCACACGTATATGATGGTGTCGCTAGCATCCATATGATAAAGAGCCCGGGCTGACATGGCTAGTCGTAAACCCAAAGTGGCACTAACTTACAGGGACAGGCATCCATGACCCAACATCGAACGTGTCGGTCATCAGCGAGTGAATCCAGGCTGTAGCACTGGGCTAGCAGGACTCCGGTGAACCGGGCTGTAGCGGGCTAGCAGGACTCCGGTATTCATCGCGTGACATTTCCCCGAAGGGACAGACACAGGATCGAAGAAGGACACATGCCGGCCTGCCTAAGTGTTCCGGAGCAGTAGCAAGCTACCAGGGCTCAGTGGAAGCACTAGGAGACATTTCCCGGTAAGAGAGGCTACTAAGAATAAACAACTAGGTAGTCAGATCCCACACATAACAATACATATTACACGTACGCATAACATGCAAGTATGTGCTGTACAACATGGCATCACAGCATAACTCAACAATCATATAGAATAAGGCTCAGAAGAGCCATCACAGCATTATTACAAACAGGGGTCACATGACCCAACAGTCAGAGCAATCAAGCAACAAACGGAAGCATTACATGTCTGGGTACAGACATCTACAAATGAAAAAGGCTGAAGAGCCTGACTATCTACAGCATCCGATCAAGATTGTAGCTGAGGTACTAGCTACTAGTCGAAGTCCATAAGAACCCTAGTAAGACCGAAGTCTCCGCTGCAAAAACATAAATAAAGCAACATGAGTACAAAGGTACTCAGCAAGACTTACATCAGATCCTATCATACATGCATCTGTATCAAGAGGTAATGTGGGGTTTAGTCGCAGCAAGCCAGCTTTGACTCTGTGGCTATCCTGTTCTACGACTACCAGAAACTCTTGAGGTGAAACAACGAACACGAGTCCACTAATCACCATACAATACACTACTATGGATTCGTCCCCGTCTCCCTACGAGAAGGCCATCCATAGCACTCACACTTGTCTTGAGCATTTTAGAGTATCCACTTCAAGTTTTCTATGTACCATGTAAGCATCCAAGAAGTCCATAACCGCGGACCCGGCTATTCGAATAGATCATGTTAACCCTGCAGGGGTGTACTTCTTCACACACGCTCTCGCCACTTACCGCCATGTACACGTCATGTATCTCGGCAACCTTCAAGCGGAAGCCTGGCGAGGGTGTCGGCCACGACCTGACTAACCGCACAAGACTCTAGTCCAGGTTTATCGCCTATTCGGGTTCCATCCGCAAGGAGATCCGGCCGGGGTGTCGCTCACGGCCCCAAACGATGTGAGCAGGGTTCCCGAGCCCACCAACCGGGTGCCACTCGGTACACCAGGCCACGTGTGCCTAGTCTGTCCCAAGCCCACCCTGCCGGGTGCCACTTGGTAGAAAAATAGCACTACCTACAAACACCAGAAACTAGTTGCGACTCCTGGACAGAGGACCAAGTTGGTTAATAAGTCGAGAGGGGTCGAGTTACCGGAACCCAATGTGTGGTAGTATCGAGTCATTGGACAACATACATAGAACTCAGTGCTTAAGGACGGTTCCAATGAGACAACCCACCATGTACTCCTACATGGCCTCTCACCGCTACCTTTACCAAATCGTGTTCACACACCTCACTCTCAGCATCAGAACATATCGTGACACTCCAATTCATTCCCAATGAATCAGACCTGACACAACTCTAAGCAATAGCAGGCATAGCATGGTAGGAACACATCAGTGGCTTCAATCAACTCCTACACATGCTAGTGGGTTTCAACTATTTACTGTGGCAATGACAGGTCATGCAGAGGAATGGGTTCAACTACCGCAGCACAAAGTAGCAGATGAATCGTTGTTGTCCTAATGCAATAACTGAGAGCAGGAGCAAGAGAGTAGGGTTTTATCGAAATGAACAAGGGGGTTTGCTTGCCTGGTAAATCAACAAGGGAGGCACTGCTTCACAGACAGGTACTCTGGAACGTCTCCGGAGCAGGACCTATCGAGAAGGAACGGTGCCGGCAATCAATACACAATCATATGCAACAATATGATGCATGAACATGGCATGTAGATGTGATGCTGTTTGAGCTAATGCAACTAGTAAACATTTGGTTTGAAGTCCATTTGAACCAAATGTTCAAATGCATTTCTAAATTAAGTCTCTTATATATACCATAATGTGTTTTCCCATATTCAGCATGTATAAGTTGGTTTTTCATGCATGAAACTAGTACAGATGGAAAGGTTGCATTTTTCTGATAATTTTTCATATATAATTTATTTTAATCTGAGCTACGGTTGAATTGTTATGAATTTTTGAAGGTTAAAACAATTTCTGGAATTTTCTGATTTAATTTAAATCCAGAAATCATATTATTGCGCCAGCATGACGTCAGCACGACGTCAGCGGTCAACTGGGCTGGTCCGGGTCAAACCTGACGTGTGGGACCCACACGTCAGTGACAGGGGGGTTAACAGGGGTTAATTTAGTTTAATTAAAAGGTTAGGGGGGGGGGTCGGGCCCACTGGTCAGCGACCCTGGGGGGTCAAACCCGGTCAACTCGCCGGCGTTTAGCCGCCGGCGAGGCCCGAGACGGCGGAACGCCGCGGGAATCACCCACAGGGCTCCGTTCGAGGCGTGTTTAGGCTCTCCGAAGAGCTGGCGATGCGGCGCGTCGAGCAGTGCCCTCGGCCAGAGCTGGGGTGGCCGAGAACGACGTCGGCGACCACGTTTTGCGGCCGCCGGAGTTCGGCTGTGTTCGGGGGCGCGGCTGCAGCGTGCAAATGCGCGAACTAAAACGCTAGCGGGGCACTACGAGGTGCGGCGAGAGTGCTAGGTGCACTGGCGTGGCCAAAGGGTCGCCGGAGCAACACCGGCGACAAGCTCGAGCGGAGGCGAGCTTCGGCCATGGCGGAATTGAGGCCTAGACGGCGTAATCGCGAGGAGGAGGAGAGGGGTTCAAAGCAGAGGCTCACGGGGAGGTCGATGGGCTGGTCGGCTTGCTCGGGGAAGGCCGGAGCAGAACAGGGCGGCGAAGACGATCTCGGACGGCCGAGGTTGAAGACGAGGACGGTGGCGACGATGGAGGCCGTCCGGAGGTTCGTGGCTCGACGAGGAGGTAGCTGGCGATGAGGCGGAGCTCCTGGGCACGACGGGGAGGCGAGGGGGAGGCGGTGGCTATGGCCACGGCGTGCGGCGGCGACGGCAGCGCTTCGGGCGCGGGGAGAGGGAGAGATGCAGGGGAGGGAGAGCGAGAGAGAGGGGAAAAGGACCGGGGTGGCGCGTGGCGTCGTTCCAGGCATCCAGACGAGGAGGGGAGAGGCAGGCAGGCAGGGAGGGAGGTGGCGTGGCCGCGCGCGTGGCCGCGGCCGGCTGTGGCGCGGGCACGCACCTGCTTGGGCGAGGGGGAGAAGACGACAGAGGAGCTGGCGGGCTGGGCCGCCTCCTGGCTGGGCCGGCCTGCTGCTGCTGGGCTGCGCAGGGGAGAGCCCCAGGTAAGCTTCTCCTCTTTATTTTTTTCTGTTTTCTAATTTTTCTGACATTTTGTTTTGATTTAATAAAATACTAAATCAATTTATTACCTTATGCCAAATTTTGCAGGAGCTGGATATATTATTCCAGAGCTCTTTTATAATTGGCATAATTTTTGGACCATATTTCATATATATAGAAATATATTTCCAGTGCAAATATTTATCGAATTAATCCAAATGGCCAAAATAAATATCCATGAGCTCCTAAAAATATTGTTTTGATTTTTATCTCTGTCCAATATTTTTAGAGGGCATCATGAGCATTTTCTTGGACCCTTTTGGAGAAATTTTTATTTGGGTCATTTTCAAAAATGATTCTGAGGGTTCCACCAATCCTCATTTCAAATTTAAAAGAAATTTAAATATGATGCACAAATAGCTAGCTAGTCTAAGTCATACCAGACTAGGGATGTGACAACTCGCCCCCACTTGAAAAAATCTCGTCCCGAGATTCAGGGGTCGACGGAAAGAAAGTGGGGTACTCCAGTCGAAGACGATCTTCTCGCTCCCAAGTAGCTTCTCTCTCGGAATGATGAGACCACTGAACTTTGAGAAACTTGATGTTCTGACGTCGAGTGACACGCTCTGCTTGATCAAGAATGCGAACCGGGTACTCTCGGTATGTGAGGTTATCTTGGAGATCAAGCGTTTCGTGGTCCACTCCACGGATAGGATCCGAGAAGCAACGCCTGAGTTGAGAGACGTGGAAGACATCATGAACTCGAGAAAGATGTGGGGGTAGTTCCAGCTGGTAGGCAACCTCTCCTCGTTTAGCGAGAATACGAAAAGGACCAATGTAACGAGGAGCCAACTTGCCCTTGATACCGAAACGATGGGTACCCTTCAAGGGAGTAACCCGAAGGTAAGCTTGGTTGCCAATTTCATAAGTCATATCCTTATGATGACGATCGTACTGGCTCTTCTGACGAGACTGGGCTGTTTTCAAATTCTCACGAATGATGCGAACTTGCTCTTCTGCCTCCTGGATCATATCCGGTCCAAAGAATTGTCTTTCACCGGTTTCTGACCAGTTCAAAGGTGTTCGACATCTTCGTCCATAGAGAATCTCAAAAGGAGCTTGCTTGAGGCTGGATTGGTAGCTATTGTTATAAGCAAACTCGGCAAAAGGAAGACATTTCTCCCAATCCATACCGAATGAGATAACGCAAGCTCTGAGCATGTCTTCGAGAATTTGATTGACCCGTTCCACCTGACCACTCGACTGAGGGTGGAAAGCGGTACTGAAGGAAAGATGGGTTCCCATGGCAGTTTGGAAACTCTCCCAGAAATGAGAAGTGAAAAGACTGCCACGGTCTGAATTGATCTCCAGTGGAACACCATGGAGTGACACTATTCGAGAAATATATAAGTCAGCAAGCTGACTAGCAGTGATATTTTCTCGAACAGGGAGGAAGTGAGCCACTTTGGAAAGACGATCAATGACTACGAAGATAGCGTTATTCCCTCTCTTGGTCCTGGGAAAGCCGGTGATGAAGTCCATACCAACTTTATCCCATTTCCATTTAGGAATAGCTAAAGGCTGAAGGGTTCCAGCAGGTCTTTGATGCTCTGCCTTAACGCGACGACATACGTCACATTTAGCAATGAACTCAGCGATTTCTCTCTTCATCCTAGTCCACCAGAACCTCTGGCGTAGGTCCTGATACATCTTAGTGCTACCAGGATGAATCGTGAGAGGAGATTCATGCGCTTCCTTAAGAATCAACTGCCGAAGATGTTGCTTCTTGGGAACCACCAAGCGATTCTCAAAGAAAACAACACCACGATCATCCATAGAGAAACATCCACCAACTCCCTTCTTAATGTTTCTCTTGATCCGGGTAATCCCCGTATCATGTTTCTGGGCTTCTATGATAAGGTCCACAAGGGTAGGTTTCGCCACCAAGGTAGAAAGGAATCCGTGAGGAGCAATGTGAAGGTTAAGCTTACAGAATTCCTCATGGAGAAGTGGTTGGCCTTGCTGCAACATGAGATTGTTGCAATAGGATTTACGGCTTAGAGCATCAGCCATGACATTGGCTTTGCCTGGGGTGTAGGTAATCCCTAGATCATAATCTGTGATTAACTCCAACCAACGTCTTTGCCTAAGGTTCAGATCCGGTTGGGTGAAGATATACTTGAGACTCTGGTGATCGGTGTAGATCTCGCAACGTTTACCAAGAAGGTAATGTCGCCAGGTCTTGAGTGCATAGACTACGGCTGCAAGCTCTAGATCATGTGTAGGATAATTCTCCTCATGTGGATGCAACTGTCGAGATGCATAGGCAATCACATGACGATCCTGCATAAGAATGCAACCTAGTCCCTGTCGTGAGGCGTCGCAGTAGATAATAAAGTTTTTAGTGAAATCTGGTGGCACAAGTATGGGAGTAGAAGTCAGGCGTCTTTTCAGTTCCTGAAAACTGTACTCACACTGTGGGGACCACTCGAACTTTTTATCTTTCTTGAGAAGTTCCGTGAGGGGTTTGGCTACTTTGGAGAAGTTTTCAACAAAGCGGCGACAATAGCTGGCTAGGCCAAGGAAACTCCTAACTTGTTTGACTGTTTCAGGTGGAGTCCAATCAAGAACGGCTTGAACTCTCTCGGGATTGACAGCAATGCCCTTACCAGAGATTACGTGGCCTAAGTAGGTCACTTCTGACAACCAAAATTCACACTTGGAGAACTTGGCATAAAGGCGGTGTTCTCTGAGTTTTTATAAAACAAGTCTAAGATGTTCGGCATGCTCTTCCCCGTTCTTCGAGTAAATAAGAATATCATCAAGGTAAACCACGACGAACTTATCTAAGTACTCCATGAAGATCGAGTTCATCAAGCGGGAGAATGTAGCTGGAGCGTTGGTTAGACCAAAAGACATGACCGTGTACTCGTACTGGCCATAACGAGTGACAAAAGCTGTCTTGGGAATGTCCCCGTTTCTGATCTTGATTTGATGGTAGCCTAATCTTAAATCCATCTTGGAGAAGACTGAGGATCCAGCGAGCTGATCATACAGGTCGTTGATCCTGGGAAGCGGATACTTGTTCTTTATCGTGACCAAATTAACGGGACGATAATCTACAACCATCCGGTCCGTACCATCCTTCTTCTTGACGAAGAGGACGGGGCAAGCCCAAGGAGAAGAGCTGGGACGGATGAAACCCTTTTGCAAGGACTCATCGAGTTGTTTCTTAAGCTCGGCTAGTTCTAAGGGTGCCATCTTGTAAGGTCTCCGGGAGATTGGAGCTGTTCCTGGGATAAGATCTATGACGAACTCTACATCTCTGTCAGGTGGAACACCTGGCAGTTCCTCTGGAAAGACATCCGGAAAGTCACGGACTACCGGGATATCTTCAAGGTCTGGAAGAGGGCTGGCATTAAGAGAATAGAGCTGACGCTTTGCAACTCTAGTGGAGACGGTGACTATCTTGCCAGACGGGTGTGTAAGCTGAACAGATCTTGTGTAACAATCAATCTTGGCATGATGAGCTGTCATCCAGTCCATACCCAAGATGATGTTAATATCTGAGGACTTGAGGGCTACAAGTGAGGCAAGGATACAAGTCTGTCAACAAGGATTTCGTTACCATGGCTGATTCTGGTGGTCTGCCATCTAGACCCTGGGGTTTGGATTTCAAGCGGAGTTGGCATATCACCAAATGACATGTCGTGCAAACGAGCATAGCCTTCAGAAATGAAGGAGTGAGATGCTCCAGTATCGAATAGAACTGATGCTGGGTGACAATTGACAAGGAGGGTACCAAGAACGACATCTGGATCATCATGAGCGTCTTTAGCTGAGACGTGATGCACACGTCCACGTTCAGTGGGAACTGACTTGACACTGATCATCTTGCGTGATGGCTTAATACAACCAACAGTCTTCTCGGGCTGGGGTGGAGCATAACTAGTCTAAGAGCAATCACGTGCATAGTGTCCTGGCTTCCCGCATGTGAAGCAAGTCCCTGAGGTTGGACGGGGACCCGCACTGACAAACGGTCTACCAGTAGGCCTGGGTGGAACATACGACTGAGCTAGAGGAGGCACCACATGAGATGACCTCGGTGTATAACCGGAAGGAAGAGCGGAGTTTGGAACCCAAATCCGGCGTTTCTGGGAACTAGAGCCAGAGGGAGATCCCAAATCACGGGTGTGCTTACGAGACTCCTCGTAAGTGAGTTGAGCTGTCTCTGCATTGATGGCCTTGTTCACAAGGGCTTGGAATGTATCACAATGATGCAGGTGGAGATCACGACGCAACTTGGGGTTGAGACCCTTCCGGAACCTAGATTGCTTCTTGGCGTCCGTGGACACTTCTTCTGTGGCATAACGGGCAAGGTTCTCGAACTCTCTGCTATAAGCATCAACAGCCATCCTACTCTGGGTGAGACTACAGAACTCTTCTCTCTTGCGATCAAGGAGGGCCTGGGGAATGTGATGCTCACGAAAAGCCTCAGTGAAATCCTTCCAGGTAGGAATCTGGCCAGCTGGAAGCATAGCCTCATAGTTCTGCCACCAAAGACTAGCAGGACCTTCCAGGTGGTATGTGGCATAGGTGACCTTGTCATCTTCAGCTACGCTCGCGGAACGCAGCTTATGAGTGATGCTACGGAGCCAGTCATCTGCATCGAGTGGCTCGATGGAATGATGAAAGGTAGGTGGGTGCAAGCGAATGAAATCATGAATGGTAGCAGACCCTTTGAACTGATGTGCGGTGTTCTCCTCGATACGTGCCAACAAGCGGTTGGACTCACGCTTGTTTCTCTCCATTTCTAACATGAACTCGGTCAACGAAAGCTGGTCAGGAGGATCCTCATCCCTACCATCTCCATGGTTCTGGCTACGAGCGACGAAACTTCGCTTAGCTGGTGACATCCTGAGAGACGAACCAAGGACGGAATCAGCATCAATTATCGACTGTAGAATGTAGGACAAGGAATTAGTATCACTCGAACTCCTAGGGAAATTCCGGCAGCATAACGGCAGTAAAATGCTCAGAATGAGACATCCTACTAAAAATGGGGTAGTACAACAACTCAACATCACCACTCAAGGTTCTGGGATAGTACTAAACAGACTACACCGGAAGTACTCGAAACTGGGGTATGACTCTGATCAACCAGTCTTATGGAACTACGGAGTAGTAACACGTGATCCTGATAGACGGAAGAGAAGCCTAGTTCCTTAACCCCGGAGGAAGATAGGAGGACTCAGATCAGAAGGCCATGAGGTAAAGGAGTAAAAGAGCCTTACGTTCCTTCCCACAATCAATTCCCTTACATAACTAAAGAATTTCTAGACTCAACTTCGACCAGTATGGCTTGGTAAACCTACAGGCAGTCAGGCTTTGATACCAAAGCTGTCAGGACCCCGACTCAATGCCACATCGATCTAGCATGTAACACCTCATATCACTTTGCGGCCTCACGCACGGTATTCCCACGGGTGTCGCCTTACCTTAGCCCGGGACCGTTTGCGCCTTTTGGCACACGTATATGATGGTGTCGCTAGCATCCATATGATAAAGAGACCGGGCTGACATGGCTAGTCGTAAACCCAAAGTGGCACTAACTTACAGGGACAGGCATCCATGACCCAGCATCGAACGTGTCGGTCATCAGCGAGTGAATCCAGGCTGTAGCACTGGGCTAGCAGGACTCCGGTGAACCGGGCTGTAGCGGGCTAGCAGGACTCCGGTATTCATCGCGTGACATTTCCCCGAAGGGACAGACACAGGATCGAAGAAGGACACATGCCGGCCTACCTAAGTGTTCCGGAGCAGTAGCAAGCTACCAGGGCTCAGTGGAAGCACTAGGAGACATTTCCCGGTAAGAGAGGCTACTAAGAATAAACAACTAGGTAGTCAGATCCCACACATAACAATACATATTACACGTACGCATAACATGCAAGTATGTGCTGTACAACATGGCATCACAGCATAACTCAACAATCATATAGAATAAGGCTCAGAAGAGCCATCACAGCATTATTACAAACAGGGGTCACATGACCCAACAGTCAGAGCAATCAAGCAACAAATGGAAGCATTACATGTCTGGGTACAGACATCTACAAATGAAAAAGGCTGAAGAGCCTGACTATCTACAGCATCCGATCAAGATCATAGCTGAGGTACTAGCTACTAGTCGAAGTCCATAAGAACCCTAGTAAGACCGAAGTCTCCGCTGCAAAAACATAAATAAAGCAACATGAGTACAAAGGTACTCAGCAAGACTTACATCAGATCCTATCATACATGCATCTGTATCAAGAGGTAATGTGGGGTTTAGTCACAGCAAGCCAGCTTTGACTCTGTGGCTATCCTGTTCTACGACTACCAGAAACTCTTGAGGTGAAACAACGAACACGAGTCCACTAATCACCATACAATACACTACTATGGATTCGTCCCCGTCTCCCTACGAGAAGGCCATCCATAGCACTCACACTTGTCTTGAGCATTTTAGAGTATCCACTTCAAGTTTTCTATGTACCATGTAAGCATCCAAGAAGTCCATAACCGCGGATCCGGCTATTCGAATATATCATGTTAACCCTGCAGGGGTGTACTTCTTCACACACGCTCTCGCCACTTACCGCCATGTACACGTCATGTATCTCGGCAACCTTCAAGCGGAAGCCTGGCGAGGGTGTCGGCCACGACCTGACTAACCACACAAGACTCTAGTCCAGGTTTATCGCCTATTCGGGTTCCATCCGCAAGGAGATCCGGTCGGGGTGTCGCTCACGGCCCCAAACAATGTGAGCAGGGTTCCCGAGCCCACCAACCGGGTGCCACTCGGTACACCGGGCCACGTGTGCCTAGTCTGTCCCAAGCCCACCCTGCCGGGTGCCACTTGGTAGAAAAATAGCACTACCTACAAACACCAGAAACTAGTTGCGACTCCTGGACAGAGACCAAGTTGGTTAATAAGTTGAGAGGGGTCGAGTTACCGGAACCCAATGTGTGGTAGTATCGAGTCATTGGACAACATACATAGAACTCAGTGCTTAAGGACGGTTCCAATGAGACAACCCACCATGTACTCCTACATGGCCTCTCACCGCTACCTTTACCAAATCGTGTTCACACACCTCACTCTCAGCATCAGAACATATCGTGACACTCCAATTCATTCCCAATGAATCAGACCTGACACAACTCTAAGCAATAGCAGGCATAGCATGGTAGGAACACATCAGTGGCTTCAATCAACTCCTACACATGCTAGTGGGTTTCAACTATTTACTGTGGCAATGACAGGTCATGCAGAGGAATGGGTTCAACTACCGCAGCACAAAGTAGCAGATGAAGCGTTGTTGTCCTAATGCAATAACTGAGAGCAGGAGCGAGAGAGTAGGGTTTTATCGAAATGAACAAGGGGGTTTGCTTGCCTGGTAAATCAACAAGGGAGGCACTGCTTCACAGACAGGTACTCTGGAACGTCTCCGGAGCAGGACCTATCGAGAAGGAACGGTGCCGGCAATCAATACACAATCATATGCAACAATATGATGCATGAACATGGCATGTAGATGTGATGCTGTTTGAGCTAATGCAACTAGTAAACATTTGGTTTGAAGTCCATTTGAACCAAATGTTCAAATGCATTTCTAAATTAAGTCTCTTATATATACCATAATGTGTTTTCCCATATTCAGCATGTATAAGTTGGTTTTTCATGCATGAAACTAGTACAGATGGAAAGGTTGCATTTTTCTGATAATTTTTCATATATAATTTATTTTAATCTGAGCTACGGTTGAATTGTTATGAATTTTTGAAGTTTAAAACAATTTCTGGAATTTTCTGATTTAATTTAAATCCAGAAATCATATTATTGCGCCAGCATGACGTCAGCACGACGTCAGCGGTCAACTGGGCTGGTCCGGGTCAAACCTGACGTGTGGGACCCACACGTCAGTGACAGGGGGGTTAACAGGGGTTAATTTAGTTTAATTAAAAGGTTAGGGGGGTCGGGCCCACTGGTCAGCGACCCTGGGGGGTCAAACCCGGTCAACTCGCCGGCGTTTAGCCGCCGGCGAGGCCCGAGATGGCGGAACGCCGCGGGAATCACCCACAGGGCTCCGTTCGAGGTGTGTTTAGGCTCTCCGAAGAGCTGGCGATGCGGCGCGTCGAGCAGTGCCCTCGGCCAGAGCTGAGGTGGCCGAGAACGACGTCGGCGACCACGTTTTGCGGCCGCCGGAGTTCGGCTGTGTTCGGGGGCGCGGCTGCAGCATGCAAATGCGCGAACTAAAACGCTAGCAGGGCACTACGAGGTGCGGTGAGAGTGCTAGGTGCACAGGCGTGGCCAAAGGGTCGCCGGAGCAACGCCGGCGACAAGCTCGAGCGGAGGCGAGCTTCGGCCATGGCGGAATTGAGGCCTAGACGGCGTAATCGCGAGGAGGAGGAGAGGGGTTCGAAGCAGAGGCTCACGGGGAGGTCGATGGGCTGGTCGGCTTGCTCGGGGAAGGCCGGAGCAGAACAGGGCGGCGAAGACGATCTCGGACGGCCGAGGTTGAAGACGAGGACGGTGGCGATGATGGAGGCCGTCCGGAGGTTCGTGGCTCGACGAGGAGGTAGCTGGCGATGAGGCGGAGCTCCTGGGCACGACGGGAAGGCAAGGGGGAGGCGGTGGCTATGGCCACGGCGTGCGGCAGCGACGGCAGCGCTTCGGGCGCGGGGAGAGGGAGAGATGCAGGGGAGGGAGAGCGAGAGAGAGGGGAAAAGGACCGGGGCGGCGCGTGGCGTCGTTCCAGGCATCTAGACGAGGAGGGGAGAGGCAGGCAGGCAGGGAGGGAGGTGGCGTGGCCGGGCGCGTGGCCGCGGCCGGCTGTGGCGCGGGCACGCACCTGCTTGGGCGAGGGGGAGAAGACGACAGAGGAGCTGGCGGGCTGGGCCGCCTCCTGGCTGGGCCGGCCTGCTACTGCTGGGCTGCGCAGGGGAGAGCCCCAGGTAAGCTTCTCCTCTTTATTTTTTTCTGTTTTCTAATTTTTTTGACATTTTGTTTTGATTTAATAAAATACTAAATCAATTTATTACCTTATGCCAAATTTTGCAGGAGCTGGATATATTATTCCAGAGCTCTTTTATAATTGGCATAATTTTTGGACCATATTTCGTATATATAGAAATATATTTCCAGTGCAAATATTTATCGAATTAATCCAAATGGCCAAAATAAATATCCATGAGCTCCTAAAAATATTGTTTTGATTTTTATCTCTGTCCAATATTTTTAGAGGGCATCATGAGCATTTTCTTGGACCCTTTTGGAGAAATTTTTATTTGGGTCATTTTCAAAAATGATTCTGAGGGTTCCACCAATCCTCATTTCAAATTTAAAAGAAATTTAAATATGATGCACAAATAGCTAGCTAGTCTAAGTCATACCAGACTAGGGATGTGACATCTTGTTAGGGTTAGGAGAGTCACTGGACTCGAAGCGCCATAGCTACTGCTGGAGGAGTCATCGGCAGGACCTGGGGCAGGCCCAACATCTGCCCCTGCACTGTCTTGGCGATCCTCTTCAAGGAAGCACTCCAGGCGGCGACCTTCCTCATCAAAGACTTTGAAGAACATCATGGAGGCGCTGTCATACTCAAAATGGAAGGTGAGGGCCCCCCACCGCGCGATAGACGCGGGAAACCTCATGCCATCCGCGGGTCATGAAGATCTTCCCCGGGGAGACGACCTCGACCTCTGCTCCCGTCGTCGGGGTGCCGCACTCGGCGTGCTGCAGCCACAGCTCGAGCGGCCCCCTTGGTGGCATCACTTCAGCGAAAAATGGTAGCAATGGGATCCACGTGCGCGGTGGCATCGCCGCCCACACCATGAGTTCAAGCGAGGAGCCCTCGGCGTGGGTTCGCGGGGAGGCGGCGCGGGCCACCATGGCACGGCCATCGCGACCTTGGCGCGAGCGGCGCCGGTCGCTGCCTCCTCCTCCGGAGCCTTCTTCCCGAGTGTATAAGGGAAGCTAGTAGATAGGGGGAGGCCGCTCATACCAAGGCCTCTTCACCTCCGCCCTCAAGACGATGTCGCGGGAGCGGACCAGCCTCTTCTTTGGTGGAAATGGCCCAAGCTCTTCTCGGGGGTTTTTCTACTTCTCAGCGGCGGAAAACCTCCGTATCGGCGCCATGGGTGTCGCTGCAAGATGGCACAAAAAAGAGGAGGAAGAGGAATCAAGCGGGATGGAGGAAGAGGTGAGCAACGGGGACTCCGCCCCACTCCTCATTTATAGCTAGAGGGAGGCCAACCACCAGCCTCCATGATCTAAGGTAATGATGGTTTCTTCTGCATGCAGCAGGGTATCATCAAGTCAGGCAGTTCCCGAGGCAGCATGGGGAAGCAAACACGCCCACGACCTATCAACCTCCACGCGTCAATCAAGGCCGTAGGCGGTTGGGGCTCGTGGTGCTCCGCACTTGCCCTTTGGCTTCGCCTCGAAGCCAAGTCCGAGCGCGCCTTGGGCCTAGGGGCTACTTTCGGCGTCCTAGGAATGGGGGTACCCAGACTTGCCTGCCCGCGGCCTACGGCGTGGCTCCACCAACGGCCTGGTACGACCCATCTTCACCAGCAACCACTCAAGACCCTTGTGAGGAGCCAAGCCTCGCAAGGCAGACGACACCAAGACCTCCCCAGGGGCGGCCCTGCTAGGATGGCTCCTGAAGAGCAGAGATATCTATGCAAGGGGCACCTCGCGAGGTCCGCGTGATGTGAGCCACGATGACCAAGGCCAGGCGGGCGCCAGCGGGCGTAGAGTGCCAGTTTCCTCTTTGGTGCTAAGGAAGCAGGCGCAGGTGAGGAGTGTCGGTGTCAAAACTAGTGGATCTCGGGTAGGGGGTCCCGAACTATGCGTCTGAGGTTGATGGTAACAGGAGATAGGGAACACAATGTTTACCCAGGTTTGGGCCCTCTCGATGGAGGTAAAACCCTACGTCCCGCTGGATTAATATTGATGAGTATGGGGGTTATAAGAGTTGATCTACCACGAGATCGTAATGGCTAAAACCCTAGAAGTCTAGCCTATCTGATTAATATTGTCCCTACGAACTAAGCCCTCCAGTTTATACATACACCAGAGGGGACTAGGGCTATATAAAGTCGGTTACAAAGAAAGAAATCTTTATATCCAAACGCCAAGCTTTCCATCCATGCCAAGGAGAGTCCCATCCGGACACGGGTGAGAGTTTTCGGTCTTGTATCTTCGTAGCCCATCAGTCCGGCCCCATGTCCAACAGGCCGGACGCTCGAGGACCCCTTAGTCCAGGATTCCCTTAGTAGCCCCTGAACCAGGCTTCAATAAAGAGGTGTCCGGCGCGAAGATTGTCTTCGGCATTGCAAGGAGGGTTCCTCCTCCGAATACTCCAATACAGTCTTCGAATATGACTAAAATGTCCGGATCTGAAAAACAAGTACCACACACTACCGCAGAGAGTATAATGTTTCACGAGTCCAATCTGCTGACAATTTTTGATAATGTGACACCACGTCATCACCCGGTCATTATTTCGAACCGCCTTTTGGCCTGCCGCTTCGAGATGCGGTCTCATTGGCACTTCTTGTCAAAGCAGAGATCGTGTCCCCTTATTACGGGATTCTCATCAATACCGGCGTGGGTAATCCAACCGTGCCGCCCGCACAGCCCCTGGGAAATAGGTGAGTTTCATGGCGAGTGGAGAGGCGTTTGATATTCACCGCCTTTATAAGGAGATAAGGATTCATCTCTTCCACCCACTCCTTCTCTCTTTACGCCTACCCACTCTCGAGCTCCAACGCCCAAGTTCTCATCTTTCCCGACCCAAGAAAGCACTCCAACCATGTCCGGAGCGCAAGGCAAGTGGATGGCCTCCACTGTTAAGGAGAAGGACATCACCCAACTTCGGGAGGCCGGATATTTGGCCAAGGAGGTCGCCCATCGTCTTCCTGCTAAGGGACATATCGTCCCCACCCCAGAGCCCTATGAGAGGGTCGGGTTTGTCGGAGTAAATAACCATGGGTAGCCTAGCCGGCTCCCCCTGGCCCTTCTGAAAAAATTACGAGCCGATTCGGCCCTCAAGAATCCAAGACACAGGGCCGCCTTCCCCTTGCCGACTGTCTCCAGGCCGGCTATCGGAAGGCAGCCCGACTTCAGCCCTCATGAAGAAACGCCACGGGAGGGCCGGCTCCGAGAAGCCGGCCGCGAGAGGGCCGACTCCAAGAAGCCGGCTCCCATAAAGCGGTCAAGATCGTACCCTCGAAGTCTGCATCCACATAACGGCGATGTGACGGGGCGTGGCTACAGTGAAGCCTGCAACCCCCAAATCCCGGAGCACGCCTGGCACAGTGCGCCGTATGGGTGGCAATGACCCGTCCGGCGCGGCACTGTTGCCACGATGACCCTGATGTCAACCACGATGGACCGCCGGCGCGGCCCACGGGCGGTGGGCCCCTTCGGGCAGAGAGACACCCGAAGGCGGCCAGGCCTCCCCCAGTCGGCCCAAGATAGAGTCGGCTCCCCACAGCCGGCTTGCCACCTCCCTTGAAGAAGACGCCCCATTATAGAGACAAGACGCGGTGAGGCTACATCGATCGCCCGCACTGTAGCCATGCCCACCTCAGCGAAGCCCTCATCACCAAGATTAAGCAACAGTAACCAGCCGCCGACAAGGCCCTGGACAGTGGGGCCGGCCTGTCGACCAAGGAGCCGGCAGCCGGCGGGACCCACCAGCCGGCGGGCCCCAGCAGCCGACGCAGAAGCCGGAGAGCGTAGACACAGATAGCTGGGCCCCGCGCCCAGCCGGATTACCATTGTACCCCCCAGGGGTAGGCCTATATAAACCCCCCGGGGCATGCATGCAAAAGAGATCGATCCCTGCTAGTTTTAGACACCGCGTAGGGAGGAGAAGAGAGCAAGCCTTCCCCTTCTTCCTCCTCTCGCCAAACAGCTCAAGGAGCATCGTGTAGCTACTTATTCATCTAGTGATCATGCGGAGACCCTGCAGAGCAGCAGTAGGGGTGTTATCTCCACGGAGAGCCCCGAAGCTGGGTAAGATTCGCCGGCGTGCATGTCTTCGCCTCATCCCATTTCCAGGCACCAGCGACGTCTTATTGGCTCTCACAATGATAAGCCACCCGTTGGCATATGTCGCACCTACCACCCGACATTTGGCGCCCACCATGGGGCCAGGTGCACCGTCATCCGGAAACCTGTTCTGGACGGGAACCCTCTTCCTCCCCCGCGAGCGTAGCCAGCCCGGCACGCCCGATGGCGCTTGCCACGACGCGCTACAAGGCGTCACCAACATCTGTGCGGCGAGCAGCCTCGCTGATCTCCTTGACAAGACCCTCATCTCCGATGAGCTCGCCTCCGATGCAGGCACCGACCACCTCGTCAACCTCCTCGGCCAGCTCCATGTCTCCGGCGAGCCTGCCGTGGACTTGGAGTCAGTTGGCTCCACCGATCCAATGCCTGTCGACTCCAACACGGCCTCACTCGACACTTTCCCCACCGACGTCGCGATCTACAATGACCCGCTTCCCCGGGCCGATGGCTACGACGCTGTCACCACCGAGGTGATGGTCATCGGCCACGGCGGCGCTTCCGATGAAAGCACCCACGACGCCCCGCACGCGGCGGTCCACGTCTTGTCCATCCCCCTCCTGGCCGATGCCGACGCTGAAGCCGGTTCCAGACCTCCTGGGCCGCCGCGTTCAGCTCGCCCATCCCCCCACTGGGAGTCCACTCGGACGTGCTGGCGCTGGCCGCCTCTAGGGTCTCCGCCGTCTGGCTGGCGCCCGCTGCTCGGTGCGTTTCGGGCGCGGAGGCGCCACCCCCTGCGCGCTGGTGCAATGCCGGCTGCACCTCGAGGCCGGCTCCTGCTTCTGGCTCGCCCTTGGACGGCTACTCCGGCGCCGCAGCTGATTGGCCGCTTTGGCCCGCTCCAGTCGGCGCCTTCTGCGACGCCCCCTCCACGAAGATCACGTGGTCCTCCCGCCCCTCCATCATCGGCGGGCCTTGGTCGACCTCCTCCGACGGGGGCATGGGAATGTTGGGGGCCATGGCGCGGAGGGGAACAACGAGAAGCGGAGGCCGGTTGTGCGAGGCCTCCGCCTCCATCTCCGCGGCTGCCGCTTTCGCCCGGGCCTTGGTCGCCGCGTCGGCCTGCTCCTTCGTCGCCTGGGCGGTCCTTCGCTCCGCCGCCTCCCGCTCCTCCCGCGCCTCCCGCGCGTTCCGCTCCGTGGCCTCCCTAAGGTCGGCGCGGGGGTCCACGCGGCGGGAGCTTGAGGACCCTCCAGTCGGCCCGACTACGGAGCCGCCAGGACCTCGCTCGAGAGTAAGCGGCGCCCTGTCCGGCAAGAAAAGAAAGGTTTAGAAGAGCTTCGGACGAAAAAGACAAAAAAATATATATACGCAAGACATTTAACGACTTACACAGAGACCGCCTGCGGCTGCTTCACCACCTTGCGAAAGCGGGCCACCTTTGCGGCCGCCTCATCCCGCTTGGTCGCCGCCGTGGAAGCCTTGGATTTCTTCGGCCGGCTGCCGAAGAAGGTCGATGCGGCCCGGCGCTTCTGTGCGCCGCCATGGGCAGCCGGCACGGCGGACGAGCCCGCGCCTTGATGATCAGGCGCCAGCTGGCGGTGTGGGGCGACTTCGACCTCGTCGTCGTCCGGCCAGTCTTCAAAGCTGGCCCCGAGTCCCGTGCCTCCGGCCTCGTCGCCTTCCCCCACGATGGCGTCTTCCATGGCGGCCGCTCCGAGGTCCGGATCGTCGGCGTCGTCCACCGTGCGGTCGGGGAGGAGCTGGCGCTCTACCTCCGCGGCCCCGGCTGTCGGCGGAAGAAGAGGGTTCTGCTAAAAGCAAACCAATTGATCAAGAGTCGGCTATCATGAGGCCGGCTACAAAAAGGAAGAAAAGAAGAAAGAACCTACAGAAGGCGGAAGGTTGGCGCGGGAATACGGCTCCTTGCTGTATCGCCAATCCTCGGCGAGCTTGCAGTTGGAGATGTAATTCACCATGTAAGACACCTCTGCGTGAGGCATCTCCCTGGTGCTCAGCCGGCACGGGTCGAAGCGGCCGCTCATCTGGCAGATCATGTGAGGCCTGATTTGGAGCGGAAGAACCCGGCGCTCCACGAAGGCGGCCACCAAGTCGGCCCTGGTCAGGCCCTCCGACTGGATCATCACCCAAAGCCAGGAGACGGCTGCGTTCCCGGCCTGAGACGGCGACCTGGCCCGGTAGCTCCACGAAGGTTGCCTCCCAGCCGGCGGGCCGGCTACGTAAGCCGGCAGGTTGACGTAGTCGCCTTGCTGGGCGACATTCTTCACATAAAAATAAGACTTCTGCCAAAGCTTCACCGACTGGATCAGCGGAATGGACGGGAACAGATTGTTCTTGCTCGCCCTCCTCATGGCAATGAAGGCTCTGTAGGGGGCGGGCACGCCCGCGACGATGGTGCCGAGCTTGCTTTGGAAGAACTCCCCCCAGAGCTCGAGCGTGGGGAGAACTCCAAGAAAACCCTCGCACAGGGTGACGAAGTCCGACAGCAGCATCACCGCGTCGGGCGTGAGGTGATGCGGCTGGAGGTGGTAGAATTCGAGGAAGGCTCGAAGGAATCCGCTCGCCGGGAGGCCGAAGCCGCGCAGGCAGTGCGAGCAGAAGATCACCCACTCGCCCTCCTCCGGTGCCGGCGAAATCTCCCTCACCGGCGCTTGATGGACCCGCACTAGGTTCTCGCCGGGCAGACGCCGCGTCCGGCGGAGGAACTCGACGTGGTCCTCATGGACGTTGGAGCCATCCCACGAGCTCGACAACGCCATGGGAGCAATGCGGCAGGGAGCAAGACGAAGCGACGGCGAAACGGCGCGGCAAAGGGTTGCCGCGGCGGGGAGCAAGACGAAGCGACGGCGGAACGGCGCTGCGAAGAGTTGCTGCGGCGAAGAGAAGAAGAAGGAGGGCGAGAAGGGGAGGAGTGAGGGAGAGCGCGCGAGCCTCTGCCGCTTCCCCTCCTCCTCCTACTTATAGACCGCGCGGAGGAGCCGAGGAGGCGCAGCGTGGGGGAACGTGGGGATCAACTGCGCCCAGTCCCCCACGTCCCGCGATTATTGTGCCTTGATGGCAGAATAAAACCGCCGCGGGGAGGCGAGCGGTCCATGTGGGCCGCAGAAGATCCGCGCTCGGACCAAGGCCCGCGAGTGGCGGGCCCGGGCCTGCGGCGGCGTCCCGTCGCGTGCGTGCGTTGGTAGGACTTCCTCACCACGTGGCCCGCGGAATGGCACGGGGTCAGCTCGCAGGGCGACCCATGTTCCCGCCTACAAGAAACGGAGCTTTCTGAAGACGGCGCGCACACGCAAAAGCCGGCCCCTCGGGATAGGAAGCTGACCTAGCTTCTCGTCCCTTTGTCCGCCTCGAAGCTCGATCAGCTTCGGGGACTACTGTTGGAGTAAATAACCATGGGTAGCCTAGCCGGCTCCCCCTGGCCCTTCTGAAAAAATTACGAGCCGATTCGGCCCTCAAGAATCCAAGACACAGGGCCGCCTTCCCCTTGCCGGCTGTCTCCAGGCCGGCTATCGGAAGGCGGCCCGACTTCAGCCCTCATGAAGAAACGCCACGGGAGGGCCGGCTCCGAGAAGCTGGCCGCGAGAGGGCCGACTCCAAGAAGCTGGCTCCCATAAAGCGGTCAAGATCGTACCCTCAAAGTCTGCATCCACATAACAGCGATGTGACGGGGCGTGGCTACAGTGAAGCCTGTCACCCCGAATCCCGGAGCACGCCTGTCACAGTGCGCCGTACGGGTGGCCATGACCCGTCCGGCGCGGCACTGTTGCCATGATGACCCTGATGTCAACCACGACGGACCGCCGGCGCGGCCCACGGGCGGTGGGCCCCTTCGGGCAGAGAGAAACCCGAAGGCGGCCAGGCCTCCCCCAGTCGGCCCAAGATAGAGCCGGCTCCCCACAGCCGGCTTGCCATCTCCCTCGAAGAAGACGCCCCATTAAGGAGACAAGATGCGGTGAGGCTACAGCGATCGCCCGCCGGGCGGCGGCACTGTAGCCATGCCCACCTCGGCGAAGCCCTCATCACCAAGATTAAGCAATAGTAACCAGCCGCCGACAAGGCCCTGGACAGTGGGGCCTGCCTGTCGACCAAGGAGCCGGCAGCTGGCGGGACCCACAAGCCGGTGGGCCCCAGCAGCCGGTGTAGAAGCCAGAGAGCATAGACACAGACGGCTAGGCCCCGCGCCCAGCCGGATTACCATTGTACCCCCGGGGGGTAGGCCTATATAAACCCCCCGGGGCATCCATGCAAAGGAGATCGATCCCTGCTAGTTTTAAACCCCGCGTAGGGAGGAGAAGAGAGCAAGCCTTGCCCTTCTTCCTCCTCTCGCCAAATAGCTCAAGGAGCATCGTGTAGCTACTTATTCATCTAGTGATGATGCGGAGACCCCGCAGAGCAGCAGTAGGGGTGTTATCTCCACGGAGAGCCCCGAAGCTGGGTAAGATTCGCCGGCGTGCATGTCTTCGCCTCATCCCGTTTCCAGGCACCGGCGATGTCTTATTGGCTCCCACAATGATAAGCCACCCGTTGGCATATGTCGCACCTACCACCCGACAGTGTTCATCCCTCACTTCGTCTGCAGGCTGGGATTTCCTCTCCACCCATTCGTCAGTGGGCTCATGTTCTACTATGGGCTGGATTTCCATGATCTGGCCCCTAATTCCTGCCTCACCATCTCGGCGTTTATCATCATGTGTGAGGCCTTCCTCCGCATCCCCCCACTTCGGACTGTGGTTGAAGACCTTCAATGTGAAGCCGATGGTGGTGGGTGACGAACACGCAGAATGCGGATGCGCCATGGTGAGCAAAATGTCCAATGTCCCGTGGTCCAAAGGCACCTTCATGCAGACCGTCAAGGGGTGGAAGAAGTTGTGGTCCTACGTCATTGAGCCCCACGAAGTTTCCTGGGCCGCGGCTCCCGATTTCAAATCCGGGGCCCTAATGCGGCTTACCTCCTAGCAGGAGAAGGGCCGGGATTGATCCTCATCGGACGAGTTGACAGCGCTTCAGACGTGCATCAGGAGCATGATGGACAAGAATGTCAAGCTCGTCGATGTGATTCAGGTGATGCTAATTCACCAGATCCTTCCACGCCAGAACCAGGCTTGTCATCTATGGTAGTTCAATGCGGCCAAGCACAAGACCTTGCGACAATTCTTCAGAACTACACACGAAGACATCTGGAAGGTGTTCTTCAAGGCCAATGAGACATGGCCGGAGACAACCAAGGACTGTGGGCATAATATGGCCCATCCCGCCAGTTTGGTAAGTTTTTCGTGCTTCAAGGCATATCCCTTTCTGGCTTGCTCAAGGACGATGTCCCAACTTCCCTATTGTGCCTTTTCAGGGTTGGACAAAGAAGGCGGAATGGATTCGGTGTTCGGCTCCGCTGCCTAAGGAACCAGCCATCTCGCTTTTGACGAAGATGCTGGTTTTGGTGCCCTACATGGCGCTGGAGAAGAAGGCCAAGAAGAAGGCCAAGGGGACCAGAGGAGGCCTCCGTCCCAAGGGTACTTCGGACGTGGCGTCTGAAGACGCCGAAAGTCACTCCGCCGCCGAAGACGACGAGGAGGAGGAAGAAAGCAACTTCCCCCTCCTCGAGGGGGGAAAGAAGAGGGCGGCCTCCACAGATCTGGAAGCGTTGGCGTCCAAGTAGGGAAAGGCTTCCTTTGCGGATAGCTCCGCGTGGGACGTCGATAGCAGCCAAGAGCGGCGTCCTCGAAACAAGCCCCTGGCCGAATCGTGAGTATCCGCAGACCCTGACGCATTCATATATCCTCCTCTTTCACTTCATAATTCTAACATATTGAATCATGCATTTGCAGTCTGGCTCGATCCGCCCTAGAGTGATCCTCGTCTTCGGGGAACTCGTTGGATCCGAAGGTGATGGATAACGGGTCCCTTCCAACAGCCTCCTCTCCCAAGACCATGGACGATGCCGGGGTGTTGTCCCAAAGGACCCCCGGCGAGGGAGAGACGCAGGAGGCCATCAGGACGGCACCAGAGGGTGAGATCTCAGCCGTCAGACACATGGGGGAGCACATCCCCATGGAGACTGGCGATGGGGGCCATGTCCAATTCGCCCCCCAGCCGAATACGGTTTGGGAGACCTATACTGCTCCAGAATCCAGCAAGAAGCCTCCTTCATTGGAAGGAGGTGTGCCCATACCGCCGGTGACCTCTGTCCAACCAGAGGCGCCGGATACTCTACCGAAGGCGCTACGAAGCGCTTCCATCATTGAGGAACACCGTACCCTCATGGGTGCGGTGATTGAGAAGATCCAGTTCGTGAAAAGCGGACTGACCGAAGCCTGCGCGAGCCTTCTAACATGCTTTGAGGTAAGTGTTGCATTTATGTGAAAAGAAAGTTAAAGTATATACAGTAGCCCCTCAGACTCTGTCTGGTGTTTGGAAAGAAAAGCCGAACAAAGGATCAAATAGTTTTTCGTAGAAGACTAATCATATATGTCTTTGTGAATAAGCAGGCATCGCTGCTGGCCGCGACTTCTCATGCCGCCGAAGTGTCCGGACCAAAGTAGAGGCTGGAATGGACCGAGGAAGAGCTTAGCTGTGCAAAAAAGCAGCTGGAGGATACCAAAGGTATGCAATGATCTTGTTCAAATATAGAAATATATGAATTGCTTGTGTTGATCATGTGATAATTTGTAGGGGCGACGTCCGAGGTGGAAACCCTCAAGGCAGCGCTGGCCGAAGCCCAGAAGAGAGCGGCAGACTTGCAGGCCGCCCGCGAAAAGCACGAGGCCAGGGTCGGTGAGGTCCAGCAGGAGCTGCATGACGCCGTGAAGAAGTGCGAGGCCTTGGAGTGCAAGAATGTGGTCCAAGAGTCCGAACTTGCCTAATCTCGTCAAAGTGCACAAGAGGCCCGGGTCAAAGCCCAAGGCGCCCTCCAGGAAATCCAGGAGGCCAAGAAAATTGTGGCGGGTAAGGATTTTACTATGCAGAGCAAGTATGTGAAGAAGAGATATCTCATGCTAACCTGGATATGGAGTTCTCCAGGGGTGTTTGCGGATCTGCCCCGCAGTGTTTCTGACGTTGCGGCATTCTTCCGAGCTGAAGAGGGGAGCTCAATAGAGCAGCTGTTCTGGTCGCAATATCTTGCGCCAGAACATCCGGTGGCTTTTACCGACCAGCTGAAGCAGCTAGTCGAGCTGCATAGGGTGGCCGAACTGACCATGAAGGATTTAATAATCCGGCTGTGGCTTGCAGAAGCTATATTCGGCAGCTACTTTGGTCTCGTGAAGCGGCTGGTGAATGCCTGCCCTCGGTTTGTCGCCATCAAGCGGTCGGTCTGCATAGAAGGTGCGCGGATGGCCTTCGCCCGTGTCAAGATACAATGGGCTAAGATGGATGTTGTCAAGCTCGCGATCGAAGGATCACCCGCAGGCAAGGAGCACAGCACGCCAGAGCGGTATTTTGAAGATGTTCTGAGGAGATCCCCCATTGTGGCGAAGCAATGTGGTAAGGATATTATTTTGGAATGAATACATTCATTTAATCCCGTTATGTATGATGAAAACAAGGCTTGATATGTAACATAATGCTTTGCTATTTTGTTTAAAATTTTCCTCTGGTGCGGTCGTTTCATCAAATCTGAGAGTTGGCCAGTCGTTGGCATCAGCCCCCACGTAGGTAGTACGGGGGTGTTCGGGATGAATCTAAACACTCTTTATCCAAGAGTTTGATCCTTAAAGGAGGTGTTTAGCGCAACGAACATGGCAATCGGACTATGTGGCTTTATTACCCTCACTTAGCCATAAGAGTTTGACAATGAAAATATAGGCGGAGCCCCTAGTATAGAGACTAGGGTGCTGTAAACACCTGATCGGATAAGAACCGATTCGTCGCATAATGCGGGTAAAATCGCTAAAGATTTGAAAGCTCCAAAGAGCTGACCGGCTCACGCCGCATCATGATAGTCAGTTTTCGGCTTTCTTTACTTAGGTGTTCATCCGGTTAAACTAGGACACAATTGCAGTAGTTCTCCCTTTACTACCCTAGCCGATATAGCAGAACGTAAGGTAGTAAACATAGGAGCCGGGTAACCCAACTATTGACCAAAGACATGATTCGGAGCCAATGCATATAAACTACACTGTAAAAGTGCTCGGACTTATTGCTATAGTGTGGGCTGCAATAAAGCCCCCTTGCAAATTGTGGCGTACCAAGGTGTACGGATGCAAAATAAAAATAGCAAAAATAAAAATAAAGAAGAAGCTAGTGCCACATATGTTGGGCCTCAAACTGTTTCCATTATATTTTTAATGAATACGTCAGAGAGTACTTGAACAAAAAGTGTGAGAAGCAAGAGTGGCTATTTAACATGCCAAGACCAAGGAGGAGCTGCGCACGGGTCCTGAAAAACAAGTAGAGTGATTGCCAAAAAGGACATCTAGAGACCCCCCCACACGTCTGTGCTACTTGCCACCTTGGTGTGTCCGTCCTTCGAAAGGACCGATTATGAGGGCGGCGAGAGGGGCCTACGGAAAGGAAACCGGAAGAGGAAAAAAATAAGAAGTGAAAGTATTTGTGTCCAGAGGAGGTCGAGCCTTATTATGGATCAGAATCTAGTTGTGCCTCCGTCTGTGCCCATGGTATTTTGAGTGCGTAGTTATGTACGCGCGGCGCGAATGCCACCACTTGGTGTGGTCTGGGACGGAGGCCGAATTGCTAGTTGAGCTCTTGACGAGTTGGGCTGTCCTAGCGCATGGTAGTCCAGACTCGTTTGACAGTATCTGGGAGTATGGCTTCCAAATTAAGGTTCTGCTTGTGGAGTCCGCTCTGTACTTCTACTGCCAGGGCAGCGGTGTGCTCCTCGGTACGGAGGGAGCGCTCCATATTTCCATTGACTGTTATGACACCGGGAGGTCCAGGCATCTTCAGTTTGAGATAAGCTAGTGCGGCACCGCATTGGATCGGGCAAATGCAGTTCGTCCGAGCAGTGCGTGATAGCCACTGCGGAACGGGACGATATCGAAGATCAACTCCTCGCTTCCGAACTTATCCGAAGATCTGAAGACGACCTCCAATGTAATTGAGCCCGAGAAGCGGGCCTCTACACCTAGTATAACTCCTTTAAAGGTAGTTTTGGTGGGCTTGATCCTTGATGGATCGATGCCCATTTTGCGCACTTTATCCTAGTAAAGCATGTTGAGGCCGCTGCCGCCGTCCATGAAGACTCGTGTGAGGTGAAATCCATCAATTATTCGGTCAAGGATACTAGTCGATACGCCATGACGGATACTGGTCGGATGATCCCTACGATCGAAAGTGACCGGGCATGACGACCATGGGTTGAATTTTTGGGCGACTGGCTCTGTCGCATAGATGTCCCCGGGCGCACGTTTGTGCTCCCTCTTGGGGATATGGGTAGCGTATATCATGTTCACCATTTTGATTTGAGGGGGAAACTTTTTTCTGTACCCCTATGTTCGGTGGACGGGGATCCTCCTCATCGTTCTCGCTTTGCGACCCCTTCTCCTTGTCTTTGGCATTTAACTTGCCGGCCTGTTTGAAGACCCAACAACTCCTGTGTGTATGATTGGCTGGTTTATCAGGGGTGCCATGGATCTGACATGGGCGATCGAGTATGCGGTCCAGGCTGTAAGGCCCTGATTATTTCTTTTATATGGCTTCTTCCGCTGACTGGACTTGGAGCCACTGAATCCGGCGTTGACCGCCATGTCATCGGTATTATCACCGTCGCTTCGAGGCTTATGTGTGTTGTGTCGGGGCTTGCCATTGCTATTTCTGGCTTCCGAAGTGCCCGGTTTGCTTGTATTGTTATTACTACGGGCTTGCCAGCTATCTTCGCCCATGCAAAAGCGGGTCATGAGTGTCGTGAGGGCTGCCATGGACTTCGGCTTTTCTTGGCCGAGGTGTCGCGCGAGGCATTCGTCCCGGATGCTATGTTTAAATGCCGCTAGGGTTTCGGCATCCAGAGAGTCGATGATCTTGTTCTTTTTGGTTAAGAATCTAGTGCTGAATTTCCTGGCTGACTCTCCGGGCTGTTGGATTACGTGACTTAAGTCGTCGGCATCCGGAGGTCGAATGTATGTACGTTGGAAGTTTCAAGGAAGGCTTCTTCCAAGTCCTCCTAGCTTCCAATAGAGTTTTTAGGCAGGTTGTACAACCAGTGTCGGCCTGGCCCCTTGAGCTTTAGGGGGAGGTATATGATGGCATGAAGATCATCGCCGCGGGCCATGTGAATATGGAGAATAAAGTCTTCAATCCATACCGCATGATCTGCGGTTCCATCATATGATTCAATATTCACGGGTTTGAACCCTTCTGGGAATTCATGTTCCATTACTTCATCAGTGAACCAGAGGGGGTGTGCGGCTCCTCTATGTTGGGCCAGGTCGTGATGCAGTCCGGATGGAGTCCATCTGCGGTTTTCGGCTCAGACATAATTGTGCTTGCCGTGTTCGGATTGATAGCCGTTGTCGCGCATCGAGGCACACCCCCCGTGACTCGTAGATCGATCTGGCCGGGCCTGCTTTATTCTTCAGGCCCTGCCGGAGATCATACGTGTATCCCTGAGCAGTTTTGTCTCTGCCTTGACGACGAGGTAGTGCGGGCTGGTATTCGGCTTGGGTTGCCGCTTTGTCCCGACCACGTGGTGGTCAGTCAGCCGCATTGTGCGCTGATGGCACGGGCTCCCACGCCTCGTCATCGAATTGAGGTAGTAATTTGCGCTTCAGGTAACTTTTGAGTGGTCGCTTGACGCCGCATTCCTTGGCTTCCAGGTTGTTGGTCCATCTATCATTGAACAGATCTTGATCATCTTGAAGCTGTTGTTGCTTCTTTTTCAGGCTCCTTGAAGTGGCTATCAGCCGGTGCTTGAAGCGCTCCTACTCGAGAGGCTCCTCTAGCACGATGAAATCCTCGGTGCTGAGGCTCGCCTCATCCTTGGAGACTGGAAGGTAATTACTATCCTCCGAGTCTTCGTGTACGGCCTGTTCATCAGGGCTGACTCGCCCATCTTCCCGTTCATCTTGTTCGGAAGTTGCCTGAACGGGGTCTTCATTGTCTTTGGCACCGTTCGGAGTGTTATCTTCTCCTATGCCAGTGTTGCTGTCGTTGCCGTGGCGTGATTTAGAGCGGCGCCACTGATGGCGGCATTTTGGTTGTATCTCAGGAGGTTTATCGTCAACTGGATCTTCCTTGTCATTGCCACTATTATCTTTTGGTGCATCTACCATGTATACATCGTATGAGGAGGTGGCTGTCCATTGTCCAGTGAACGGTGGGTTTTCGGCCAGCTCCTCTCTGGCATCGTCGTCCATACCGTCGATGTCTTCAGAGCCATAATCGAGCATGTCGGTTAAGTCTTCAACAGTGGCTATTAAGTGTGTTGGGTGTGGGAAGCGGTATTCTCCGTCATCAACCTCCTCTTCAAACCGGAAATAATTCGGCTGAGAGTCCCTAAGGAGAGTGTTTTTAATGAGTTTAGCATGTCTCCTAGAGGCAAGTGCCGAAACATGTCCGCAGAGCTGAATTCGACGATCGATGCCTGATCAACCTCGGCATGCGCGGACGCACATGGTTCGGAACTTGTAGCCGGAAACGGGTCCGGGGTTCCAGTGACACAGATCCCACTTGAGGTTTGGTTAGTGTGCAGATCTGATACCGCTTAGTCTGTGATTTCCGTGGCGGGGTTGAGCCTCCCGTCCTCGGATGGCGCAATCTGCTCCGGATCCAGGGCCGGGGTAGTTACAGGCGCTATCCCCTAGGTATGGTCTGATGAAAAATATAAGTCAATGTTCATCATGGTGGCAGGGAGTGGCTTCCATGGTCTCAAATCCGTCGAAGATCAAGTCTCCGCGGATATCCAAGACGTAGTTCAAGCTTCCAGATTTTACCTGATGGCCAGGGCGTAGCTATCGATCTGCTCTAGATGGCCACGCGAGTTCGCCCGTAGTGCGAAGCCGCTGAATACGAAGATCTGTCCGGGGAGGAGGGTTTCTCCATGGACAACATTTTTGTAGACGATTGACGGGGCCATCGAACCTCCTAACGACGACACAGCGGAACTCTCAATGAACGCAACAATGTCAGTGTCAAAACCGGCGGATCTCGGGTAGGGGGTCCCGAACTGTGCGTCTGAGGTTGATGGTAACAGGAGATAGGGAACACAATGTTTACCCAGGTTCGGGCCCTCTCGATGGAGGTAAAACCCTATGTCCTGCTAGATTAATATTGATGAGTATAGGGTTTACAAGAGTTGATCTACCACGAGATCATAATGGCTAAAACCCTAGAAGTCTAGCCTATCTGATTATTATTGTCCCTACGGACAAAGCCCTCCGGTTTATATAGACGCCGGAGGGGACTAGGGCTATATAAAGTCGGTTGTAGTGAAAGGAATCTTTATATCCGAACGCCAAGCTTACCATCCACGCCAAGGAGAGTCCCATCCGGAAACGGGTGAGAGTCTTTGGTCTTGTATCTTCGTAGCCCATCAGTCCGGCCCATGTCCAACAAGCCGGACGCCCGAGGACCCCTTAGTCCAGGATTCCCTCAAGGAGTCCCGAGGCATAAGGAAAATGTTTCCATATCGGTGCAACAAGACCAAGACCAACAGGACGGCAGGATGGAGGTCACCGCGGAGCCCACGGCGGCGTCACCACTAGAGCCTTTGGCGGGTGAAGACCACCTTTTGTCAGGATAACTTGTAGTAGTTGTCTCCCTTCGAAATTGGTTGTTGTGGAATCCCTTCCCGCCTAAACATTTGGGAAGAGGACCAGGGCCTCTATAAATAGGGCTAGCCACCGCCATAGCAAAGGGGGATCATCTGGACCATCCTCAAGCACACCAGCTCAATGAGCTCAAGAACATATATCCTCAAGAGGCTGTTCATCCATTGTACTAGTTCATCCTTAGCCCACCAGGCAATCCAACACACCACACTGGATTAGGGTATTACACCACAACGGTGGCACGAACCAGAATAAACTCTCTTGTCACTTGTTCCTTGGGTTCCGCGAGCTAGGCCTTGAGATCGTTGCATGAGTGAGCTAGGGAGAGATCTTTGTGCACACCCCCGTTCTCAAACGTCAAGGGTTTGCCGGAACCCGCAATCAGACACCATCTGCACCTGCATCTCTTCTCTGGCAAGGAGATTTGCTGGGGAGTTGGGTGCGGGGGTGGAGATGGTGCCTGTGGCTCCTCCAGCAGCCTTCCAGGTGGGCCTCGGCAGGCTTCCTTGCGGGCTGCAGCTTCATTTGCCCTGCCGCGTCCTGCTGGCCCTAGTTGTGGTGGTTGGGGGTCGCCTCCACTGATCTCTTCACCATCATCTTCGCCAGCGCCCTCCCGCTCTCCCCAGGCTCCTCGTCGAGGGACCTGATGGAGTGAGGCTAGGCTTTTGCCCAGTCACTCCTTTTTCCCACTTCACCTCCTGCCGCAGTGCCTAGTAGGAGAGGGAGAACAAAGGGCATCACGGGGCAGTTATATTTTTTCAATCTAAAATGTGTAGGCACTTGCCAAACTTTAGCTTAAATTATGTAATCTTCTTTATCCATGTTTGTGTTATGTAACATCTATACTTGTTAATCAACATATTAATGAAGAAGACAAACCTTGCCGGATACTTGTGCATGTAATGTGTCCATGCAGAGGTGAGATGCCTCTATACATTCAAGTAAACAAGTTTTCCTGGCAGGCTTTCCTGTCAGCAATGTTGGTTTGCTGCCGTGGAGCCAGGCCTGCCGGGCATAAACTTAAAAGAGGGACCAGCCCCCCACCAAACCTTCTCTCCAAAGGCCACTACAACCATCCCAACCGAAGCAACATTCGAGTCAAGAGATGGGAGCACCTAAGTTTCGAAGGTCACGGGGTTTTCACATGCACAAGTATCTACTTATAGAATATGTATGGATAAGAAAAGAACTTATCTCTTTGGCTTGTCGGGGATCGCAACGTAGGCTCTTCTCTTCTCCTCTTCGGGACCAAGTCCACGGTAAGAGCCTGCAGCTGAATGCAGATGAAAATGATGTCACAAGCGACCTTATCTACTTGAACATGCTATGCTCATGATATGCTTATGCATGCATGCAATTTGTCGGGGCCCCCCAGCGCTTCATTTATTTCTCTGTTGCTCAGGGTCTGTGCCTGGATTTGTACAAGGGGTTACATGCAACATCGGCGAGGCCTGTACAAAAGGGTGGCTGCCTGGCAGGGCCATACATCCGCGCCTTACGGGTAGAACTTACGGAGATGCTCAATGTTCCATGAGATTTGCAATTGAATGCCATCTCTAGTCTCCAAATGGATTGTGCAAGGTCTGGTGACTCGTACTACCAGGTAATGGCCTTCCCACTTCAGCGTCAACTTGTTTGTACCCTTGGTGGATTGAACGTGCCTAAGGACAAGGTCGCCTTTCTCCAAACTCCGAGCATGAACCCTGCAGCTGTGATAGTTACGCAAGGCTTGCTGGTAGCATGCAACACGCGTAGCAACCCGGAGACGGTTCTCTTCGAGTAGCACAACTTTGTCACATTGTTGTTGTTCCTACGCTACTTCATCGTAGGCAAGCACTCGAGGTGACCCAATAACCGCTTCTGCCCCATAGACTAGGGATAAGGGAGTCTACCCGGTAGCTCGATTTGGTGTCATATGGGGGACCAAAGAACCACCCGCACCTCGTTGACCATGGTCTACCACACTTCCGCGCCTTATCAAATGTTCTTGTCTTGAGTCCTCGCAACACATCAGCATTCACTCTTTCAGCTTGCCCGTTGCCCCTTGGATGAGCAACAATGGCGAATGAGATCTTGCTTATGAGGGCATGAACGTATTGCATGAAGGCATGGCTCATGGATTGGGTGCCATTGTCAGTGATGATTTGGGCAGGGACCCCGAAGTGGCACTCCAATCCTTTCAAGAACTTGATAGCTGACCGAGCAGTCACATTTCTCATGGGCTCTACTTCCGGCCACTTTGTAAACTTATTGTCGGTGCAACAAACCCTGGGTTTATTGCCTAGACTATGCACAGCCATGGGAACGAGGTTGAAGCACCAGCCCAAGTGAGAATACAAGAAACCAAGGGATTCAAAGGACCAACATGCAGATCAGAGGGACCAAGGATGAGCCAAGGAAGCAGGATATCTTCAAGAGAAAATCCTCCCTTGCCGGGTAGGGCCACCCCAGATGCAAGCAACCGAGGCACCCCGGCAAGGCCTGCCGGGGCTCACAAAGGCAAAATCGCCTCACCAACCACTCCAACATGACCCACATCGTCAATCAGTGCGGTGTCGAGCCACAAAGTGATTAAGTGGCAGCCATTCACCACATGGCAGCCATTTCCTATAGGAGAAACCCATAGATGACACCCGTCCTGCAACGTGTCAAGAGAACAGGCGTGAAGCTGGCAAGATAACCCGGCAAGGCTTGCCGGGCAACCAACGATGTGACGTTAAGCGGTGCATTTAATACGCCTTGTCAGCCTGCAGAGTTAGGTATGATAGATCTATTTGCTAACTTATTAGTGCGTAATGACTACTTTGCCACTGTGGTTACCTCTTGATCTATAAAAGGAGGCCCATAGCAACTGTAGAAAGGGTTAGAGGGTTGGATAACTCACACCTCCATATGCGCATAGTCGCTACTGCCTAAGGCAACCCCTGCCGGGCAAGTGTAGTACGCACCACCACCACCTTTTCCACCATCAACCCACCAAAGCAGTAGTAGGGTTTTATGCCTCACGGCGGCCCGAACCTGGGTAAACTTCCTGTGTGGTCTATGTCGCGCTGCCCCACACTGGTTTGCTCTTTGTGCAATGCGTCACCCCCCTGCCGAACCAGCAAGGGATCTCCTGGTCCCATAGGTGGCTGTGGTTTCCCGCCGCATCTTTGGTGCACCACGCAGGGGGCTCACTTGCGCAAACCTGAAGGCGTGCACAGCGTGTTATCTTCATCTTCGTCGACGCCATTGACCATGGCACTGAAGAAGAAGCCTGGTCCTCCAGCTCATCCATCCACCTCGAAGGCTCCACCGCCCGCGGCCTCTAATGCTGCGGGGGTGCGCAGACGCACGAGGGCGCGGACGCTGCTAGGGAAGTGGTCGGAGCAATCGGCACTATTACCACTTCCCCCATGACCGACGCAGGAGCAGGACGTGCCGGAGGAGAGCCACACCAGCAGCACCCTAACGACCACGCTCCCCAAGGTACAGGTGAGGGAGCCACTCCGTCTGCGCCCCTCTCCCCCACCAACGGGCACACCCGCAGCAACGACACTTGGACCGGGGCGAACCGCTGCCCTCCAGCCGCCCCCACCACGGGTGCGGTCGCATCACGTACAGCTCCCCTGGGCCGGCTGACCAAGCCGCTGCGCCCGACAGAGCCACCGGCCCTCGAGCGCTTTCGCCACACCATGTCCAAGTAGTCACCCCACATCAATAGCAGGGGTGCATCGCTACCGCTGCTGGCGCTATCAGGAGCCAAGCGACGATACGATTGACATCATCAACATCCATGCCAAGCACGGATTTAGAAGCCAAGACGCGAGCTCAGCTGCTGTTGAGGTTTCCGTGGGCAGCCGAGTAGATGGACGAATGGCGTGTCACCATCCAAAGCCTACTCAGCTTTGCCAAAGTTGGGGGCTCATGGCGAGCTGGTCCGCCGCGACCTCCCCAATCGACAACAATAGCTCGTGATGCTGGCTACACAGAAGGGGCCATCCCAATGGTACAATCCCCGCTGCGGCTACCAATACGATCGTAGCAGAATCAAGACCCCGATCACGTCTCAATGGCCTCTTCTGACCCCCAAGCACATACAGGCCGACGTCAAGCCCTGGAGGATAGGCGGGGAGGAGACGTGTGCGTCGTCTAGCAATGCCGTAATGACCTCCGCCAGACCGATGGGTGCAATGGCCTCAATGTCGACGAGACTGCACTCAGTGTTGGCGGGTGCATACCTTTCGAGGTTGGCCGCCCTACCTTTACACGAGAGTTGTGGAAAGTCCATTGGCCGTCCGTCCGCATGTTCAAGCCAGAGATACCTGAGAAGTACGATGGGAGGCGGAACCCGGCAGAGTTCCTGAGCATCTACACTATCGTTGTTCAGGCTGCCGGGGGAAGAGATGAGAAGGTGTTTGCCAACTACTTCCCTTTGGCCCTAAAGTCCAATGTGAGGTCTTGGCTGATGCACCTACCAGAGAACTCCATTTCATCATGGGCTGACCTGTACCATGAGTTCATTGGAGCCTTCATTGGTGGTCACCAAGAACCCGGTAGGCCCAGCGATTTGCAAATTCTCTAGTAGAGAGAAGGAGAAACCCTTCGTAAGTATTTACAAAGATTCAACAAAGTTCATAGGAATATCCCAAATATCCATCTGGCTGATGTAATAGCTGCCTTCCAGTCCAATGTGTGCAACCATCGTATCCGTTCCAAGATGAACGTACGGTTGCCCAAGACTGTGAAGGAGCTCTACACACTAGTGGATAAGTGTGCTCGGATGGAGGAGGGAAGGAAGCTGCCCGGAGAGGAATATGGCACCAATGTTGATTCAGATGACGAGGATGAATCAACTAGTCTCAAAAAGAGCAAGAAGCGCAGTAATAAGTGGAGAGATAAAGCAGTGATGACTGTTGAAGGATCGGGTATGCCTAGTACCGGCAAGAAGGCTAAGGCTGAGGCCCCCGGTAAGGAAGCTGCCACGTGCACTGACTGCCGGGAAGCTGCTGCCGCTGAGAAAGCCGGGAAGGATGATGTGTCGTACTGCAAGATTCATCGGACCAAGGGCCACAACCTTCAAGAGTGCTATCAGGTTGAGCAGCTTGTCAAGAAACAGACATCAGAGTATGAGAAGCGTGTCGGATTCAGGGCTCCGCTGACCCTTGAGAGGTTCAAACACTAGGGTGCGCATGAAGAACACTCTCTCCCTAGCTCGCCTTCTAACGATTCCACGGCCTAGCTTGACGAACTCAAAGAATGAGGGACATAGAGATTTATCCTAGTTCAGGCCACCATGTGGTGCAATGCCCAACTCTAGCTTTGTGGTGGATTGCCTCGAGGGGCTGAGGATGAACTAGTACAGTGGATGAACAATGTCAGGAGGTGAGGTATTCTTGGGCTCGATGAGCTGGTGAGCTAGTCAGGGTGGAATGGATCCGATCCTAGATGCCTTTCTGTGGTGGTGGCTAAGTCCTATTTATTGTGGCCTTGGTCCTCTTCCCAAATGTTAGGCGGGAGGGGATCCCACAATGGCCAAAATCAAAGGGAGACAACTAGTACAAGCTATCCTGACAAGAGTAGCCTTCGCCTGCAAAAGGCTCTGGTGGTGACACTGCCGTGGGCTCCGTGATGACCTCCGTCCCGCCGTCCTGGCGGTCTTTGTCTTGTTGCAACAATATGGAAACCTTTTCTTGATTCCTCGGGACTCCGCGCCTGCGCTTGCCCCCTTAGCACCAAAGAGGAAACTGGTACACTGCGCCCACTGGCGCCCACCTAGCCTTGGTTTTCATGGCTCACGTCATGTGAACCTCATGAGGTGTGCCTTGCCTTGATATCCCCGCTCCTCGGGAGCCAGCGTAGCGAGGCCACCCTCAAGGAGGTCTTGGTGTTGGCCGCCTCGCGAGGCTTGGCCCCTTGCAAGGGTCTTGAGTCGTTGTTGCTGGAACTAGGCCATACCAGGCCGCCGATGGAGCCATGCCATGGGCTGTAGGTAGGCATGTGTGGGCACCCCCGGTCACAGAACGCAGACAGTAGCCCCCTGGCCCTAGGCACGGTCGAGCTTGGCTTTGAAGCGAAGCCAAGAAGCAAGCAAGGAGCACCGCGGGCCCCAACCGCATGCGGCCTTGGTCGATGCATGGCGATTGATGGGACGTGGGCGCCTCTCCTTCCTATGGTTCCTCGGCAACCGTCCTCGCTTGAGAAAAGGGCTGGCGCCCACCACATGGCTTTCATTGCTCTCCCTTTGTCTTGCTCCAGATCCCCTTCTCCTTCTTTCCCGAAGATACTCCAGACCCATCGAAACTCTCCCCCAAGCCGGAAGCCGATGGCCACCGACAAGGCGAAGGTTGTGCGCTCGCCTTCCTGGTTTGAGCCCGCCCCGAGCGCACCCAACGTCAGGGAGCAGAACGTCGCCACCCCGCTCTTGATGGCGGCGGGTGACAACAATGAGGTGGGCAAGACCACGCTTCGGGTCGGCACCACCAAACCGGAGGCCTCGTGTAGTACCTTTTACCCCTTCTTCATGCACAGTGTCTTCGCGGGGCTGGTCCCTATTGGGATCTACGGTAGGGTGCGTTGACTGCAAATTAAAATTGTCCTACACATAGAACAATGAGGAACATGCTACGGGAATGGATCATAGATCGTTACCACTAGACGCGTAGTGTCGTAACAGCGGAAGAAGAGTTGGGGCAGCACGTTCGCGTGGATCGTCTCCTCCTTGTCTGATCTCCCTCAAACAGCTGGTCGTCGGTTCCCATGTACAGGTTCGCCGGAGCGGCACAAGTGCACAGCCTCTAACGGTATCCACGCGTGCAGGAGGAACATCGTGCGGCGGACTGCTGGGTCTGATCACACAACTAGCAGCGAGTGGAGGTGTCTATTCTCAACACATGCAAGCCCTAGTGACAGCTCCGAAGCGATCAACCGCATGAGTGTGCCACACCACCACTTTATATAGGCGTCCGTCGCAGGACAACACTTGAGCCTCGCACGGACCCTAAAACCCCTAAGTCTACTCAGCCAGAATCCGAACACAGCTCGGATCACATCCGACCAGTGTCCTCAGATCCGACCTCGTATGTCCTTCCCTTAAGTGCGCGACCCCTTAGGTTCAAGCCGGCTTGGTCGCAGTTCGGATCACATCCGAACTGCATGGTTGGTAGCGGCCCCTAGCAAGGCATGCCGAACACCAAGCAAACTATGAAGCTGGTTAGGCGAACCTGTACATCATACTTCCATTCGTTTTTCCACACGATATATGTTGTCGGGCTCAAGGCGAGTCTGTAATCCTTGTGTTAGCCTGACCTCTTTCTTGTTCTAGTGATGCCGATCAAAACCAGATTATCTCATAATCCTTGTTGCATGGCCATGCTTATCCTAGTTGGATCACATGAGGGGCCCAGAGTATATCTCTCCTGATCGGAGGGGCAAATCCCATCTTGCTCGACCATGTCTCACAGCATGGGTCTGGACAAGCCCAAACCTACGTTTGTAACTACCCAGTCACGGAGTAGTGTTTGGTTGGTCCAAAGCAAGTCTGTCACCATCCCGAGTACATGCGCCAGCTCAGGTGTTAGGACATAGAACGTATGTTGTACTAGAGACTCACAGATGACATATCACTGCGTCTCATAGTTGGGTCTGTTTATCTCGACTCGGATCCGACTATGTCAAATCCGACCAGATCCTTCCAAGTCCATATTATCTGGTTAGCATCCAATGCCCCATGGCTAGTGATACCAAGCCATCGACCGTGTCATATGCTAGTCTAGTTGGTTGCGCGTCCACATAGCCCTTTGGACTAGGGACCTTTTAGGACGTTTATCATACAATGCATAGTCCCATAAACAAGTCACGTACTTGCTGATACACATCATTGATAATGTCCAAGGACTATCTT
Source organism: Triticum aestivum (assembly GCF_018294505.1). Lineage (NCBI taxonomy): Eukaryota > Viridiplantae > Streptophyta > Magnoliopsida > Poales > Poaceae > Triticum > Triticum aestivum. The sequence goes on along the minus strand of NC_057803.1, from coordinate 270,340,840 downwards.
TATTCATAAACACATAGGAAATATCATCATACATGATTGCCTCTAGGGCATATCTCCAGCAGTGTCCCACTTGTACTAGAGTCAATCAAATATTATAGACATCGAATGCCCATAGCTCTAACGTGCCCCTCATGCTTGGTTTGTGGAAGCAGCTTAGTCAATGGATCTGCAACATTTGCATCCGTGTGAATTTTGCATAACTCAACATTACCATTCTTTATGATCTTTTGTATCAGGTGATATTTCCGATCTATGTGTCTGGTCTTGTGGTGATCCCTCGGCTCCTTGGCTTGTGCGTGGCACCAGAATTATCATAATAAAGGTCCAACAGTTTTACCGTGGCTGGGAACATATCAAGATCATCCAGAAAGTTTCAGACCAAAACACCTTCCTTTGTAGCTTCATAAGCCGCAATGTATTCGACTTCTGTGGTAGAATCGGCCACCATATCTTGCTTGGAAATCATCCAGCTCACTGCTCCTTTGTTCATGATATACATGAATCCGGACTGTGATCGACAATCATCTCTATCGGTTTGGAAACTAGCATCGGCATAACCCCTTATGGCGAGCTTTTCCTCACCTCCATAAACTAGGAACATCTCTTTAGTCCTTTTCAGGTACTTCAAAATAGTCTTTACCGCTGCCCAGTGACTCACCTGGGTTGGCCTGGTATCTACTTGTTAGGCTTATTGCAAAGGCAACATCAGGTCGTGTACATATCATGGCATACATGATGGATCCAATTGCCGAGGCATACGGAATACGACTCATACTGCTTCGCTCATCAGATGTCGAAGGACTCCGAGTCTCGCTTAGCCTTATACCATTTGCGACAAGCAAGAACCCTTTCTTGGCCTCACTCATGTTGAACCGCTTCAACACTTTATCTATGTACGTGCTTTGGATCAAGCCGAGCAGCCTCCTCGATCCATCTCTATAGATCTTGATGCCTAATATGTAAACTGCCTCACCTTGGTCCTTCTTTGAAAACTTTCCATTCAATGATTCCTTGACCGAGTTCAGCACCGAAACATCATTTTTGATCAGTAGTATGTCATCCACATACAAGATCAAAAACACAATCGAGCTCCCACTTAACTACTTGTATAAGCAAGCGTCCTCATCGCTTTTGATGAAACCGAGACCAGTGACGACCTCATCAAAACGAATGCTCCAACTCCGAGATGCTTGCCTCAACCCATAAATGGATCTCTTGAGCTTGCATACTTTAGTAGTGCTAGTCGGATCGACAAAACCCTCGGGTTGTATCATATACACGTCCTCGGTTAAATTTCCGTGAAGGAAAGCCATTCTGACATCCATCTGCCATATCTCGTAATCAAAATATGTAGCTATAGCTAGTACGATCCTCACCAACTTTAGCTTCGCTACCGACGAGTAAGTCTCGTCGTAGTCAATTCCTTGAACTTGTCCATAACCTTTAGTGACAAGCCGAGCTTTGTGGATCTAAACATTTCCATCCACATCGGTTTTCTTCTTAAAGACCCATTTGTAGCCAATGGCCTTTACACCAGGTGGCGGATCAACCAAGTCCCAGACTTGATTTTCATCCATGGAGTATAACTCGGATCTCATGGCCTCTAGCCATGCCTTGGAATCTATGCTCACCATCGCTTCCGCATATGTGGCTGACTCGTCACTTTCTAGCAACAATACATCATGCATACTATGCAATCTTTTCGACCTCCGTGGTTCTGGTGCCGCTTCCACTACGGGTTCCCCGACTTACTCCGGTAAGATGTCATCACCCACCGAGCAATCCCCGAGTGGTACTCGAATTTCTTCAAGTCGAACCGTCCTCGCACTGGCCTCCCAACTGATAAACTCTTTCTCAAGGAAAACCCCGTTCTAAGAAACAGAAAGTTTGTTCTCTTCCTAGTTGTAGAAGCTATATCCCAAGGTTTCCCTCGGATATCCCACGAATATGCATTTGTCCTCCTTGGGTGTAAGCTTGTCTGACATAAGTCTCTTGACAAATGCTTCACATCCCAAAATCTTGAGAAAAGACAAACTGGGAGTCTTCCCGGTCCACATCTCATGTGGTGTCTTACCTACGGATTTTGATGGTACCCTGTTAAGTATGAAAGTTGTAGCTTCTAGAGCATATCCCTAGAATGACATGGGTAAATCTGATTTGCTCATCACCAACAAGGTCCTATCCCTCTGTTCTGACATGCCGTTTCTCTGTGGCATACCCGGAGGTGTGAGCTGAGGTACTATACCTCAGCTTTTCAGATGATCATCAAACTCCTGGCTCATGTACTCACCTCCACGATCTGATCATAGAAGTTTTATAGTCTTGCCGAGCTGATTCTCAACCTCGTTCTGAAACACTTTGAACTTTTCAAAAGTTTCCGACTTGTGCCTCATCAAATATATATATCCATATATACTCAAGTCGTCGGTAAAAGTCACGAAGTACTAATAGCCACCTCTAGCGGTTGTGCTCATTTGTCCACACACATTGCTGTATATTAGCTCCAATAGCTCGGACGCCCTCTCGCAACTCTTTGCGAAAGGAGACTTAGTCATCTTGCCAAGCAAGCATGATGCGCATGTCTCGAACAACTCAAAGTCAGATGAAGTTAGGAGCCCATCATCATGAAGCTTCTTCATGCATTTCAGACTAATGTGTCCAAGCCGGCAATGCTAGAAGTACATCAGATTTATCTCATTAGGCTTATGCCTCTTGACATTCACGTTATAGACTGATTCCTGTTCTAGATTCAATATAAATAGTCTATCAACAATGGGTGCATAGCTGTGGAACATACCATTCAAATAAATTGAACAACCATTGTCCTTTAAATTGAACTCATAACCGTGACTCATCAAGCGTGAGGTAGAAATAATGTTCCAACTAAGTGCAACAATGTAATAACAATTATTCAATTCCAAAATAAATCGAGAAGGAAGCTGGAGCTGCATCGTGCCGACCTCCAAAGCAGCAACTCTTGCTTTGTTGCCGACCCTAATGTCAATCTCCCCTTGTGCCACAGGCCTAGTTCTTACCAGCCCCTGCATCGAGTTGCAAATATGAACAACCGATCCGGTATCAAATACCCAAGAGCTATTGGGTATGTCAGCAGGGTAAATGTCTATAACATATGCAACAAGTGTACCTTTGCCTGAAGCAACATTCCCGGCCTTCTTGCCATGCTCTGCAAGCCACTTGCTACAGTTCCTCTTCCAGTGACCAGTTTCCTTGCAATGATAGCAAATGGTCTTCGAGTCCGGTCCAGACATCGGTGCAGTGGCGGAGGTTACCGTCTCTGTGCCCTTTGCCTTAGCCATTTTCTTGGACCAACTCTTCTTGAACTTAGCCGATTTCTGCACCATCAACACTTGATGTGTGCCTTTCTTAATATCCTGCTCTACCACTTTGAGCATCCCATGCAATTCAGTGAGCTTCTTGTCCATGCCATGCATATGATAGTTTGAGATGAATGTCCCATAGCTGGGTGGAAGAGAACCCAGAAATACATCAGTAGCCAGCTCATCCAAGAGCAGGAAGCCCAAACGATCCAAAGCTTGCACATATCTGATCATCTTGATCACATGTGGGCTCAGTGGATCCCCTTCCTTCAGCTTGCAATCCATCAAGGATCGCCAGACGTTGAACCTTTCAGTCCTAGCCTGTTTCTGAAACATGCTCTTGAGACTCTCGATCATATCGCAAGCCTCAACATTTTCGAAATGCTGTTGCAAATCGGGCTCCATACAAGCCAGCATCAGACAGCTGATCTCCGTTGATTCATCAACGAGTTTCTTGTAGGAATTCTTAGCTGTTGCACTAGCATTATCGGCAGGTTCCTCTGGAAGTGTATCCTCTAGAACTTGTTCCTTTTTATCATGCTTGAGAACAATTCTCAGATTATTATACCAGGTGGTAAAGTTTGTTCCATTCAGTTTATCATTTTCCAGAATTTATTTCAATGCAAAGTTGGGTTGAACAGGTGGTGCCATTGATCTACAACACAAAATATGCAATCACTAAGCAATGTGTTTATGTAGAGTAAGTCATGCCTTAAATATAAATACTCCCACTAAAGTTGGCATCCCACTACAAACTCTCAGTGATTCAGGATCCGACTAGCACATGTGACTAGTGAGCTTTAGCATCACTGCTAGACAACATGCCTATCCAGTAAGAAACTCCTTGCTAATCGTATCTCTATACGACTCCTGTCGGTCGAGAAGGTATCTCATACCCCGACCCCCAACCATCTTTGCCACAAGTCCCAACCCCATTTTGATAGCCTTGTCAAGTTAACCTGATGCAGTGCATGTCCATGTACCACATGAACCCTTCAATTCAGGGACACCTAGCAGCACCCCAATTTTATGAGCCCACTAGTAGACGTATGATAACCCACAAGTATAGGGGATCAATTGTAGCCTCTTTAGATAAGTAAGAGTGTCGAACCCAACGAGGAGCTGAAGGTAGAAAAAATATTCCCTCAAGCTCTATCGAGCAGCGATACAACTCTACGCACGCTTAACGTTTGCTTTACCTAGAACAAGTAGGAAATTAGAAGTATGTTGTAGGTGTTGTTGGATACATTTGCAAGATAATAAATAGCGCGTAAATAAAAAGTAGGTGCTGTTTAAATGAAGACACAACTAAGTTAGTTTTAGTAGAGGGCTTTTTTCACAAGAAAGTTATTTGTCCCTAGCCAATCGATAACTAGACCGGTAATCATTATTGCAATTTTATTTGAGGGAGAGGCATAAGCTAACATACTTTCTCTTCTTGGATCATATGCACTTATGATTGGAACTCTGGCAATCATCCGCAACTACTAAAGATCATTAAGGTAAAACCCAACATAGCATTATAAGGCATCAAGTCCTCTTTATTCCCATACGCGAACAACCTACTTACTCGGGTCTGTGTTTCTATCACTCACGCCACCCACCATAAGCAAATCATGAACATATTGCAAACCCCACATCAGGGATCCCTCACGCTTGCGCGACACGGAGAGCACCATAGGACAACACTAATAATAAAACATGCAACTCAAACCAATCACGATCATCAGTTAACCCATAGGACAAAACGGATCTACTCAAACATCATAGGATAGCCATATATCATTGGGAAATAATATATAGCGTTGTGCACCATGTTTAAGTAGAGATTACAGCGGGTAAAAGAGCGGTTACACCACTGCATAGAGGGGTGGGGGAAGAGTTGGTGATGATGGCGGTGAAGTTGTTGGTGTAGATTGCGGTGATGATGACGGCCTCGGCGCCGTTTCGGCGCCACCGGAAGAGAGGGGGAGAGAGCCCCTTCTTCTTCTTCTTCCTTGACCTTCTACCTAGATGGGATGGTTTCCCCTCTGGTCCTTGGTCTCCATGACATGGGAGGAGCGAGAGCCCCTCCGAGATTGGATATGTCTCTCTGTCTCTCTCTGTTTGTGTGTTCTTGATTCTGCCCTTTCACCATTTCTTAAATTCCTGGAGATCCGTAACTCCGATTGGGCTGAATTTTGGACACGACTTTTATCCGGATATTGGCTTTCTTGCAGCGAAAGAAGGGCACCAACTGCCTTTCGAGTTGACCACGAGGGCCCAGGGCGCGCCTGGCACCCTGGGGCGCGCCCCCTGCCTCGTGGCCCCTTCGGGCATCGTCTCGCGTTGATTCTTCTTCCCAAAAATCACATATATTCCGAAAAAAATCTCCGTCAGTTTGTATCCCGTTTGGACTTTGTTTGATATTGATTTTCTGTGAAACAAAAAACATGCAACAAATAGGAACTGGCACTGGGCACTGGATCAATATGTTAGTCGCAAAAATAGTATAAAATGTTGCCAAAAGTATATGAAAGTTGTAAAATATTGGCATGGAACAATAAAAAATTATAGACACCACGTAGACGTATCAACTTACTTGACGTGCATAGGTGCAACATCGGGAATGGCAATTCGCTTGATATTAACGAGGGATCTTTCTACCATTCTAACATGCATAGAAACAAAGAAGCATAACTATCACAAATAAAACATATATTGTGAAATAGTATGACTCCTTCATGGACGTTCTTCCAGGTCGGCTCCGGCTCCGATGACAATCAGGAACACCATCTTGTTTGTCACACCGGGACGCCAAGCCACCAACCTGATCTCTATTATCTAACTACTACAACTAGTAATGAATTTTACATAGAGTCACAAGTTGACATGCAGGTCGTTATACAATATGATGACAACACTTTGGCTCCTGCCCACTGACCAACAACTTGTCATCATCGGGAGCGTCGTAAGGTGTGTCTATCATATACATGTCATACCATGAAGTGGTCATCCCGTGTCGAGCGGGTAGTAAGCTCTGGCCCTGCCCCTTATCATCGTCCACACCGTCGGTGTCTTCGGGGTGGGGGTCGGGCGTGTTGGTTAGGTTTTCAATAGTGGCTACGAAGTGGGTGGCAGGTGGGAAACAAAATTCTCCATCGTCTGCTGAAAGTTCTAACCGAACATAGTTCGGCGATGAGTCGTTTGCCAGGGATAGGTTTTTTAGTGAGTTTAGTATATCACCCATGGGCGAGTGTTGGAAGACATCTGCGGCACTGAACTTGAAGATCGATAACCGATCGAGTTCGGTATACGCGGGCTCGCAGGGTTCAAAGCTCGACATAGGAGGCGAGTCCGACGTTCTGTTGATGTAGATACTGTATGAAGTGGAATCTGTGTGCGGCTCCAGCGCCGCGGAATCGGTAGCCCCCGTGATGGGGTCAATCTTCCCATCTTCGGGCGACTTGATCTGCTCTAGATTTAAGGCCAGAGCTGCTACAGGAGCTATCTCCAGGATGCGACCCGATGACAGGTTTAAGCCATGTTCATCGAGGCGACGGGGAGCGGTTGCCGCGGTCTCGAATCCGTCGAAGATCAAATCTCCATGGATGTCTGCGACGTAATTCAAGCTTCCAAATCTGACCTGTTGGCCAGGGGCATAGCTGTCGATCTGCTCCAGATGGCCAAGCGAGTTGGCCCGCAGTACGAAGCCGCCAAATATGAAGATCTGTCTGGGGAGGAAGGTTCCTCTTTGGACAGCGTCATTATTGACGATTGAAGGGGCCATCGAACCTTTTGTCGAGGGCACAGTCGAAATCTCAATGAAAGCACCAATGTCGGTATCAAAACCGACGGATCTCGAGTAGGGGGTCCCGAACTGTGTGTCTAGGGTCGATGGTAACAGGAGACAGGGGACACGATGTTTACCCAGGTTCAGGCCCTCTCTATGGAGGTAATACCCTACTTCCTGCTTGATTGATCTTGATGAATATGAGTATTACAAGAGTTGATCTACCACGAGATCGTAATGGCTAAACCCTAGAAGTCTAGCCTATGAATATGGTAATGAGTACATGTGGTTTCCTTTCCAGACTATCCCCTTCGGTTTATATAGACACCAAGGAGATTTAGGGTTTACATGGGGTCGGTTACATAAGAAGGAATCTTCGGTCGCCAAGCTTGCCTTCCACGCCAAGTAGAGTCCACTCCGGACACGGTGCAGTCTTCGGCTTCACGTCTTCATAGCCCATCAGTCCGGCCCATGGATAACAGGCCGGACGCCCAAGGACCCCTTAGTCCAGAACTCCCTCATTGACCACGGCTTCACGACCTAGCATACCAGCGACGGCTGAAGCCTACCTCGAGACTGGGACCTATCGGCGTAGAGCACTAAGCCACCGTGAGGATGGAAAGGGGGACAATGCCAGAGCAAGATGTGCAATCACGAATTTCATAATGAAAATGATATTAATGCAAAAGCATTAGAATCTTTACACACCCCCACGGGGTTCATCTCGATTCCTCACAGGGAACAAAGGAAGGAAGTTTCTTGGAGCCCTATCTACAAGTATCACCGCCAGCGCCATCATCAACAGTGGGCCAGGAGGGGCCGGCGCCAACCCCATCCAGATCAGGGGCGACGATGACCGGACGCCGCTACTGTGCTCCGGGCGCGGCGTGAGCTCAGGGGCACATAGCTCTCGTCGCTCATCTCTGGAGTCTTGTTAGGGTCAGGAGAGTCACTGGACTCCAAGTGCCATAGCTACTGCTGGAGGAGTCATCAGCACGACCTGGGGCAGGCCCAACACCTGCCCCTGCACTGTCTTGGCGATCCTCTTCAAGGAAGCACTCCAGGCGGCGGCCTTCCTCATCAAAGACTTTGAATAACATCATGGAGGCGCTGTCATACTCAAAATGGAAGGCGAGGGCCCCCCACCGCGCGACAGACGCGGGCAACCTCATGCCATCCGCGGCTCATGAAGATCTTCCCCGGGGAGACGACCTTGACCTCTGCTCTCGTCATCGGGGTGCCGCACTCGGCGTGCTGCAGCCATAGCTCAAGCGGCCCCCTTGGCGGCATCACTTCAGCGAAAAATGGTAGGAATGGGATCCCCGTGCGCGGTGGCATCGCCGCCCACCCCACGAGTTCAGGCGAGGAGCCCTCGGCATGGGTTCGCGGGGTGGTGGTGCGGGCCACCATGGCACGGCCATCGCGACCTTGGCGCGAGCGGCGCCGGTCGCTGCCTCCTCCTCCGGAGCCTTCTTCCCGAGTGTACAAGGGAAGCTGGTAGCCAGGGGGAGGCCGCTCATACCAAGGCCTAGTCACCTCCGCCCTCAAGACGATGTCGCGGGAGCGGACCAGCCTCTTCTTCAGTGGAAGTGGCCCAAGCTCTTCTCGGGGTTTTTTCTACTTCTCAGCGGCCGAAAACCTCTGTATCGGCGCCATGGGTGTCGCTGCAAGACGGCAAAGAAAAGAGGAGGAAGAGCAATCAAGCGGGATGGAGGAAGAGGTGAGCAACGGGGGCTCCGCCCCACTTCTCATTTATAGCCAGAGGGAGGCCAACCCCCAGCCTCCATGATCTAAGGTAATGATGGTTTTCTTTTGCATGCAGTAGGGTATCATCAAGTCAGGCAGTTGCCGAGGGAGCATGGGGAAGCGGAAACGCCCACGACCTGTCAACCGCCACGCGTCAATCAAGGCCGTAGGCGGTTGGGGCTCGTGGTGCTCCGCACTTGCCCTTTGGCTTCGCCTCGAAGCCAAGTCCGAGCGCGCCTTGGGCCCAGGGGCTACTTTCAGCGTCCTGGGAATGGGGCTACCCAGACTTGCCTACCTGCGGCCTAGGGCGTGGCTCCACCAACGGCCTAGTATGACCCGTCTTCACCAGCAACCACTCAAGACCCTTGTGAGGAGCCAAGCCTCGCAAGGCGGACGACACCAAGACCTCCCCAGGGGCGGCCTCGCTAGGATGGCTCCTAAGGAGCGGAGATATCTTTGCAAGGGGCACCTCGCGAGGTCCGCGTGATGTGAGCCATGATGACCAAGGCCAGGCGGGCGCCAACGGGCGCAGAATGCCAGTTTCCTCTTTGGTTCTAAGGAAGCAGGCACAGACGAGGAGTGTCAGTGTCGAAACTGGCGGATCTCGGGTAGGGTGTCCCGAACTATGCGTCTGAGGTTGATGGTAACAGGAGACAGGGAACACAATGTTTACCCAGGTTTGGGCCCTCTCGATGGAGGTAAAACCCTACGTCCTGCTAGATTAATATTGATGAGTATGGGGGTTATAAGAGTTGATCTACCACGAGATCATAATGGCTAAAACCCTAGAAGTCTAGCCCATCTAATTATTATTGTCCCTACGAACTAAGCCCTCTGGTTTATATAGACACCAGAGGGGACTAGGGCTATATAAATTCGGTTACAAAGAAAGGAATCTTTATATCCAAACGCCAAGCTTTCCATCCAAGCAAAGGAGAGTCCCATCCGGATACGGGTGAGAGTCTTCGGTCTTGTATCTTCGTAGCACATCAGTCCGGCCCCATGTCCAACAGGCCGGACACCCGAGGACCCCTTAGTCCAGGATTCCCTCAGTAGCCCCTGAACCAGGCTTCAATAAAGAGGTGTCCGGCGCGAAGATTGTCTTCAGCATTGCAAGGAGGGTTCCTCCTCCGAATACTCCAATACAGTCTTCGAATATGACTAACATGTCCGGATCTGCAAAACAAGTACCACACACTACCGCAGAGAGTATAATGTTTCACGAGTCCAATCTGCTGACAATTTTTGATAATGTGACACCACGTCATCACCCGGTCATTATTTCGAACCGCCTTTCGGCTTGCCGCTTCGAGATGCGGTCTCATTGGCACTTCTTGTCAAAGCAGAGATCGTGTCCCCTTATTACGGGATTCTCATCAATACCTGCGTGGGTAATCCAACCGTGCCGCCCGCACAGCCCCTGGGAAATAGGTGAGTTTCATGGCGAGTGGAGAGGCGTTTGATATTCACCGCCTTTATAAGGAGATAAGGATTCATCTCTTCCACCCACTCCTTCTCTCTTTACGCCTACCCACTCTCGAGCTCCAACGCCCAAGTTCTCATCTTTCCCGACCCAAGAAAGCACTCCAACCATGTCCGGAGCGCAAGGCAAGTGGATGGCCTCCACTGTTAAGGAGAAGGACATCACCCAACTTCGGGAGGCCGGATATTTGGCCAAGGAGGTCGCCCATTGTCTTCCTGCTAACGGACATATCGTCCCCACCCCGGAGCTCCATGAGAGGGTCATGTTCATCCCTCACTTCGTCTGCAGGCTGGGATTTCCTCTCCACCCATTCATCCGCGGACTCATGTTCTACTATGGGTTGGATTTCCATGATCTGGCCCCTAATTCCTGCCTCACCATCTCGGCGTTTATCATCGTGTGTGAGGCCTTCCTCCACATCCCCCCACTTCGGACTGTGGTTGAAGACCTTCAATGTGAAGCCGAAGGTGGTGGGCGGCGAACACGTAGAATGCGGAGCCGCCATGGTGAGCAAAATGTACAATGTCCCGTGGTCCAAAGGCACCTTCGTGGAGACCGTCAAGGGGTGGAAGAAGTTGTGGTCCTACATCATTGAGCCCCGCGAAGTTTCCTGGGCCGCGGCTCCCGAATTCAAATCCGAGGCCCTAATGCGGCTTACCTCCTAGCAGGAGAAGGGCCGGGATTGATCTTCATCGGACGAGTTGACAGCGCTTCAGACGTGCATCAGGAGCATGATGGACAAGAATGTCAAGCTCGTCGATGTGATTCAGGTGATGCTAATTCACCGGATCCTTCCACACTAGAACCAAGCTTGTCATCTATGGTAGTTCAATGCGGCCAAGCACAAGACCCTGCGACAATTCTTCAGAACTACGCAAGAAGACATCTGGAAGGTGCTCTTCAAGGCGAACGAGACATGGCCGGAGACAACCGAGGACTGTGGGCATAATCTGGCCCATCCCGCCAGTTTGGTAAGTTTTTCGTGCTTCAAGGCGTATCCCTTTCTGGCTTGCTCAAGGACGATGTCCCAACTTCCCTATTGTGCCTTTTCAGGGTTGGAAAAAGAAGGCGGAGCGGATTTGGTGTTCAGCTCCGCTGCCTGAGGAACCAGCCATCTCGCTTTTGACGAAGATGCTAGTTCTGGTGCCCTACATGGCGCTGGAGAAGAAGGCCAAGAAGAAGGCCAAGGGGACCAGAGGAGGCCTCTGTCCCAAGGGTACTTCAGACGTGGCGTCCAAAGACGCCGAAACTCACTCCGCCGCCGAAGACGAGGAGGAGGAGGAAGAAAGCAACTTCCCCCTCCTCGAGGGGGGAAAGAAGAGGGCGGCCTCCACAGATCTGGAAGCGTTGGCGTCCAAGTAGGGAAAGGATTCCTTTGCGTATAGCTCTGCGTGGGACGTTGATAGCAGCCAAGAGCGACGTCCTCGAAACAAGCCCCTGGCCAAATCGTGAGTATCCGCAGACCCTGACGCATTCATATATCCTCCTCTTTCACTTCATAATTCTAACATGTTGAATCATGCATTTGCAGTCCGGCTCGATCCTCCCTAGAGCGATCCTCGTCTTCGGGGAACTCGTTGGATCCGAAGATGATGGATAGTGGGTCCCTTCCAACGGCCTCCTCTCCCAAGACCATGGACGATGCCGAGGTGTTGTCCCAAAGGACCCCCGGTGAGGGAGATACGCAGGAGGCCATCAAGACGGCACCAGAGGGTGAGATCTCAGCCGCCGGACACATGGGGGAGCACATCCCCATGGACACTAGCGATGGGGGCCATGTCCAATTCGGCCCCCAGCCGAATACGGTTCCGGAGACCTATACTGCTCCAGAATCCAGCAAGCAGCCTCCTTCATTGGAAGGAGGTGTGCCCATACCGTCGGTGGCCTCTGTCCAACTAGAGGCGCCGGATACTCTACCGGAGGTGCTAGGAAGCGCTTCCATTGTTGAGGAACACCGTACCCTCATGGGTGCGGTGATTGAGAAGATCCAGTTCATGAAAAGAGGACTGACCAAAGCCTGCGCGAGCCTTCTAACATGCTTTGAGGTAAGTGCTGCATTTATGTGAAAATAAAGTTAAAGTATATAAAGTAGCCCCTGAGACTCTGTCTGGTGTTCGGAAAGAAAAGCCGCACAAAGGATCAAATAGTTTTTCATAGAAGACTAATCATATATGTATTTGTGAATAAGCCGGCGTCGCTACTGGCCACGACTTCTCATGCCGCCGAAGTGTCTGGACCAAAGTAGAGGCTGGAATGGACCGAGGAAGAGCTCAGCCGTGCAAAAAATCAGCTGGAGGATACCGAAGGTATGCAATGATCTTGTTCAAATATAGAAATATATGAATTGCTTGTGTTGATCATGTGATAATTTGTAGGGGCAACATCCGAGGTGGAAACCCTCAAGGCAGCGCTGGCCGAAGCCCAGAAGAGAGCGGCAGACTTGCAGGCCACCCGTGAAAAGCACGAGGCCATGGTCGGTGAAGTCCAGCAGGAGCTGCATGATGCCGTGAAGAAATGCGAGGCCTTGGAGTGCAAGACTGTGGTCCAAGAGTCCGAACTTGCCTAAGCTCGTCGAAGTGCACAAGAGGCCCGGGTCAAAGCCCAAGGCGCCCTCCAGGAAATCCAGGAGGCCAAGAAAATTGCGGCGGGTAAGGCTTTTACTATGCAGAGCAAGTATGTGAAGAAGAGATATCTCATGCTAACCCGGATGTGGAGTTCTCCAGGGGTGTTTGCGGATCTGCCCCGCAGTGTTTCTGACGTTGCGGCATTCTTCTGAGCTGAAGAGGGGAGCTCAACAGAGCAGCTGTTCTGGTCGCAATATCTTGCGCCAGAACATCCAGTGGCTTTTACCGACCAGCTGAAGCAGCTAGTCAAGATGCATAGGGTGGCCGAACTGACCATGAAGGATTTAATAATCCGGCTGTGGCCTGCAGAAGCTATATTCGACATCTACTTTGGTCTCGTGAAGAGGCTGGTGAATGCCTGCCCTCGGTTTGTCGCCATCAAGCGGTCGGTCTACATAGAAGGTGCGCGGATGGCCTTCGCCCGTGTCAAGATACAATGGGCTAAGATGGATGCTGTCAAGCTCGCGATCGAAGGATCACCCGCGGGCAAGGAGCACTGCACGCCCGAGCGGTATTTTGAAGATGTTCTGAAGAGATCCCCCATTGTGGCGGAGCAATGTGGTAAGGACATTATTTTTGAATGAATACATTCATGTAATCCCATTATGTATGATGAAAACAAGGCTTGATATGTAATATAATGCTTTGCTGTTTTGTTTAAAATTTTACCACTGGTGCGGTCGTTTCATCAAATCTGAGAGTTGGCCAGTCGTTGGCTTCAGCCCCCACGTAGGTAGTACGGGGGTGTTCGGGATGAATCTAAACACTCTTTATCCAAGAGTTTGATCCTTAAAGGAGGTGTTTAGCGCAACGAACCACGCAATCGGACTATGTGGCTTTATTACCCTCACTTAGCCATAAGAGTTTGACAATGAAAATATAGGCGCAGCCCCTAGTATAGAGTCTAGGGTGCTGTAAACACCTGATCAGATAAGAACTGATTCGTTGCATAATGCGGGTAAAATTGCTAAAGATTTGAAAGCTCCGAAGAGCTGACCGGCTCACGCCGCATCATGATAGTCAGTTTTCGGCTTTCTCTACTTAGGTGTTCATCCGGGTAAACCAGGACACAATTGCAGTAGTTCTCCCTTACTACCCTAGCCGATATAGCGGAACATAAGGTAGTAAACATAGGAGCCGGGCAAACCAACTATTGACCAAAGACATGATTCGGAGCCAATGCATATAATGCTAAATTCGGCGGGCCGAACTACACTGTGAAAGTGCTTGGACTTATTGCTATAGTGTGGGCCGCAATAAAGCCCCCTTGCGAATTGCGGCGTACCAAGGTGTACAGATGCAAAATAAAAATAGCAAAAATAAAAATAAAGAAGAAGCTAGTTCCACATATGTTGGACCTCAAACTGTTTCCATTATATTTTTAATTAATACGTCAGAGCGTACTTGAACAAAAAGTGCGAGAAGCAAGAGTGGCTATTTAACATGCCAAGACCAAGGAGGAGCTGCGCACGGGTCCTGAAAACAAGTAGAGTGATTGCCAAGAAGGACATCTAGAGATCCCCCCGCACGTTTGTGCTACTTGCCACCTTGGTGTGTCCGTCCTTCGAAAGGAGCGATTATGAGGCCGGCGAGAGGGGCCTACGGAAAGGAAACCTGAAGAGGAAAAAATAAGAAGTGAAAGTATGTGTGTCCAGAGGAGGTCGAGCCTTATTATGGATCAGAATCTAGTTGTGCCTCCGTCTGTGCCCATGGTATTTTGAGTGCGTAGTTATGTACGCGCGGCGCGAACGCCACCACTTGGTGTGGTCTGGGACGGAGGCCGAATTGCTAGTTGAGCTCTTGACGAGCTGGGCTGTCCTAGTGCATGGTAGTCCAGACTCGTTTGACAGTATCCGGGAGTATGGCTGCTGAATTAAGGTTCTGCTTGTGGAGGCCGCTCTGTACTTCTACTGCTAGGGCAGCGGTGTGCTCCTCGGTATGGAGGGAGCGCTCCATATTTTCATTGACTGTTATGACACCACGTGGTCCAGGCATCTTCATTTTGAGATAAGCTAGTGCGGCACCACATTGAATCAGGCAAACGCAGTTCATCCGAGCAGTGCGTGATAGCCACTGCGGAACGGGACGATATTGAAGATCAACTCCTCACTTCGGAACTTGTCTGGAGATCCGAAGACGACCTCCAATGTAATTGAGCCCGAGAAGCGGGCCTCTACACCTAGTATAACTCCTTTAAAGGTAGTTTTGGTGGGATTGATCCTTGATGGATCGATGCCCATTTTGCGCACTGTATCATGGTAAAGCAGGTTGAGGCTGCTGCTGCCGTCCATGAGGACTTGTGTGAGGTGAAATCCATCAATTATTGGGTCAAGGATACTGGTTGATACGCCACGATGGATACTGGTTGGATGATCCCTACGATCGAAAGTGACCGGGCATGACGACCATGGGTTGAATTTTTGGGCGACTGGCTCTATCGCATAGATGTCCCTGGGCGCACGTTTGCGCTCCCTCTTGGGGATATGGGTAGCGTATATCATGTTCACCATTTTGATTTGAGGGGGAAACTTTTTTATGTACCCCTATGTTTGGTGGACGGGGCTCCTCGACATCGTTCTCGCTTTGCGACCCCTTCTCCTTGTCTTTGGCATTTAACTTGCCGGCCTGTTTGAAGACCCAACAACTCCTATGGGTATGATTGGCTGGTTTATCAGGGGTGCCATGGATCTGACATGGGCGATCGAGTATGCGGTCCAAGCTGGAAGGCCTTGATTATTTCTTTTATATGGCTTCTTCCGCTGACCGGACTTGGAGCCACTAAATCCGACGTTGAACGCCATGTCATCGGTATTATCACCGTCGCTTCGAGGCTTATGTGTGTTCCGTCGGGGCTTGCCATTGCTATTTCTGGCTTCCGAAGTGCCCGGTTCGCTTGTATTGTTATTACTATGGGCTTGCCATCTATCTTCGCCCATGCAAAAGCGGGTCATGAGTGATGAGGACATCAATACTATTGTTACACCCACAACCCCTACTGCTAGATATACTGGACCAATTACTAGAGCTCGCGCACGCCAATTAAATTATCAGGTACTTTCGTTTCTTGGTAATGATTCTAATGTTCATGAGAATATGATGCTGCCTAAATTGGATACATTTGTTTTGCTTACAAATGAAGGGCCTAGCTTGGAGAAGGATGAACATTGGAGCAAGAACAAGCATGGAGATGATGCCATGTGCAAGGGGAACAAGAACGGAGTTACAAGTGATGATTTCAGGACTTTGAAGCCACCATAATGGGTGCATGAAGCCATGGATGAAATATACAAGATGCCACTTCATAAATTTCGTCCCAAGGCTATTATAGGTGCTGCGTCACCTTTTTATTGGGCCAGGCCCAGGTAATTTCGAAATACATAAGTATAGGCTATTTTTAGAGTCCGTATGTGTGGGGAAACAAGAGATAGGGTTGATTTCGGACCCCTCCACCAAGGGCCACGAAATTCCCCCTCTCTTCCTCCATATATACAGCCCTTAGGGCACCGTTTAGACTTTGGGTTTTGTTTAGATTAAAAGTTCGCCATAGCTGCAACTTCGCGTACTTCGTTTGTGTTCAACGACCAGACAAAGGCATCACAGAACCCCACCTTGATCAATAAAGCTTTCATCTTATATTCGCAATATCCAGATTGCAATCTTAGTTTCTTGCTTGTTCTTCGTTTGCTCGCAGGAAACAGACCCTCGTGGTCAGGTTGATCGTGCTCCGGCGTGGTCAATAACCTCTCGGAGTTGGTTTAGCGATTGCTAAGGCGCGACGTCCTCGCACGTTCGTAGTCGGATCGTCAAAGTCGACTTCCACCAAAGCGATATCCATCATCTCATCGAAAGATGGGACACCTTTGCCTCTATCAATGAGTGTCGTGAGGGCTGCGATGGACTTCGGCTTTTCTTGGCCGAGGTGTCGGGCGAGGCATTTGTCCCGGATGCTATGTTTAAATGCCGCTAGGGTTTCAGCGTCCAGACAGTCGATGATCTTGTTCTTTTTGGTTAAGAATCTAGTGCTGAATTTCCTGGCTGACTCTCCATGCTGTTGGATTACGTGACTTAAGTCGTCGGCATCCGGAGGTCGAACGTATGTACCTTCGAAGTTTCAAGGAAGGCTTCTTCCAAGTCCTCCTAGTTTCCAATAGAGTTTTTAGGCAGGCTGTACAACCAGTGTCGGCCTGGCCCCTTGAGCTTTAGGGGGAGGTATTTGATGGCATGAAGATCATCGCCGCGGGCCATGTGAATATGGAGAATAAAGTCTTCAATCCATACCGGATGATCTGTAGTTCCATCATATGATTCAATATTCGGAGTCAGGTTGATCGTGCTCCGGCGTGGTCAATAACCTCTCGGAGTTGGTTTAGCGATTGCTAAGGCGCGACGTCCTCGCACGTTCGTAGTCGGATCGTCAAAGTCGACTTTCACCAAAGCGATATCCATCATCTCATCGAAAGACGGGACACCTTTGCCTCTATCAAGTGGTATCAGATTTTCAGGTTGCTCGGTGAGATTTTACAGTTTTTCGTAGTTTAGATCGAGTCTGTTCTTCATACCTACAGTCCACGAAAAAGCCAAAAAAATTAGGGTTAGTTCATCATATCCGAACCAATCTGAGCCTTTGCATAATCTTTTTAGGGTTTTGCTTTGTTGAATTTGCGGTTGCATCGTCGTGTCTAGTTGCTGGTCTTAGAGTCTAGTCTTTTAGAGTTTCGAGTTCTGGTCATAAGTTGTCACGCCGCCGCCGCACCATCATCATCGCCCCTGCCATCTACCACCACCGCACCGAATCCGTATCCATATACCACCACCAATCCGTGTCCATATACCACCACCGATCCATATCCATATACTACCACCGCTACCACCACCGCTGCCATATACCACCACCATATATCCACCACCAATCCGAGTTCTTTGCTTATTAGGTTTGTTTTCGGGATCCATCTAGATTCCGATTCGTGTTTCCTTGCCGGAGTAGGTTTCAGAAAAAAAAAGAGTCGGGTAGCCACGCTCCGTTTAGGCCCAAAATTTTTCGAAAACGCATTTTTCGAAAAAAATTCTGGCTATCCTATTTTTAGGTGTTTCTGAGTGTTTTGAGACAGGTGCCATTATAGGAAGTTTTTTTTTGACCCGTTTCCAGTTTTTGGGTCCGGGCAGTCGACAAAAAAAAATCAAAAAAAAATTTCGTGCCCATCCTGTCAGTTTGACCTAGGAAGAGTTTTGAGACACTCGCCATTATAGTGCTTTTTCGCAAAAAAAAAGCAGCGCAAAAAAAAAAGAGCGCAAAAAAAAAGAGAGGGAAAAGAAAAAATTTCAGAGTGTGCTTTTCCCTTGTTTACGTGCCGCGCCGTGATTTTGTTGGTGTTCTAGGCTCGCGTCTCTAGCACAGTCTAGCCTAGGACCAGCACAGTACCGTCGTTGAGCGTTTATTCAACTTTGCATCTCTGAATTGATTATTGCTGACCCTTTTTGCTAGCATACTATAAGCCTTCCCAGCTCCACATACATCTACGTCGTGTGTTTGACTCTCCCTGGAAATCGCTCTATCCAAGCTTTGAGAGTTTTTGACTACAACGGTTGCCGATCACCGCCTGCTGCTGGGTAAGAACTGGTAAGAATTTGAGATTTGCTTGACGGATTTGTGATACACCACCACCACTTCTTAGTAGTCTGTAGGATCATATTCTTGTGTGTTTCTATTGCTGCTAACCATGCCAGGATCACAAGCCGACGAGATTGACTGGGAGAACTTATCGAACAAGGAGCTTCATGATAAGTTTCAGCAAATGATGACTGAACAGGTGCAAGATGTGCTGAACAATTTTGAAGAGGCTATGGAGAAGATTACTGGCCTTGAGAAGACGTTCGAAACAAAGCTCGATAACAGATTTAATGAACTACTTGCGCGTCTTCCACCACCGGCTGCACCTGTCGCACCTCTGCAACAACAACAACTACGCCCCCTTCCGAATCAGTATGGACGAGCACAGCGTGTTCCTATTGAGCGAGGACAAAATTCTGGTGCCGCTGCTACTGCTGTTGGTGCTTCTTTGGCTCCTGCTACTGCTCCTGCTGGTACCCAGGAGGATGATGAGTATGCGGGCGATTATGAGGATGAGGTTGATCAGAATCAGATCTACGAGCAGCCACCAGCACCACCACCAGTAGGTCGACCTCAGGTATATATTCGTAATGGTAGGCCTGCACCACCACCTCAGGTACGCGATGATGTCCATATTCCTAAACTGAAATTGAATATTCCACCATTTGAGGGTAGATATGTTCCTGATATATATCTTACTTGGGAGTTAGAAACTGAACAACGATTTACATGTTTACAATATCCTGAGGAGAGACGAGTTGCTGCTGCTGTTTGTGCTTTCACTAGTTTTGCATGTGTATGGTGGTCTGAAACTTTGTAGATTATATCCTATTCCAACTACTTGGGCTGCTTTGAAAACTGCTATGCGTACGCGTTGGGTTCCACCATATTATCAACGTGAATTGCTTCAAAAATTGCAGCGTTTAAGACAAGGGAAAAATTCTGTAGAAGAATATTATCAGGAATTACAAACTGGCATGATTAGATGTGGTATTGTTGAGGAGAATGAAGCTATGCTTGCACGTTTTCTGGGTGGATTAAATAGAGAGATTCAGACCATTCTAGACTATAAGGAGTATACTAATATCACTCGTTTATTCCATCTTGCTTGTAAAGCTGAACGTGAAGTGCAGGATCGACAAGCATTGGGGCGAACTAACTTTTCTGCAAGCCGACCTTCATCATGGACACCACATGCATCTTCTACTTCAACTGCACCAGCACCTCCATCCGGTGCCACCTCCAGTCGTGATACAAGAAAACAGGCACAACCACCATTATCTGCCAAGAGCGCACCTGCGGGGCCTGCACAGCGTTCTTCTTCTTCCATGGCATCAACAGGGCACACAAGTGATATTATTTGTCGTCGTTGTAAGGGAGGAGGTCATTATGCGAGAGAATGCAAATCTCCGCGTGTGATGATTGCTACCGCGGATGGTGGATATGAGTCCGCTAGTGACTATGATGAGGAGACTTTGGCTCTTATTACACGTGAAGAACATGGTGGAGATGATTCTGATAATGAGACGCAATACATGGCTCCTGAAGACGCTGACAGGTATGAATGTTTAGTTGCTCAACGTGTTTTGAGTGTGCAGATCACACAAGCTGAGCAAAATCAGAGGCACAATTTGTTCCATACCAAGGGAGTTGTGAAGGAACGTTCTGTGCGCGTCATAATAGACGGAGGGAGCTGCAATAACTTGGCTAGCATGGAGATGGTGGAGAAGCTTTCTCTCACCACAAGACCACATCCACATCCTTACTACATCCAATGGTTCAACAACAGCGGCAAGGTTAAGGTAACACGTACTGTTCGTGTGCATTTTAGTATCTCTACATATGATGATTATGTTGATTGTGATGTGGTACCTATGCAAGCATGTTCCTTATTACTTGGTAGACCATGGCAATTTGATAAAAATTCTGTACACCATGGTAGAAACAATCACTATACTCTTGTTCATAAGGATAAAAATATTACTTTGCTTCCTATGACTCCTGATTCCATTTTGAAAGATGATATTAATAGAGCTAATAAAGCAAAACAGGAGACGAATAAGAGTGAAAATCAGATTGTGGCAAAAGAATTTGAGCAACAAATGAAGCCTAATAATAAACCATCTAGTGTTGCTTCTGAAATTAAATTGAAAAGTGCATGTTTATTTGCCACCAAATCTGATATTGATGAGCTAGATTTCAGCAAATCTGTTTGCTATGCTTTTGTGTGCAAAGAGGCATTATTTTCATTCGAGGACGTGCCTTCCTCTTTGCCTCCTGCTGTCACTAACATTTTGCAGGCTGACGTTTTTCCACAAGACGTGCCACCGGGATTACCGCCTATTCGAGTGATTGAGCATCAGATTGACTTAATTCCCGGTGCTTCACTGCCAAACCGTGCACCATACCGTACCAATCCAGAGGAGACGAAGGAGATTATGCGTCAAGTACAAGAGCTTCTCGACAAAGGTTATATACGCGAATCCCTTAGTCCTTGTGCTGTTCCTATTATTCTAGTGCCAAAAAAGGATGGTACATCACGTATGTGTGTTGATTGTAGAGGCATTAATAATATTACTATTCGTTATCGTCATCCTATTCCTAGGCTAGATGATATGCTTGATGAATTGAGTGGCTCTACAATATTCTCCAAAGTTGATTTGCGTAGTGGCTACCATCAAATTCGTATGAAATTGGGAGATGAATGGAAAACAGCATTTAAAACTAAGTTTGGATTATATGAGTGGTTAGTCATGCCTTTTGGGTTAACTAATGCACCTAATACTTTCATGAGATTAATGAACGAAGTTTTACGTGCTTTCATTGGACGATTTGTGGTAGTTTACTTTGATGACATATTGATTTATAGCAGATCTTTGGAAGAACATTTGGAACATTTACGTGCTGTTTTTATTGCTCTACGTGATGCACGTTTGTTTGGTAACCTTGGGAAGTGCACCTTTTGCACCGACCGAGTATCTTTTCTTGGCTATGTTGTTACTCCACAAGGAATTGAAGTTGATAAAGCCAAGATTGAAGCTATTGAGAGTTGGCCGCAACCCAAAACGGTCACACAAGTGAGGAGTTTTCTTGGCCTCGCTGGATTCTATAGGCGTTTTGTGAGAGATTTCAGCACCATTGCTGCACCTCTCAATGAGCTTACAAAGAAAGATGTGCCTTTTCTTTGGGGTACCGCACAGGAAGAAGCCTTCTCGGTATTGAAAGATAAGTTGACACATGCTCCTTTACTCCAACTTCCTGATTTTAATAAGACTTTTGAGCTTGAATGTGATGCTAGTGGAATTGGATTAGGCGGTGTGTTATTACAAGATGGCAAACCTGTTGCATACTTTTCTGAAAAATTGAGTGGGCCTAGTCTGAATTATTCTACTTATGATAAAGAATTATATGCTCTTGTTCGGACTTTAGAAACATGGCAATATTATTTATGGCCCAAAGAATTTGTTATACATTCTGATCATGAATCTTTGAAACATATTAAAAGTCAAGCTAAACTGAATCATAGACATGCTAAATGGGTTGAATTCATTGAGACTTTTCCTTATGTCATTAAACACAAGAAGGGAAAAGAAAATGTTATTGCTGATGCATTGTCTCGCCGCTATACTATGCTTTCACAACTTGACTTCAAAATATTTGGTTTGGAGACCATCAAAGATCAATATGTGCATGATGCTGATTTTAAAGATGTAATGCAGAATTGTAAAGAAGGAAGAATGTGGAACAAGTTTGTCGTTAACGATGGATTTGTGTTTCGTGCTAACAAGCTATGCATTCTAGCTAGCTCCGTTCGTCTTTTGTTGTTGCAGGAGGCGCATGGAGGAGGATTAATGGGACACTTTGGCGTGAAGAAGACGGAGGACGTACTTGCTACACATTTCTTTTGGCCAAAGATGAGACGGGATGTTGAGCATTTTATTGCTCGATGCACTACATGTCAAAAAGCTAAGTCACGACTCAATCCTCATGGTTTATATATGCCTTTGCCTGTACCTAGTGTCCCTTGGGAGGATATATCTATGGACTTTGTTTTAGGTTTACCTCGAACAAAGAAGGGGAGGGATAGCATATTTGTTGTCGTGGATAGATTCTCGAAAATGGCACACTTTATACCATGTCATAAAAGCGATGATGCTGTTAATGTTGCTGATTTGTTCTTTCGTGAAATTATTCGCTTGCATGGTGTGCCAAATACTATTGTTTCAGATCGTGATACTAAATTTCTTAGCCACTTTTGGAGATGTTTATGGGCTAAGTTGGGGACTAAACTGCTTTTTAGTACTACTTGTCACCCCCAAACTGATGGACAAACTGAAGTAGTCAATAGAACGTTGTCTACTATGCTTAGGGCTGTTTTGAAGAATAATAAGAAAATGTGGGAGGAATGCTTGCCTCATATTGAATTTGCTTATAATCGTTCATTGCATTCTACTACTAAGATGTGCCCTTTTGAAGTTGTGTATGGTTTCCTACCTCGTGCACCTATTGATTTGTTGCCTCTTCCATCTTCGGAGAAGGTTAATTTTGATGCTAAACAACGTGTTGAATTGATTTTAAAAATGCATGAGTTAACTAAGTGATAGAGGCAAAGGTGTCCCGTCTTTCGATGAGATGGAGGATTTCGCTTTGGTGGAAGTCGACTTTGACGATCCGACTACGAACGTGCGAGGACGTCGCGCCTTAGCAATCGCTAAACCAACTCCGAGAGGTTATTGACCACGCCGGAGCACGATCAACCTGACCACGAAGGTCTGTTTCCTGCGAGCAAACGAAGAACAAGCAAGAAACTAAGATTGCAATCTGGATATTGCGAATATAAGATGAAAGCTTTATTGATCAAGGTGGGGTTCTGTGACGCCTTTGTCTGGTCGTTGAACACAAACGAAGTACGCGAAGTTGCAGCTATGGCGAACTTTTAATCTAAACAAAACCCAAAGTCTAAACGATGCCCTAAGGGCTGTATATATGGAGGAAGAGGGGGGGAATTTCGTGGCCCTTGGTGGAGGGGTCCGAAATCAACCCTATCTCTTGTTTCCCCACACATACGGACTCTAAAAATAGCCTATACTTATGTATTTTGAAATTACATGGGCCTGGCCCAATAATAAGGTGACGCAGCACCTAAAATAGCCTCGGAACGAAATTTATGAAGTGGCGTCTTGTATATTTCGTCCAAGGCTTCATGCACCCATTATGGTGGCTTCAAAGTCCTGAAATCATCACTTGTAACTCCGTTCTTGTTTCCCTTGCGCATGCCATCATCTCCATGCTTGTTCTTGCTCCAATGTTCATCCTTCTCCAAGCTAGGCCCTTCATTTGTAAGCAAAACAAATGTATCCAATTTAGGCAGCATCATATTCTCATGAACATTAGAATCATTACCAAGAAACGAAAGTACCTGGTAATTTAGTTGGCGTGCACGAGCTCTAGTAATTGGTCCAGTATGTATAGCAGCAGGGGCTGTGGGTGTAACAATTGTATTGATGTCCTCATCATCAATCCTCATGGTTTATATATGCCTTTGCCTGTACCTAGTGTTCCTTGGGAGGATATATCTATGGACTTTGTTTTAGGTTTACCTCGAACAAAGAAGGGGAGGGATAGCATATTTGTTGTCGTGGATAGATTCTCGAAAATGGCACACTTTATACCATGTCATAAAAGCGATGATGCTGTTAATGTTGCTGATTTGTTCTTTCGTGAAATTATTCGCTTGCATGGTGTGCCAAATACTATTGTTTCAGATCGTGATACTAAATTTCTTAGCCACTTTTGGAGATGTTTATGGGCTAAGTTGGGGACTAAACTGCTTTTTAGTACTACTTGTCACCCCCAAACTGATGGACAAACTGAAGTAGTCAATAGAACATTGTCTACTATGCTTAGGGATGTTTTGAAGAATAATAAGAAAATGTGGGAGGAATGCTTGCCTCATATTGAATTTGCTTATAATCGTTCATTGCATTCTACTACTAAGATGTGCCCTTTTGAAGTTGTGTATGGTTTCCTACCTCGTGCACCTATTGATTTGTTGCCTCTTCCATCTTCGGAGAAGGTTAATTTTGATGCTAAAGAACGTGCTGAATTGATTTTAAAAATGCATGAGTTAACTAAGGAAAACATTGAGCGTATGAATGCTAAATATAAACTTGCTGGAGATAAGGGTAGAAAACATGTTGTGTTTGCACCTGGAGATCTTGTTTGGTTACATTTGCGTAAGGATAGATTTCCTGATTTGCGCAAATCAAAGCTAATGCCACGTGCTGCTGGTCCCTTTAAGGTGTTGGAGAAAGTAAATGATAATGCATATAAACTTGAGCTGCCTGCAGATTTTGGAGTTAGTCCCACTTTTAACATTGCAGATTTGAAGCCTTATTTGGGTGAGGAAGATGAGCTTCCGTCGAGGACGACTTCATTTCAAGAAGGGGAGGATGATGAGGACATCAATACTATTGTTACACCCACAGCCCCTACTGCTAGATATACTGGACCAATTACTAGAGCTCGCGCACGCCAATTAAATTATCAGGTACTTTCGTTTCTTGGTAATGATTCTAATGTTTATGAGAATATGATGCTGCCTAAATTGGATACATTTGTTTTGCTTACAAATGAAGGGCCTAGCTTGGAGAAGGATGAACATTGGAGCAAGAACAAGCATGGAGATGATGCCATGCGCAAGGGGAACAAGAACGGAGTTACAAGTGATGATTTCAGGACTTTGAAGCCACCATAATGGGTGCATGAAGCCATGGACGAAATATACAAGATGCCACTTCATAAATTTCGTCCCGAGGCTATTATAGGTGCTGCGTCACCTTTTTATCGGGCCAGGCCCATGTAATTTCGAAATACATAAGTATAGGCTATTTTTAGAGTCCGTATGTGTGGGGAAACAAGAGATAGGGTTGATTTCGGACCCCTCCACCAAGGGCCACGAAATTCCCCCTCTCTTCCTCCATATATACAGCCCTTAGGGCACCGTTTAGACTTTGGGTTTTGTTTAGATTAAAAGTTCGCCATAGCTGCAACTTCGCGTACTTCGTTTGTGTTCAACGACCAGACAAAGGCGTCACAGAACCCCACCTTGATCAATAAAGCTTTCATCTTATATTCGCAATATCCAGATTGCAATCTTAGTTTCTTGCTTGTTCTTCGTTTGCTCGCAGGAAACAGACCCTCGTGGTCAGGTTGATCGTGCTCCGGCGTGGTCAATAACCTCTCGGAGTTGGTTTAGCGATTGCTAAGGCGCGACGTCCTCGCACGTTCGTAGTCGGATCGTCAAAGTCGACTTCCACCAAAGCGATATCCATCATCTCATCGAAAGACGGGACACCTTTGCCTCTATCAATGAGTGTCGTGAGGGCTGCGATGGACTTCGGCTTTTCTTGGCCGAGGTGTCGGGCGAGGAATTTGTCCCGGATGCTATGTTTAAATGCCGCTAGGGTTTCAGGGTCCAGACAGTCGATGATCTTGTTCTTTTTGGTTAAGAATCTAGTGCTGAATTTCCTGGCTGACTCTCCATGCTGTTGGATTACGTGACTTAAGTCGTCGGCATCCGGAGGTCGAACGTATGTACCTTCGAAGTTTCAATGAAGGCTTCTTCCAAGTCCTCCTAGTTTCCAATAGAGTTTTTAGGCAGGCTGTACAACCAGTGTCGGCCTGGCCCCTTGAGCTTTAGGGGGAGGTATATGATGGCATGAAGATCATCGCCGCGGGCCATGTGAATATGGAGAATAAAGTCTTCAATCCATACCGGATGATCTGTAGTTCCATCATATGATTCAATATTCACGGGTTTGAACCCTTCTGGGAATTCATGTTCCATTACTTCATCAGTGAAGCAGAGGGGGTGTGCGGCTCCTCTATGTTGGGCCAAGTCGTGATGCGGTCCGGATGGAGTCCATCTGCGGTTTTCGGCTCAGACATAATTGTGCTTGCCGTGTTCGGATTGATAGCCGTTGTCGCGCATCGAGGCATGCCCCGTGATTCGTAGATCGATCTGGCCGGGCCTGCTTTATTCTTCAGGCACTGCCGGAGATCATACGTGTATCCCTGAGCAGTTTTGTCTCTGCCTTGACAACGAGGTATTGCGGGCTGGTATTCAGCTTGGGTTGCCGCTTTGTCCCGACCATGTGGTGGTCAGTCAGCCGCATTGTGCGCTGATGGCACGGGCTCCCACGCCTCGTCATCGAATTGAGGTAGTAATTTGCGCTTGAGGTAACTTTTGAGTGGTCGCTTGACGCTGTATTCCTTGGCTTCCAGGACGTTGGTCCATCTATCATTAAACATATCTTGGTCAGCTTGAAGCTGTTGCTGCTTCTTTTTCAGGCTCCTTGAAGTGGCTATCAGCCGGCGCTTGAAGCGCTCCTACTCGAGAGGCTCCTCTGGCACGATGAAATCCTCGGTGCTGAGGCTCGCCTCATCCTCGGAGAGTGGAAGGTAATTACTATCCTTCGAGTATTCGTGTACGGCCTGTTCATCAGGGCTGACTCGCCCATCTTCCCGTTCACCTTGTTCGGAAGTTGCCTGAACGGGGTCTTCATTGTCTTTGGCACCATCCGGAGTGTTATCTTCTCCTATGCCGGTGTTGCTGTCGTTGCCGCGGCGTGATTTACAGCAGCGCCGCTGATGGCGGCATTTTGGTTGTATCTCAGGAGGTTTATCGTCAACTGGATCTTCCTTGTCATTGCCACTATTCTCTTTTGGTGCATCTACCATGTATACATCGTATGCGGAGGTGGCTGTCCATTGTCCGATGAACGGTGGGTTTTCGGCCAGCTCCTCTCTGGCATCGTCGTCCATACCGTCGACGTCTTCGGAGCCGTAATCGAGCATGTCGATTAAGTCTTCAACAGTGGCTATTAAGTGTGTGGGGGGTGGGAAGCAGTATTCTCCGTCATCAACCTCCTCTTCAAACCGGATATAATTCGGCTGAGAGTCCCTAAGGAGAGTGTTTTTAATGAGTTTAGCATGTCTCCTAGAGGCAAGTGCCGAAACATGTCCGCAGAGCTGAATTCAACGATCGATGCCTGATCAACCTCGGCATGCACGGACGCACGTGGTTCGGAACTTGTAGCTGGAAACGGGTCCGGGGTTCTAGTGACACAGATCCCACTCGAGGTTGGGTTGGTGTGCGGCTCTGACACCGCTTAGTCTACGATTTCCGTGGCGGGGTTGAGCCTCCCGTCCTCGGATGGCGCAATCTGCTCCGGATCCAGGGCCGGGGTAGTTACAGGCGCTATCCCCTAGGCATGGTCTGATGAAAAATTTAAGTCAATGTTCATCATGGTGGCAGGGAGCGGCTGCCATGGTCTCAAATCCGTCGAAGATCAAGTCTCCGCGGATATCCAAGACGTAGTTCAAGCTTCCAGATTTTACCTGATGGCCAGGGCGTAGCTATCGATCTGCTCTAGATGGCCACGCGAGTTGGCCCGTAGTGCGAAGCCGCCGAATACGAATATCTGTCTGGGGAGGAGGGTTTCTCCCTGGACAACATTTTTGTAGACGATTGACGGGGCCATCTAACCTCCTAACGACGACACAACGAAACTCTCAATGAACGCAACAATGTCAGTGTCAAAACTGGCGGATCTCGGGTAGGGAGTCCCGAACTGTGCGTCTGAGGTTGATGGTAACAAGAGATAGCGAACACAATGTTTACCCAGGTTCGGGCCCTCTCGATGGAGGTAAAACCCTACGTCCTGCTAGATTAATATTAATGAGTATAAGAGTTACAAGAGTTGATCTACCACGAGATCATAATGGCTAAAACCCTAGAAGTCTAGCCTATCTGATTATTATTGTCCCTACGGACAAAGCCCTCCAGTTTATATAGACACTGGAGGGGACTAGGGCTATATAAAGTCAGTTGTAGAGAAAGGAATATTTATATCCGAACGCCAAGCTTGCCATCCACGCCAAGGAGAGTCCCATCCGGACACGGGTGAGAGTCTTTGGTCTTGTATCTTCGTAGCCCATCAGTCCGGCCCATGTCCAACAAGCCGGACGCCCGAGGACCCCTTAGGCATCAGGAAAATGTTTCCATATCGGTGCAACAAGACCAAGACCAACAGGACGGCAGGATGGAGGTCACCGCGGAGCCCACGGCGGCGTCACCACCAGAGCCTTTGGCAGGTGAAGACCACCTTTTGTCAGGATAACTTGTAGTAGTTGTCTCCCTTCGAAATTGGCTGTTGTGGAATCCCTTCCCGCCTAAACATTTGGGAAGAGGACCAGGGCCTCTATAAATAGGGCTAGCCATCGCCATAGCAAAGGGAGATCATCCGGACCATCCTCAAGCACACCAGCTCATTGAGCTCAAGAACATATCTCCTCAGGAGGCTGTTCATCCACTGTACTAGTTCATCCTTAGCCCACCAGGAAATCCACCGCACCACACTGGAGTAGGGTATTACACCACAACGGTGGCACGAACCAGAATAAACTCTCTTGTCACTTGTTCCTTGGGTTCCGCGAGCTAGGCGTTGAGATTGTTGCATGAGTGAGCTAGGGAGAGATCTTCATGCACACCTCCGTGCTCAAACGTCAAGGGTTTGCCGGAACCTGCAATCAGACACCATCTGCACTTGCATCTCCTCTCTGACAAGGAGATTTGCTAGGGAGTCGGGTGCGGGGGTGGAGATGGTGCCCGTGGCTCCTCCGGCAGCCTTCCAGGTGGACCTCGGTAGGCTACCTTGCGGGCTGCAGCTTCATTTGCCCTGCCGCGTCCTGCTGGGCCTAGTGGTGGTGGCTGGGGGTCGCCTCCACTAATCTCTTCACCATCATCTTCGCCAGCGCCCTCCCGCTCTCCCCAGGCTCCTCGTCGAGGGACCTGACGGAGTGAGGCTAGGCTTTTGCCTAGTCACTCCTTTTTCCCTCTTCACCTCCTGCCGCAGTGCCTAGGAGGAGAGGGAGAACAAAGGGCATCACAGGGCAGTTATATTTTTTCAATCTAAAATGCGTAGGAACTTGCCAAACTTTAGCTTAAATTATGTAATCTTCTTTACCCATGTTTGTGTTATGTAAGATCTATACTTGTTAATCAACATATTAATGAAGAAGACAAACCTTGCCGGATACTTGTGCATGTAATGTGTCCATGCAAAGGTGAGATGCCTCTATACATTCAAGTAAACAAGTTTTCCTGGCAGGCTATCCTGTCGGCAACGTTGGTTTGCTGCCGTGGAGCCAGGCCTGCCGGGCATAAACCAAAAATAGGGACCAGCCCCCCACCAAACCTTCTCTCCAAAGGCCACTACAACCATCCCAACCGAAGCAACGTTCGAGTCAAGAGATGGGACCACCTAAGTTTCGAAGGTGACGGGGTTTTCACATGCACAAGTATCTACTCTTTGGCTTGTATGGATAAGAAAAGAACTTATCTCTTTGGCTTGTCGGGGATCGGAACGTAGGCTCTTCTTCTCTTCTCCTCTTCGGGACCAAGTCCACGGTAAGAGCCTGCAGCTGAATGCAGATGAAAATGATGTCACAAGCGACCTTATCTACTTGAACATGCTATGCTCATGATATGCTTATGCATGCATGCAATTTGTCGGGGCCCCCCAGCGCTTCATTTATTTCTCTGTTGCTCAGGGTCTGTGCCTGGATTTGTACAAGGGGTTACATGCAACATCGGCGAGGCCTGTACAAAAGGGTGGATGCCTGGCAGGGCCATACATCCGCGCCTTACGGGTAGAACTTACGGAGATGCTCAATGTTCCATGAGATTTGCAATTGAATGCCATCTCTAGTCTCCAAATGGATTGTGCAAGGTCTGGTGACTCGTACTACCAGGTAATGGCCTTCCCACTTCAGCGTCAACTTGTTTGTACCCTTGGTGGATTGAACGTGCCTAAGGACAAGGTCGCCTTTCTCCAAACTCCGAGCATGAACCCTGCAGCTGAATGCAAATGAAAATGATGTCACAAGCGACCTTATCTACTTGAACATGCTATGCTCATGATATGCTTATGCATGCATGCAATTTGTCGGGGACCCCCAGCGCTTCATTTATTTCTCTGTTGCTCAGGGTCTGTGCCTGGATTTGTACAAGGGGTTACATGCAACATCGGCGAGGCCTGTACAAAAGGGTGGCTGCCGGGCAGGGCCGGACATCTGCGCCTTACGGGTAGAACTTACGGAGATGCTCAATGTTCCATGAGATTTGCAATTGAATGCCATCTCTAGTCTCCAAATGGATTGTGCAAGGTCTGGTGACTCGTACTACCAGGTAATGGCCTTCCCACTTCAGCGTCAACTTGTTTGTACCCTTGGTGGACTGAACGTGTCTAAGGACAAGGTCGCCTTTCTCCAAACTCTGAGCATGAACCCTACAGCTGTGATAGTTACGCAAGGCTTGCTGGTAGCATGCAACATGCGTAGCAACCCGGAGACAGTTCTCTTCGAGTAGCACAACTTTGTCACACTGTTATTGTTCCTACGCTACTTCATCGTAGGCAAGCACTCGAGGTGACCCATAAATGAGTTCCATCGGGATAACCGCTTCTGCCCCATAGACAAGGGAGAAGGGAGTCTACCCGATAGCTCGAGTTGGTGTCATTCTGGGGGACCAAAGAACCACCCGTAGCTCGTTGACCATGGTCTACCACACTTCTGCGCCTTATCAAATGTTCTTGTCTTGAGTCGTCGCAACACTTCAGCATTCACTCTCTCAGCTTGCCCGATGCACCTTAGATGAGCAACAAAGGCGAATGAGATCTTGCTTCTGAGGGCATGAACATATTGCATGAAGGCATGGCTCATGGATTGGGTGCCATTGTTAGTGATGATTTGGGCAGGGACCCTGAAGTGGCACACCAATCCTTTCAAGAACTTGATAGCTGACCGAGCAGTCACCTTTCTCATGGGCTCTACTTCCGGCCACTTTGTAAACTTATTGTCGGTGCAACAAACCCTGGGTTTGTTGCCCAGACTATGCACAGCCACGGGAACGAGGTTGAAGCACCAGCCCAAGTGAGAATACAAGAAACCAAGGGATTCAAAGGACCAACATGCAGATCAGAGGGACCAAGGATGAATCAAGGAAGCAGGATATCTTCAAGAGAAAATCCTCCCTTGCCAGGCAGGGCCACCCCAGATGCAAGCAACCGAGGCACCCCGGCATGGCCTGCCGGGGCTCACGAAGGCAAAATCGCCTCACCAACCACTCCAACACGACCCACATCGTCAATTAGTGCGGTGTCGAGCCGCAAAGTGATTAAGTGGCAGCCATTCACCACATGGCAGCCATTTCCTATAGGAGAAACCCATAGATGACACCTGTCCTGCAACGTGTCAAGAGAACAGGCGCGAAGCTGGCAAGATAACCCGGCAAGGCTTGCCGGGCAACCAACGATGTGACGTTAAGGGGTGCATTTAATGCACCTTGTCAGCCTGCAGAGTTAGGTATGATAGATCTATTTGCTAACTTATTAGTGTGTAATGACTACTTTGCCACTATGGTTACCCCTTGATCTATAAAAGGAGGCCCATGGCAACTGTAGAAAGGGTTAGAGGGTTGGATAACTCACACCTCCATATGCGCATAGTCGCTACTGCCTAAGGCAACCCCTCCCGGGCAAGTGTAGTATGCACCACCACCACCTTTTCCACCATCAATCCACCAAAGCAGGAGTAGGGTTTTATGCCACACGGCGGCCCAAACCTGGGCAAACTGCATGTGCGATCTCTGTCACGCTGCCCCACACTGGTTTGCTCTTTGTGCAACGCGTCACCCCCCTGCCGAACCAGCAAGGGATCTCCTGGTCCCATAGGTGGCTGTGGTTTCCCGCGGCATCTTTGGTGCACCAGGTAGGGGGCTCTCTTGCGCGAACCTGAAGGCGTGCACAGCGCGTTATCTTCATCACCATCTTCATCTTTGTCGACGCCATTGACCATGGCACTGAAGAAGAAGCCTGGTCCTCCAGCTCATCCATCCACCTCGAAGGCTCCACCGCCCGCGGCCTCTAATGTTGCGGGGGGTGCGCAGGCACACGAGGGAGCGGACGCTGCTAGGGAAGTGGTCGGAGCAATCGACACTATCAATACTTCCCCCGTGACCGACGCGGGAGCAGGAGGTGCCGGAGGAGAGCCACATCAGCAGCACCCTAACGACCACGCTCCCCAAGGTACAGGTGAGGGATCCACTCCGTCTGCGCCCCTCTCCCCCAACGACGGGCACACCCGCAGCAACAACACTCGGACCGGGGTGAACCGCTGCCCTCCGGCCGCGCCCACCACGGGTGCGGTTGCATCGCGTACAGCTCCCCTGGGCCGGCTGACCAAGCCGCTGCGCCCGACGGAGCCACTGGCCCTCGAGCGCTTTCTCCACACCACGTCCAAGTAGTCGCCCCACATCAGTAGCAGGGGCGCAGCGCTACCGCCACTGGCGCTGTCAGGAGCCAAGCGACGATATGATTGACACCATCAACATCCATGCCAAGCACGGATTTAGAAGCCATGGCGCGAGCTCAGCTACTGTTGAGGTTTCCGTGGGCGGCCGAGTAGATGGACCAATGGCGTGCCACCATCCAAAGCCTGCTCGGTTTTACCAAAGTTGGGGGCTCACTGCAAGCTGGTCCGCTGCGACCTCCCCAATCGACAACAATAGCCCGTGATGCTAGCTGCACAGAAGGGGCCATCCCCTTGGTACAATCCCCGCTGCGGCTGCCAGTACGAGCGCAGCAGAATCAAGACCCCGATCACGTCCCAATGGCCTCTTCTGACCCCCAAGCACATATAGGCCAACGTCGAGCCCTGGAGGATAGGCGGGGAGGAGACGTGCGCGTCGTCTAGCAATGCCGTAACGACCTCCGCCAGACCGATGGGTGCAATGGCCTCAACATTGACGAGGCTGCACTCGGTGTTGGCGGATGCATACCTTTCGAGGTTGGACGCACTGCCTTTACACGAGAGTTGTGGAAAGTCTGTTGGCCGTCCATTCGCACGTTCAAGCCAGAGATACCTGAGAAGTACGATGGGAGGCTGAACCCGACAGAGTTCCTGAGCATCTACACCATCGTTGTTCAGGCTGCCGGGGGAAGAGATGAGAAGGTGTTTGCCAACTACTTACCTTTGGCCCTAAAGTCCAATGTAAGGTCTTGGCTGATGCACCTACCAGAGAACTCCATTTCATCATGGGCTGACCTGTACCATGAGTTCATTGGAGCCTTCATTGGCGATCACCAAGAACCCGGTAGGCCCAGCGATTTGCAAATTCTCCAGTAGAGAGAAGGAGAAACCCTTCGTAAGTATTTACAGAGATTCAACAAAGTTCATAGGAATATCCCAAATATCCATCTGGCTGCTGTAATAGCTGCCTTCCAGTCCAATGTGTGCAACCATCGTATCCGTTCCAAGATGAACGTACGGTTGCCCAAGACTGTGAAGGAGCTCTACACACTAGTGGATAAGTGTGCTCGGATGGAGGAGGGAAGGAAGCTACCCGGAGAGGAAGATGGCACCAATGTTGATTCAGATGACGAGGATGAATCAACTAGTCTGAAAAGAGCAAGAAGCGCAGTAAGAAGTGGAGAGATAAAGTAGTGATGACCGTTAAAGGATCGGGTATGCCTAGTACCGGCAAGAAGGCAAAGGCTGAGGCCCCCGGTAAGGAAGCTGCCATGTGCACTGACTGTCGGGAAGCTGCTGCCGCTGAGAAAGCCGGGAAGGATGATGGGTCGTACTTCAAGATTCATCGGACCAGGGGCCACAACCTTCAAGAGTGCTATCAGGTTGAGCAGCTTGTCAAGAAACAGACAGCAGAGTATGAGAAGCGTGTCGGATTCAGGGCTCCGCTGACCCTTGAGAGGTTCGAACACTGGGGTGCGCATGAAGAACACTCTCTCCCTAGCTCGCTTGCTAACAATTCCATGGCCTAGCTCGACGAACTCAAAGAACGAGGGACACAGAGATTTATCCTGGTTCGGGCCACCATGTGGTGTAATGCCCTACTCTAGCTTTGTGGTGGATTGCCTCGAGGGGCAGAGGATGAACTAGTACAGTGGATGAACAATGTCAGGAGGTGAGGTATTCTTGGGCTCGATGAGCTGGTGAGCTAGTCAGGGTGGAATGGATCCGATCCTAGATGCCTCTCTATGGTGGTGGCTAAGTCCTATTGATTGTGGCCTTGGTCCTCTTCCCAAATGTTAGGCGGGAGGGGATCCCACAACGGCCAAAATCAAAGGGAGACAACTAGTACAAGCTATCCTGACAAGAGTAGCCTTTGCCTACAAAAGGCTCTGGTGGTGATGCTGCCATGGGCTCCGCGACGACCTCCGTCCCGCCGTCCTAGCGGTCTTGGTCTTGTTGCAACAATATGGAAACCTTTGCTTGATTCCTCGGGACTCCGCGCCTACGCTTGCCCCCTTAGCACCAAAGAGGAAACTGGTACACTGCGCCCACTGGCGCCCACCTAGCCTTGGTTTTCATGGATCACATCATGTGAACCTCGTGAGATGTGCCTTGCCTTGAGATCTTCGCTCCTCGGGAGCCAGCGTAGAGAAGCCACCCCCAAGGAGGTCTTGGTGTCGGCCGCCTCGCGAGGCTTGGCCCATTGCAAGGGTCTTGAGTCGTTGTTGCTGGAACTAGGCCATACCAGGCCGCCGATGGAGCCATGCCACGGGCCGTAGGCAGGCAAGTGTGGGCACCACCGGTCACAGAACGCAGACAGTAGCCCCCTGGCCTTAGGCATGGTCGAGCATGGCTTTGAAGCGATGCCAATAAGCAAGCAAGGAGCGCCACATGCCCCAACCGCCTGCGGCCTTGGTCGACACATGGCGATTGATGGGACATGGGCGCCTCTCCTTCCTACGGTTCCTCGGCAACCGTCCTCGCTTGAGAAAAGGGCTGGCACCCAACACAGGGCTTTCATTGCTCTCCCTTCGTCTTGCTCCAGATCCCCTTCTCCTTCTTTCCCAAAGATACTTCAGACCCATCGAAACTCTCCCCAAGCCGGACGCCGATGGCCACCGACAAGGCGAAGGCCGTGCGCTCGCCTTCCTAGTTTGAGCCCGCCCTGAGCGCACCCAACATCAGGGAGAAGAAGGTCGCCACCCCGCTCTTGATGGCGGCGGGCGACAGCAATGAGGTGGGAGAGACCACGCTTCGGGTCGGCACCGCCAAACCGGAGGCCTCGTGTAGTACCTTTTACCCCTTCTTCATGCACAGTGTCTTCGCGGGGCTGGTCCCTGTTGGGATCTACGGTAGGGTGCGTTGACTGCTAATTAAAATTGTCCTATGCATTGAACAACAAGGAACATGCTACGGGAATGGATCATAGATCGTTACCACTAGACGCGCAGTGTCGTTACAGCGGGAGAAGAGTTGGGGCAGCGCGTTTGCGTGGATCGTCTCCTCGTCTGATCTCCCTCAAACAGCCGGTCGTCGGTTCCCATGTATAGGTTCGCCGGAGCAGCACAAGTGCACAGCCTCTAACGGTATCCACGCATGCAGGAGGAACATCGTGCGGCGGACTGCTAGGTCTGATCACACAACTACCGGAGAGTGGAGGTGTCTATTCTCAACACATGCAAATCCTAGTGACAGCTCCGAAGCGATGAACCGCATGAGGGTGCCACACCACCACTTTATATAGGCGTCCGTCGCAGGCCAACACTTGAGCCTCGCATGGACCCTAAAACCCCTAAGTCTACTCAGCCATAATCCGAACACATCTCGGATCACATCCGACCAGTGTCCTCAGATCGGACCTCGTATGTTCCTTCCCTTAAGCGCGCGACCCCTTAGGTTCAAGCCGGCTTGGGATCCGAACTGCATGGTTGGTAGCGGCCCCTAGCAAGGCATGCCGAACACCAAGAAGACTATGAAGCTGGTTAGGCGAACCTGTACATCGTATTTCCATTCGTTTTGCCACACGATATATGTTGTCGGGCTCAAGGCGAGTCTACAATCCTTGTGTTAGCCCGACCTCTTTCTCGTTCTAGTGATGCCGACCACAAACTAGATTATCTCATAATCCTTGTTGCATGGCCATGCTTATCCTAGTCGGATCACATGAGGGGCCCAGAGTATATCTCTCCTGATCGGAGAGGCAAATCCCATCTTGCTCGACCATGTCTCACAGCATGGGTCTAGACAAGCCCAAACCTATGTTTGTAACTACCCAGTCACGGAGTAGTGTTTGGTTGGCCCAAAGCAAGTCTGTCACCATCCCGAGTACATGCGCCAGCTCAGGTGTTAGGACATAGAACGTATGTTGTACTAGAGACTCACAGATGACATATCACTGCGTCTCATAGTTGGGTCTGTCCGACTCGGACCTTATCTCGACTCGGATCCGACTACGTCGAATCCGACCAGATCCTTCCAAGTCCATATTATCTGGTTAGCATCCAATGCCCCATGGCTAGTGAGACCAAGCCATCGACCGTGTCATATGCTAGTCTAGTTGGTTGTGCGTCCACACAGCCCTTTGGACTAGGGACCTTTTAGGACGTTTATCATACAATGCATAGTCCCACAAACAAGTCACGTACTTGGTGATACACATCATTGATAATGTCCAAGGACTATCTTTATTCATAAACACATAGGAAATATCATCATACATGATTGCCTGTAGGGCGTATCTCAAACAGTGTCCCACTTGTACTAGAGTCAATCAAATATTATAGACATCGAATGCCCATAGCTCTAACGTGCCCCTCGTGCTTGGTTTGTGGAAGCGGCTTAGTCAACGGATCTGCAACATTTGCATCCGTGTGAATTTTGCATAACTCAACATTACCATTCTTTATGATCTTTTGTATCAGGTGATATTTTTGATATATGTGTCTAGTCTTGTGGTGATCCCTCGGCTCCTTGGCTTGTGCGTGGCACCAGAATTATCACAATAAAGGTCCAACGGTTTTACCGTGGCTGGGAAAATATCAAGATCATCCAGAAAGTTTTGGATCAAAACACCTTCCTTTGCAGCTTCACAAGCCGCAATGTATTCGGCTTCTGTGGTAGAATCGGCCACCATATCTTGCTTGGAAATCATCCAACTCACTGCTCCTTTGTTCATGATATACATGAATCCAGACTGTGATCGACAATCATCTCTATCGTTTTGGAAACTAGCATCGGCATAACCCCTTATGGCGAGCTTTTCCTCACCTCCATAAACTAGGAACATCTCTTTAGTCCTTTTCAGGTACTTCAAAATAGTCTTTACCGCTGCCCAGTGACTCACCTGGGTTGGCCTGGTATCTACTTGTTAGGCTTGTTGCAAAGGCAACATCATGCCGTGTACATATCATGGCATACATGATGGATCCAATTGCCGAGGCATACGGAATACGACTCATACTGCTTTGCTCATCAGATGTCGAAGGACTCCGAGTCTCGCTTAGCCTTATACCATGTGAGACAGGCAAGAACCCTTTCTTGGCCTCACTCATGTTGAACCGCTTCAACACTTTATCTATGTACGTGCTTTGGCTCAAGCCGAGCAGCCTCCTCGATCCATCTCTATAGATCTTGATGCCTATTATGTAAACTGCCTCACCATGGTGCTTCATTGAAAACTTTCCATTCAATGATTCCTTGAACGAGTTCAGCACCGAAACATCATTTTCGATCAGTAGTATGTCATCCACATACAAGATCAAAAACACAATCGAGCTCCGACTGAGCTGCTTGTATAAGCAAGTGTCCTCATCGCTTTTGATGAAACCGAGACCAGTGACAACCTCATCAAAACGAATGTTCCAACTCCGAGATGCTTGCCTCAACCCATAAATGGATCTCTTGAGCATGCATACTTTAATAGTGCTAGTCGGATCGACAAAACCCTCAGGTTGTATCTTATACACGTCCTCGGTTAAATTTCCGTGAAGGAAAGCTGTTTTGACATCCATCTGCCATATCTCGTAATCGAAATATGCAGCTATAGCTAGTACGATCCTCACCAACTTTAGCTTCGCTACCGGCGAGTAAGTCTCGTCATAGTCAATTCCTTGAACTTGTCCATAACCTTTAGCGACAAGCCGAGCTTTGTGGATCTAAACATTTCCATCCACATCGGTTTTCTTCTTAAAGACCCATTTGCAGCCAATGGCCTTTACACCAGGTGGCGGATCAACCAAGTCCCAGACTTGATTTTCATCCATGGAGTATAACTCGGATCTCATGGCCTCTAGCCATGCCTTGGAATCCAGGCTCACCATCGCTTCCGCATATGTGGCTGACTCGTCACTTTCTAGCAACAATACATCACACATTCTATGCAATCTTTCCGACCTCTGTGGTTCTGGTGCCGCTTCCACTACGGGTTCCCTGACTTAGTCCGGTAAGATCTCATCACCCACCGAGCCATCCCCGAGTGGTACTCGAATTTCTTCAAGTCGAACCGTCCTCGCACTGGCCTCCCAACTGATAAACTCTTTCTCAAGGAAAACCCCGTTCTGAGAAACAAACACTTTGTTCTCTTCCTAATTGTAGAAGCTATATCCCAAGGATTCCCTCGGATATCCCACAAATATGCATTTGTCGTACTTGGGTGTAAGCTTGTCTGACATAAGTCTCTTGACAAATGCTTCACAACCCAAAATCTTGAGAAAAGACAAACTGGGAGTCTTCCCTGTCCACATCTCATGTGGTGTCTTACCTACGGATTTTGATGGTACCCTGTGAAGTATGAGAGTTGTAGCTTCTAGAGCATATCCCTAGAATGACATGGGTAAATCTAATTTGCTCATCATTGAACGGACCATGTCCAACAAGGTCCTATCCCTCCGTTCTGACATGCCGTTTCTCTGTGGGTACCCGGAGGTGTGAGCTGAGGTACTATACCTCAGCTTTTCAGATGATCATCAAACTCCCGGCTCATGTACTCACCTCCACAATCTGATCATAGAAGTTTTATAGTATTGCCGAGCTGTTTCTCAACCTCGTTCTGAAACTCTTTGAACTTTTCAAAATTTTCCGAGTTGTGCCTCATCAAATAGATATATCCATATCTGCTCAAGTCATCGGTAAAAGTCACGAAGTACTGATATCCACCTCTAGCAGTTGTGCTCATTTGTCCACACACATTGTTGTATATAAGCTCCAATTGCTCGAACGCCCTCTCACAACTCTTTGCGAAAGGATACTTAGTCATCTTGCCAAGCAAGCATGATTCGCATGTCTCGAACAACTCAAAGTCAGACGAAGTTAGGAGCCCATCATCATGAAGCTTCTTCATGCATTTCAGACTAATGTGTCCAAGCTGGCAATGCTAGAAGTACATCGGATTTATCTCATTAGGCTTATGCCTCTTGACATTCACGTTATAGACTGATTCCTGTTCTAGATTTAATATAAATAGCCCATCAACAATGGGTGCATAGCCGTGGAACATACCATTCAAATAAATCGAACAACCATTGTCCTTTAAATTGAACTCATAACCGTGACTCATCAAGCGTGAGGTAGAAATAATATTCGAACTAAGTGCAACAATGTAATAACAATTATTCAATTCCAAAATAAATCGAGAAGGAAGCTGGAGCTGCATCGTGCCGACCTCCAAAGCGGCAACTCTTGCTTTGTTGCCGACCCTAATGTCAATCTCCCCTTGTGCCACAGGCCTAGTTCTTACCAGCCCCTGCATCGAGTTGCAAATATGAACAACTGATCCGGTATCAAATACCCAAGAGCTACTGGGTATGTCAGCAAGGTAAATGTCTATAACATATGCAACAAGTGTACCTTTGCCTGGAGCAACATTCCCGGCCTTCTTGCCATGCTCTGCAAGCCACTTGCTACATTTCCTCTTCCAGTGACCAGTTTCCTTGCAATGATAGCAAATGGTCTTCGAGTCCGGTCCAGACTTCGGTGCAGCGGCGGAGGTTACCGTCTCTGTGCCCTTTGCCTTAGCCATTTTCTTGGAACAACTCTTCTTGAACTTAGCCGATTTCTGCACCATCAACACTTGATGTGTGCCTTTCTTAATATCCTGCTCTGCCACTTTGAGCATCCCATGCAATTCAGTGAGCTTCTTGTCCATGCCATGCATATGATAGTTTGAGATGAACGTCCCATAGCTGGGCGGAAGAGAACCCAGAACTACAACATTAGCCAGCTCATCCAAGAGCAGGAAGCCCAAACGAACCAAAGCTTGCACATATCCGACCATCTTGATCACATGTGGGCTCAGTGGATCCCCTTCCTTCAGCTTGCAATCCATCAAGGATCACCAGACGTTGAACCTTTCAGTCCTAGCCCATGTCTGAAACATGCTCTTGAGACTCTCGATCATATCGCAAGCCTCAACATTTTTGAAATGCTGTTGCAAATCGGCCTCCATACAAGCCAGCATCAGACAGCTGATCTCCATTGATTCATCAACGAGTTTCTTGTAGGCATTCTTAGATGTTGCACTAGCATTATCGGTAGGTTCCTCTGGAAGTGTATCCTCTAGAACTTGTTCCTTTTTATCATGCTTGAGAATAATTCTCAGATTATTATACCAGGTGGTAAAGTTTGTTCCATTCAGTTTATCGTTTTCCAGAATTTATTTCAATGCAAAGTTGGGTTGAGGAGGTGGTGCCATTGATCTACAAAACAAAATATGCAATCACTAAGCAATGTGTTTATGTAGAGTAATTCATGCCTTAAATATAAATACTCCCACTAAAGTTGGCATCCCTCTACAAACTCTCAGTGATTTAGGATCCGACTAGCACATGTGACTAGTGAGCTTTAGCATCACTACTAGACAACATTCTTATCCAGTAAGCAACTCCTTGCTAATCGTATCTCTATATGACTCTTGTCGGTCGAGAAGGTATCTCATACCCCGACCCCCAACCATCTTTGCCACAAGTCCCAAACCCATTTTGATAGCCTTGTTAAGTTAACGTGATGCAGTGCATGTCCGTGTACCACACGAACCCTTCAATTCAAGGACACCTAGCAGCACCCCAATTTTATGAGCCCACTACTAGACGTATGATAACCCACAAGTATAGGGGATCAATTGTAGCCTCTTTCGATAAGTAAGAGTGTCGAACCCAACGAGGAGCTGAAGGTAGAACAAATATGTCCATGTACCTAGAACAAGTAGGAAATTAGAAGTATGTTGTAGGTGTTGTTGGATAAATTTGCAAGATAATAAAGAGCGCGTAAATAAAAAGTAGGTGCTGTTTAAATGAAGAGACAACTAAGTTAGTTTTAGTAGAGGGCTTTTTTTCGTGAGAAAGTTATTTGTCCCTAGGCAATCGATAACTATACCGGTAATCATTATTGCAATTTTATTTGAGGGAGAGGCATAAGCTAACATACTTTCTCTTCTTGGATCATATGCACTTATGATTGGAACTCTGGCAATCATCCGCAACTACTAAAGATCATTAAGGTAAAATCCAACATAGCATTATAAGGCATCAAGTCCTCTTTATTCCCATACGCGAACAACCTACTTACTCGGGTTTGTGTTTCTATCACTCACGCCACCCACCATAAGCACATCATGAACATATTGCAAACCCTACAGCGGGGATCCCTCACGCTTGCGCGACACAGAGAGCACCATAGGATAGCACCAATAATAAAACATGCAACTCAAACCAATCACGATCATCAATTAACCCATAGGACAAAACGGATCTACTCAAACATCATAGGATAGCCATATATCATTGGGAAATAATATATAGCGTTGCGCACCATGTTTAAGTAGAGATTACAGTGGGTAAAAGAGGGGTTACACCGCTGCATAGAGGGGTGGGGGACGAGTTGGTGATGATGGCGGTGAAGTTGTTGGTGTAGATTGCGGTGATGATGACGGCCCCGGAGCCGTTTCGGCGCCACCGGAAGAGAGGGGGAGAGAGCCCCCTTCTTCTTCTTCTTATTCCTTGACCTTCTACCTAGATGGGAGAAGGGTTTCCCCTCTGGTCCTTGGTCTCCATGACATGGGATGAGCAAGAGCCCCTCCAAGATTGGACCTGTCTCTCTGTCTCTCTCTATTTGTGTGTTCTTGATTCTGCCCTTTCACCGTTTCTTAAATTCCCGGAGATCCGTAACTCCGATTGGGCTGAATTTTGGACACGATTTTTATCCAGATATTGGCTTTCTTGCGGCGAAAGAAGGGAACCAACTGCCTTACGAGTTGACCACGAGGCCCAGGGCGCGCCTGACACCCTGGGGCGCGCCCCCTGCCTCGTGGCCCCTTCGGTCATCGTCTCGCCTTGATTCTTCTCCTCAAAAATCACATATATTCCAAAAAAATCTCCGTCAGTTTTTATCCCGTTTGGACTCTGTTTGATATTGATTTTCTGCGAAGCAAAAAACATGCAACAAATAGGAACTGGCACTGGGCACTGGATCAATATGTTAGTCCCAAAAATAGTATAAAATGTTGCCAAAAGTATGTGAAAGCTGTAAAATATTGGCATGGAAACATAAAAAATTATAGACACGACGTAGACGTATCAACTTACTTGACGTGCGAAGGTGCAACATCGGGAATGGCAATTCGCTTGATATTAACGAGGGATCTTTCTACCATTCTAACATGCATAGAAACAAAGAAGCATAACTATCACAAATAAAACATATATTGTGAAATAGTATGACTCCTTCTTGTTCGTTCTTCCAGGTCGGCTCCGGCTCCAATAACAATCAGGAACACCATCTTGTTTGTCACACCGGGACGCCAAGCACCAACCTGATCTCTATTATCTAACTACTACAACTAGTAATGAATTTTACATAGAGTCACAAGTTGACATGCAGGTCGTTATACAATATGATGACAACACTTTGGCTCCTGCCCGCTGACAAACATGACACGCAGGCCATGTATAATTTACACACATGCATATCATACACATGAGCCATACTGTTCACATCAAACCCTGCAAAATAAAGTTGCGCATAGATTCGCATTCTACTGGTTTGAGTGATCATGTAGAAAATACAAGGCGCTAGGCACATGGCGCTACGCACACGTTTTCGGAAATCACAGATCATATCTGAACTGTGATCACGCCGAATTTTCTGATCTGAGTGATCTCATCATTCATCGCGAGTCCGATTCGGATTTACGTTTCATAGTTAACCCCGATGGAGGATACCGACCGTTAGGGGTAGGTTGTGTCATGACCTCGTCGACCCCGATCAACAGAAAACGTAGCCACATCGATCCCCATGTGTAGTTGATCTCATCAATCGTGCATGCAGCATATCTTAACAACGACGACAGATCTCATCTGCTGTCTCCACATATCTAATATGCATACGATCAGAATCCAAATCCTATAGAAGAGGCTATGATACCAGTGTTGGGTTCTATGGTAGGGTGCGTTGACTGCAAATTAAAATTTTCCTACGCGCAGAACAACCAGGAACATGCTACGGGAATGGATCATAGATCGTTAACACTAGACGCGCAGTGCCGTGCAGCGGAGGAAGAGTTGGGGCAGCGCGTTCGCGTGGACTGTCTCCTCCTTGTCCGATCTCCCTCGAACAGTCGGTCGTCGGTTCCTACATACAGGTTCACCGGAGCGGCGCAAGTGCACCGCCTCTAACGGTATCCACACATGCAGGATGAACGTCGTGCAGCGGACTGCTAGGTTCGATCACAC
Organism: Triticum aestivum; assembly: GCF_018294505.1. Lineage (NCBI taxonomy): Eukaryota > Viridiplantae > Streptophyta > Magnoliopsida > Poales > Poaceae > Triticum > Triticum aestivum. The sequence goes on along the minus strand of NC_057803.1, from coordinate 270,296,674 downwards.
AACCGGCGGCGAGTGAATGTGTCTATTCGCAACACATGCAAACCCTAGTGATAGCGCCAAAGTGATCAGCCCCATGAGTGTGCTGCACCCCCACTTTATATAGGCGTCCGTCACGGGCTCAACACTTGGGCCTCGCACGGACCCTAAAGCCCATGAGTTTACTCATCCAGAATCCGAACACAACTTGGATCACATCCGACCAGTGTCCTCAGATCCGACCTCATAGGTTCCTTCCCTTAAGCGCACGACCCCTTAGGTTCAAGCCGGCTTGGTCGCAGTTCGGATCACCTCCGAACTGCACGTTGGTAGCGGCCCCTAGCAAGGCATGCCAAACACCAAGCAGACTACGAAGCTGGTTAGGCGAACCTGTACATCATACTTCCATTCCCTTTTCCACACGATATATGTTGTCGGGCTCAAGGCGAGTCTGTCATCCTTGTGTTAGCCCGACCTCTTTCTCGTTCCAGTGATGCCGACCACAAACCAGATTATCTCACAATACTTGTCGCATGGCCATGCTTATCCTGGTCGGATCACACGAGGGTCCCAGAGTATATCTCTCCTGATCGGAGGGGCAAATCCCATCTTGCTCGACCATGTCTCACAGCATTGGTCTGGACAAGCCCAGAACCTATCTTTGTAAACCCAGTCACGGAGTAGTGTTTGGTTGGCCCAAAGCAAGCATGTCACCATCCCGAGTACATGCGCCAGCTCAGGTCTTAGGACATAGAATGTACGTTGTACTAGAGACTCACAGATGACATATCGCTGCATCTCATACCTGGGTCTGTATGACTCGGACCTTATCTCGACTCGGATCCTACTACGTCGAATCTGACCAGATCCTTCCAAGTCCATATTATCTGGTTAGTATCCAATGCCCCATGGCTAGTGAGACCAAGGTATCGACCGTGTCATATGCTAGTCTAGTCGGCTGCGCGTCCACACAGCCCTTTGGACTAGGGACCTTTTAGGACGTTCATCATACAATGCATAGTGCCACAAACAAGTCACGTACTTGCTGATACACATCATTGGTAATGTCCAAGGACTATCTTTATTCATAAACACATAGGAAATATCATCATACATGATTGCCTCTAGGGCATATCTCCAACAATCCCCCCTTTCTCTGATTTTTTCTATACCGTCCTCCTCCAGTACAAGCTCCACTCCCTCCATCTTCATCCCTGCTCCGTCCTCCTCCTGTCGATCTTCACCTTTTACTGCGATGCATTCATAGCGGTGATGCCGTCGGTGGCGCTGATTCGCCATTTCTTTTACCTTTGGAACAAGGAGGACCCATGCTTGGGATGCGCCAACTTCGTTGGAGCCAGTGGAAGCAACGCAATTTCGAGAGCCGAGAAGAAGGTGGCGGGATTCCAGAACAAGCGGGTCCTCAGGGATGCCAAGAGCCCCTACCCTCGGCTAGTGCCGCCGACGGAGATGCCAGTGCCTCACGAAGGTTGGAATGGTGCAAAGCTCACTGACCCGCGGGGGGAACAGTTGTTGGGGAAGATGGCGGCCGACCTGAAGCCTGACGACCCGAAGGCAGAGAAGCTAATGGGGGCCATGATCGTGAAGGAGTTCCTGGTGCAGCACCTGGATCCACTTCTGGCGCGCTTACGCCCCTTGTGGAAGCTCTCGGACAAGGGAGGCAACCTCCGCCTGCATCCGGATACCTTGTCCGACGAGGAGCTAGACAAGGTCCTCCGCCTCCTGGTCGCGGAGGATCAAGGGTACTCGCCTGATACCCATCTACCACTGTACCGCCACCCGGATGGGGCGAAGATCACCGCCACCATGCCCGTCTTCAACGAATGCGGGCTTGACTCGCCGGCGCCCACTGGGGATCTGGTGGTGGTGTTCTCCGCCGAGCCCGGCCAGGAGGAGGGGTCAGATTCGGAGGAGACCCAGGAGGGGGTAGGGGAGACTTCTCCTTCGTGCCTGGCAGACCTCCTCCGCATCCTCCCTGACGATGACGAGGCCGGCGTGCATCCGGTTAAGGAGTCGCCGACCCCCGCCAGGGTCACCACGAGGTCCAGGGGCACCCCCTAAAGAAGCCGCAGGCCGAGGTCCTAAAGAAGAGCAGATCGGCACTTATCTCCCGAGGTGATGCGTCAACTCCGTCGCTAGCCACTGCTGCTGCGGGTCCGACCGCCATGCCCTTGTCTGCCCCTAGGGCTGGCACGCCGGTGACCCAGCCCGCAAAGCCTTCGGGCTTGGTGCTCCAGAAGAGGGCGAGGGAGTACGCCGCCGTGGACCTGTAAGCGCTCCATCCTTATCCTTCGTTCCTATCCATGCCGTAGTTCCCTGATGTCTCCCCTTACATTGCTAGACCAATGTCTGTGGTGAAGAAGAAGAAGAAGGGGGCGACCGCAACCCCTGAGGCCCAGCAGCTAGCTGCTGCCGCGCCTCCTCCGGCACCGAGGGATGGCGACGGCTCCCGAGCCTTGACGTCTGGGTCATCCTCACGAGATCCAGAAGCCCGTCCTCAGGAGAAGGTGATTGTGGGAATCCTAGATTAGGGGGTCTCCGGATAGCCGGATTACATCCTTTGGCCGGACTGTTGGACTATGAAGATACAAGATTGAAGACTTCATCCTGTGTCCGGATGGGACTTTCCTTGGCGTGGAAGGCAAGCTTGGCAATACAGATATGTAGATCTCCTCCCTTCTAACCGACTCTGTGTAACCCTAGCCCCCGCCGGTGTCTATATAAACCGGAGGGTTTAGTCCGCAGGACAACATACAATCATACCATAGGCTAGCTTCTAGGGTTTAGCCTCTACAATCTTGTGGCAGATCAACTCTTGTAATACTCATATCATCAATATCAATCAAGCAGGACATAGGGTATTACCTCCATCAAGAGGGCCCGAACCTGGGTAAACATCATGTCCCCTGCCCCCCGTTACCATCCGCCTTAGACGCACAGTTCGAGACCCCATACCCGAGATCTGCCGGTTTTGGCACCGAAATTGGTGCTTTCATTGAGAGTTCCACTATGCCGTCACCATAAGGCTCGATGGCCCCTTCGATCATCGGTAACGATGTGGTCCAGGGTGAGGTTTTCCTTCCCAGACAGATCTTCGTATTTGGCAGCTTCGCACTGCGGGCCAATTCGCTTGGCCATCTGGAGCGGATCGAGAGCTATGCCCCTGGCCATCAAGTCAGGTTCGGAAACTTAAACTACACTGCCGATACCCGCGGAGACTTGATCTTCGACGGATTCGAGCCCATGTCAGGTGCGCCGCACAATCACGACGAGCATGACGTAACTCTGCCATCGAACAATGTTCGGGCGATCGCATATCCGGAGCAAATTGCACCATCCGAGGACGGAGGGATAGACCCCGCCACGGAGGCCGCACTCTCAGTGGCGATGGAGCCGGATACTGACTTCACCCTTAAGAGAGCCATGTCACCGAACCACTGGATTCGTCTCTGGCCACAGACTCCGAGCCGCCTGTATCCGTGCCTATCAAATCCGACTGGGCGCCGATCATGGAGTTCGCCTCCATGGATATCTTTCAGCACTCGCCTTTCGGCGATGTGCTAAATTCAATAAGGTCTCTCTCCTTGTTAAGAGAACCTTGGCTGAACTATGTCCGGCTAGAATGGGACGGGGACGACGAAGAAATTCGCTGCCCACCCACCACCCACTTAGTGGCCACTGTAGACGATTTAACCGACATGCTCGACTTCGACTCCGAAGACATTGACGGTATGGACGATGATGCAGGAGATGAACAGGAACCACCCCCGACAGGGCGCTGGACCGCCACCTCATCATATGATATATACATGGTGGACACCCCCAAAGAAGGAAATGGCGACGAGACAGCGGAGGATGACCCCTCCAAGAAGCAACCCAAGCGCCTACGTTAGCGGCGCCGCTCTAAGTCCCGCCACAGCAAAAGTAGTGATAACGGCACAAGAGACAATAACACTTCGGATAGTGTCGAAGACAACCACAATCCCCTCCGGCACGATGTAGAGCGGGAGGATGAACAAGCTAGCCCTGCAGAGCAGGCAGCAGATGGAGAATCGGAGGAGGACAATTACATGCCTCTCTCCGAAGATGAGGTGAGCCTCGGTGACGAAGAATTTATCGTGCCTGAGGATCCCGTCGAGCAGGAGCGCTTCAAGCGTCGGCTTATGGCCACAGCAAATAGCCTGAAGAAAAAGCAACAACAGCTTCAAGCTGATCAAGACTTGCTAGCAGATAGATGGACCGAAGTCCTTGCGGCCGAGGAATACGAACTCGAGCGCCCCTCCAAGAGTTACCCAAAGCGCAGGTTGCTACCTCACCTCAAGGAGGAAGCATTGAAACCTCCATCACCATTGTATGATGCGGCTGACCGGCCACCGCGTGGCTGAGCCAGAGAGGCGTTTCAGCCTGAAGTTCAGCCTGCACCCCACTGCCACTCAATCAAAAATACGAAGGCCCGGGGCAACACACGGGACCTGCGAGATGTATTGGACAGTAGGGCAAAACATGCAAGCTCAATATACGGGTCACGGGGGTGTGCGCCAACGCGGGAAGATGACCGTTGCGCCGGATACACTAAAAGTAAATACGGCCGGGCCGAATACAACAGACAAGACTCATAAGAACTGCGTCGGGATATAGCCACGCACAGAGGCGCCGCACACCCCCTATGCTTCACTGATGAAGTTATGGATCATGAATTCCCGGAGGGTTTTAAACCCGTAAACATCAAATCGTATGATGGTACAACAGATCCCGCAGTGTGGCTTGAGGATTTCCTCCTTCACATCCACATGGCTCACGGTGATGATCTACATGCCATCAAGTACCTCCCTCTAAAACTCAAAGGACTAGCTCGGCATTGGCTGAATAGCTTGCCAGCAGACTCCGTCGGCAGTTGGGAGGATTTGGAAGATGCATTCCTTGACAACTTCCAGGGCACTTATGTGCGACCACCGGATGCTGATGACTTGAGCCATATAACTCAGCAGCTAGAGGAATCGTCCAGACAATTCTGGACACGGTTCCTAACTAAGAAAAACCAAATTGTCGACTATCCGGATGCAGAGGCCTTAGCGGCATTCAAGCATAACAACCGTGACAAGGGGCTGCATAGTGATGACGAGGAGGAGCCCCGGCCGCCGAACACGGGAGGACAGAAGAGGTTCCCCCCACAAGTGAAGACGGTGAACATGATATACTCAACCCACATTCCCAAGAGGGAACGTAAGCATGCACTAAGGGACGTCTATGCGATGGAGCTCGTCGCCCCAAAGTTCAACCCATGGTCCACTTGTCCGATCACCTTTGATCGCAGGGACCACCTCACTAGTATCCATCATGGCGGATTTGCCGCACTGGTCCTAGAGCCCATCATCGACGGATTCCACCTCACTCGAGTCCTTATGGACGGCACCAGCAGCCTAAACCTGCTCTATCAAGATATAGTGTGCAAAATGGGTATAGATCCCTCAAGGATCAAACCCACCAAAACCACCTTTAAGGGTGTCATCCCAGGTGTAGAGGCCCATTGCACGGGCTCAATCACACTGGAAGTGGTCTTTGTATCTCTGGTCAACTTCTGAAGCGAGGAGTTAATCTTCGATATCATCCCGTTCCGTAGCAGCTATCACCCACTGCTCGGGCGAACCACATTTGCAAAATTCAATGCGGTATCGCATTACGCATACCTCAAGCTCAAGATGCCAGGACCTAGGGGGGTCATAACAGTCAATGGAAACACAGAACGCTCGCTCCGCATGGAAGAGCGCACTACGACCCTCGCAGTAGAAACAGAAAGCAGCCTTTTAAGGAAAACCACCAATTCGGAGATACAAACCCCGGACACCGTCAAGCGAGTCCGGAGTAAACTGAAACATGATCGCATGGCATGTTCAGAGCTCGCCTAGCAATTCGGCCCCCGTCCCAGTCCCAGCCAAGCGACGAAATCCGCGCCGCGCGTACATAATTACGCACTGAAAATACCATGGACATAGGCGGGGGCTCGATCAGGGCACGTCCCGCAATGCGGCTTAACTGCCCTAGGGGTTGTATACCTTTATCATTTTTTCTCTTTCAGGACCTAACTCTCTGGAATCCCTTTCCGGCAGTACGATTGCCGGACACATTACGGGAAGGAATATCCAAGGAGGCAATAAGCTAAGATGTACACGGGAACCCACAGGTGGTCTCTAATAATAATCGATATACCCGCTTTCTACTATTCATACGCAGCTTGCCCTTGGATAGGACATGTCAAATAGTCCTATTTTCTGCTTATTGCACTAGTTGTATCAGTACGCTTCGACGTATTATTTAAAATAACAATGCATAGCATTAGTCTATTATTGCATTATTCATCCTTTTTTTCTTATATGTTCATTTACGAAAACTTGCACCCGTACATTCTGGTACGGCCAGTACGCCAGGGGCTTTCGTTTACCCCATAATAGGGTGTGAGAAGTCCGAACACTTTCGATAGTGCGGCACCCTAAACTTATAGCATTATATGCATCAGCTCCGAATCATGTCTTGGGTCAATAGTTGGGTTTGCCCGGCTCCCATGCTTTGATACCTTACGTTCCGCTATATCGACTAAGGTAGCGCTTGGAGAACTACTGCGATTGTGTCCCGGTTCTTCCGGACGAGCACCTCAATAGAGAAAGCCGAAAACTGACTGTCATGATAGGGCGAGAGCTGGTCGCTGTTCGAGAAGTCTCAAGTCCTTGAAGACTTTTTCCGCTTCAGGCGAGGAGTCGGCCTTGCCTGACTTAGGCGTGTATAGCGCCACAAATTCGGCCTTCCGAATACTAGGGGCTTTGCGAAAATTTAAAATTGTAGGCTTCTATGGCTAAGTGAGAGTGATAAAGCCTTATAGTCCGATTGCCTAGTTCGTTGTGCTGAACACCTCCCTCGAAGGACCCAAAATTGGGATAAAGAGTGCTTAGGTTTATCCCGAACACCCCAGTACTAGTTATATTGGGGTAGAAGCCGATGACTGGCCAACTCTCGGATTTTATAAACGGCCGCACAGAAGGTAATATTTTAAATTAAAACAATGTTGCATAGGGCAAATGAACTCGTTTCACATTACAGGATCACATGAGCATGTTCATTCAAAAATTACATCTCTGGCACATTCATCCGCCACAAGGCGGGAACCCTTCAGGACACTCTCATAATACATTTCGGGGCAGCGATGCTCCTTGCCCTCTGGCGGCCCCTCCTTCACCAGCTTCATGGCGTCCAGCTTAGCCCAGTGCACCTTCGCCCGGGCAAAAGCCCGGCGCGCACCCTCGATGCAGACGGACCGCTTTATGACTTCAAGACATGGGTAGGTATCCACAAGCCGCCTCACCAGAATGAAGTAGCTGCCGGGCAGGGGCTCGCTAGGCCATATCCGGACTATAAGACCCTTCATGGCATGTTCGGCCGCCTTGTGAAGCTCGACCAATTGCTTCAGCTGGTCGCTCAATGGCATTGGGTGTTCGGTCCCAGTATACTGAGACGAAAACAACTTTTCCGTAGAGCTCCCCTCCTCAGCTCGGTAAAACTCCGCGGCATCCAGTACACTATGGGGAAGATGTGCGAACGCTCTGGAGAGATACGAACTCGGGTAAGTAAAAGGAAAGTTTCCTTCACATGCTTGCTTTGCATAATGAATGCCTTACCCGCTGCTATCTTCTTCACTGCATCCATCTCCTGGAGGGCCTTGTAGGCTTCAGCCTTGGCGCTCCGTGCGCTTGCGAGCGCCTTCGCAAGCTCGGACTCTCGCATCTTAGAGTCAAGCTCCAAGCACTCGTGTTTTTTGGCCACTTTGTCTTCGGCCTCGGTCAGCGGCTTCCTCACGGTCGCCACCTCGGTTGTGGCCCCTGGCAAATTCATGATGATCCTATTACTTCACACCCGAACTTCTTTTTAAATATATAGACAAGGTATTGCTTACCTTTGCTCTCCTCAAGCTGCCTCTTGGTAAGGCCGAGCTCATTCTCGGACCGCTCTAGGTCCAGCTTCAGTGCACAGACTTCCACAGTACGTGCGAGAGCGGCCAGCAGTGAAGCCTAGACATACACATAAACATATTCTGATTAGACTACTGGGTTATCATTTGATCCTCTATTCGACCTTTCTTCGCGAACGCTGAACAGAGCATCATGGACTACTGTCTACGCGGTAATATTTTCTTATATTTTGATTGCTTACCTCAAAGCCCGTTAGGAGGCTGGCGCAAGCTTCAGTCAGTCCGTTTTTGGCAGACTGAACTTTCTCGATCACCGCACACATGATAGTGCGGTGCTCTTCGTCAATGGAAGCGCCACGAAGCGCTTCCAGCAAGTTGTCCGGTTCCTCTAGATGGACAGAGGACACCGGCATGGGCAGCTTGCCCCGCTTAACGGGGGATCGCCTGCTGGAGTCCGGAACCACTGAAGGTTCCGGGGCAGTATTCGGCTGGGGGCCAAACTTGGAGCCCGTGGGAGTCTTGCTCCCTTTGCGCCTAGGGTCCGGAAGGTCGCCTCGATGCTCCCCCAGGACTACCTCCCCTCGGCTCGGTGCCTTCCGGGACAACACCACGACGTTGTCCGTAGGGCAAGGGGTGGAGGCGGTCGGAAGTGAATCACTATTCATATCTGACAAGTCCAATGAACCATCCGACGAATCTACGTGGAGATGAGCTCGGGGCGGACTGCATAATCATATGCGGCATAATGAGAAACAGTGCAATAAAACATACCATGAATTACTATGGTGTCCGGATACTTACGACTTTGCCAGGGGCTTCTCCCTGGGTAACCATTCGTCGCCGCTATAGGCGGCCGTCGTGGAGCAGTCCGGAAGGAGGTTCCTTCCCTTCTTGGACCCTTCGGCCTCCCTGGTTGGGTCGGCCTTCCTTTTCTTGTCTCCCCCGGCTGGGGGAGGGGGAGAACTTTCCTCCTCCTCCTCATTTTTCGTGGGAGGAGTGCGCATCGGAGTCATCGGACGATGAGTCCGATACAACCTTGCGCCGGAGACCCTTTCGGGTCCCCGTGGCCTTCTGCTTGGTCTTCTTCACCAGCACCTCGTAAGGTGCCAGAGCCAGCATCTTCGTTAGGAGAGCATCTGCAGGATCTTCAGGCAGGGGGGCTGGGCAATCGAGCTGCTCCGCTGTCTTTATCCAGTCCTATTAATGACGTGGAAGCTTAGATCCCACACTTGATTTAAATGGGGCAACTAAATACCTTGTGAGGAATAAAAACTTACCGTATTGGCATGGTGCTTTGCGCTGAGTCCTCGGTCCTCGGTGAGGGAAGGAGGTACCTCGGCGCCCTTGAACAGCACCCTATAGATGTCCTTGTGCATCGTGTCGTAGAGCTCTCGCAGCGTCTGGTGCTTGGCTGGGTCGAACTCCCACAAATTGAATGCTCATCGTTGACACGGGAGAATCCGGCGGAAGAGCATGACCTAGACCACGCTAACGAGCTTGATTTTCTTGCTCATCATGTTCCTGTTGCAGGTCTGGAGTTCGGTCAGCTCTGCCGGGGAACCCTAGGACATGCCCTTCTCTTTCCAGGAAGTGAGCCGCATGGGGATTCTGGGTCGAAATTTGGGGGCCGCCACCCAGTTGGTGTCGCACGGCTCAGTGATGTAGAACCACCCTGATTGCCACCCTTTTATGGTCTCCACATAGGAGCCTTTGAGCCAGGTGACGTTAGGCTTTTTGCCCACCATGGCGGCTCTGCACTCTGCTTGCTGGCCGACCACCACCTTCAGTTTAACATTGAAGGTCTGCAGCCACAGGCCGAAGTGGGGCCTGATGCGGAGGAAGGCCTCGCACATGACGATAAATGCCGAGATGTTGAGGATGAAATTGGGGGCCAGATCATGAAAATCCAGCCCATGGTAGAACATGAGCCCGCGGAGAAATGGGTGGAGGGGAAATCCCAGTCCACGGATGAAGTGGGTAAGAAAAACTACCCTCTCATGGGGTTCGGGCGTAGGGATGATCTTCCCTGCATCTGGCAGCCGGTGCGCGATATCCGCGGGCAGATATCTGGCTTCCCATAACTTGGTGATGTTCTCCTCCGTGACGGAGGAGACCATCCACTTGCCTCCCGCTCCGAACATGCTTGGAGTGGTTTGAGAAGAAAGACGCAAACTTGGGCGCTGGAGCTCGAGTGTGCGAGAATGGGTAAGCAAGGAGGAAGAAGGCGTGGGTAAAAAGGGTGAATCCTTGTCCTTTTATAAGGGCGGAAGAGGCGATGCGCCTCCCCACTTGCCTGGTAAAATCGCTTATTCCCCAAGCACCATAATTGATGGCGCGGTTGGGTTACCCACGTCCGTATTGATGAGAATCTCGTAATAAGGGGGACACGATCTCTGCTTTGACAAGATGTGTTAAGAAAACTGCCTCGCGATATGTGCGGTGCTGGTTGAGAAAAGCGGTTCGAATAATAACCGGGCCATGACATAATGTCATGCTATCAAAATGTGTCAGCAGATTAGATTTGTGGAAATATTATTCTCTCTGCGGTGGTATGTGGAACTTGTTTTGCAGAGCGGGACACTATCCTCGTGTTCACAATCTTCTATGGAGTATTTGGAAGAAGAACCCGCCTTGCAATGCTGAAGACAAAACTATGCACCGGACACATCATCATTGAAGCCTGGTTCAGGGGCTACTGTGGGAGTCCTGGATTAGGGGGTCTCCGGACAGCCGGATTATATCCTTTGGCCGGACTGTTGGACTATGAAGATACAAGATTGAAGACTTCGTCCCGTGTCCGGATGGGACTTTCTTTGGCGTGGAAGGCAAGCTTGGCAATACGGATATGTAGATCTCCTCCCTTGTAACCAACTCTATGTAACCCTAGCCCCCTTCGGAGTCTATATAAACTGGAGGGTTTAGTCCGTAGGACAACAAACAATCATACCATAGGCTAGCTTCTAGGGTTTAGCCTCTACGATCTCATGGTAGATCAACTCTTGTAATATTCATATCATCAATATCAATCAAGCAGGATGTAGGGTATTACCTCCATCAAGAGGGCCTGAACCTGGGTAAACATCGTGTCCCCTGCCTCCCGTTACCATCCGCCTTAGACGCACAGTTCGGGACCCCCTACCCGAGATCCACCAGTTTTGACACCGACAGTGATCTTCGTGGCCAAGCTGGCTCCTGAGGCTTCCGCCCCAGCTAACCTGCTGAGCTCACGAATGCTCAGGAGCCCCCGGCTCCTCCTACTGCCGCGAATATGCAGACCTTACTGCCGATGTCATCTCTCCCCCATTCCGTCGCACTGCTGGGCCGTGATCCCCTGCTTCGCCTGACGCTGTGGAGAACACCCTTCTCGTGCTGACCCAGCTTCACAATGACCTTCAGGGTGCTGACAGTCGGCTGGCATTGGGGCGACTTGAGTTGGTCGTGGGGTTGCTACAATCTGATGCGTTTGTGAGAGCGGCATGCGACCAGGCCATGGAAGCTTCTGAGGAGGGTAAGAAAGCCGCCGACCTGGCCGAGGTGACATTGAAGGATGCCGAGGACACAAAGGAGCTCTACTTGGCGGCGGAGGCCAAGCTGGAGACCCTGCACAACGAACGCACTGTTGAGGCTCGCCAGCTCGAGGCACGGGAGGAGAAGCTAAAGGCTCGATAAGTCGCGGTCGTCGGCTATGAAATCGAGATGGAGCAGTTGGCGCGAGTGCAAGACTTGGAGCGTGATCGCCTGGGGAAGCTGAAGAAGGAGGTGGAAGGGGAGAATGCCCTGTTGGAGGCCAAGGCTAGCATCCTCGCCAACGACCGTGCCGCCTTTGATTCCCTTGAGAAGAGATCCCGTGAGGCATTGAGGGAACTCTATGGAAAGGGGTTGAAGAAGCCGTTGCTGACTGCAGAGGAGGGCCCTGCCGAGATGCTCCCCCAGCTTGTCGAGGCGCTCGAGGGAATTGCCAATGGGGTTGGTGGAATGGTGGAAGGGGAAGCCCACGCGCTCTCCTATTCGGCTATGACGCGTGTCTTCAGCCACCTCCACCTTCGCGACCCGAGCACCGACCTTGCAGCTCTGCTTGAACCTATGGACTAGAAGCATTGTGCAGCCACTACCGATGCCGTGAAGGACCTGGTGGAGGCCCTACTAGAGAAGTTCCTCGCCATCGACCCTGCGCCTCTGGATGATGGTGCCGCCAATCCCACGGACGCAGCAGACAGCACGTGTAACGGCGACGCTCTCGACAACAGGACACTTCCTTGCGGCAGCACCCAAGGCTGAAAAGGAAGCTTGCTGGCAGTGCTCCTTTCCACTTTTGCTTTCCTGCGATATGCACCATGCCTCATGAAGGCATTAGAACTTTTGTTTGGTATTTGGAGAACGATATGTCTTGTAAGAGGATTCCGCGATTTCCTTCCCGTTTGCTTGATGTTCTACGTCGGCAGGGCCCGGACCCGCACATACCTCAGCCACCATTGGGTTGTCTAGATTGCCAGGACGAGGCCAAGGGGTGAGGGGCTTCATGACTAGTTAGGCTCCTGAGTCATGATGCTCAAGAGTCCCCCTTGACGCACAAACGGCCCACGCGAAGGAGATGCGGACGGAGGCCTTAGTGGTCTGCATCGGTAGGGCCCGGCCCCGTGCGTACATCAGCCGCTGTTGGGTTGTCTGGATCACCAGGACGAGCCCAAGGGGTGAGGGGCAACATGACCAGTTAGGCTCCTGAGTCGTGATGCTTAGGGGTCGACCCTTCGGGTTGCATCATCCCCAGACCGCGTGGGTCTGTCCCTTCGGCATGTATCATTCTTGCATCTATCAGGACTAGCTTTACCTCCTTCCATGAGTTACTTTAAGATTATTACATGCCTGTCCGATACTTCGATACCATGAATGTCATACGCCCTTGCAAACCCACCCATGACCGCCTCATGATTAAGGCTGGCATGGCGTTTGTGCTCGTGTTCATCCCTGCAGTGTTGCTAAACCCAAGAGGTCGAGCTCTGGCTTGCGGGCCAGGTCCGATGTATGTCACCTCCCATGGACCTTGGTGCCTTGTTCTCACATGAGCTAATCACGGGCAGACTAGCCAGGGCGCGTGACCCGGTGCCTCGCCACCACGGGAGCCGCGCGCCGGTTGTCTTTCTTCGGGATTTTCGCATGAGAAGACTGGGCACGGCGTCTGTGCTCGGTTCCGTCCCTGCAGCATCGATAAACCCAACGATTGAGCTCTGTTTGGTGGGCCGGCCCCGTTCACATCACCTCCTGGGGTCATTGGTGTTTGGCCTTCTCATGTGATCACCTCAGGAGATTCATTCAGCGCAGGTTGTCTAGCCATCTTGCAGGGCCATCACAACTGTCAAGAATCAAATTCAGGCGCAACCCGCCTTGAGGTAGGGCCTCGTGAGTCCCGCGTTGGCTCATGAGTGCCCAGACACACCTCGTCTAGCATGCCATGCAAGCCATGTGTCAGGGCGGGGGTGTACACGCCCCAGGGGCTCCACTTAGAGGGAGCCCTCACCCATGCACCAGTGGAAGCACCATGCTCTGCTCCGGCAGTTGACACGGTCAAGGAGCAGCTATTCCCATGCAAGTGCGAAAGCGCCATGCTCCGTGCTGGTGATAAACAACTAAGGGCGGCCCCATGGCCGCATCAACCTCAAGGAGCCGCCAGGGTTAGTGTCTAGCCTCGTCGCAACACTTTCCCCTCAGGAGAGTCGCACGAGGGGGCTGGGCATGGGGACTACGCTCAGGTCATGCTTAGTGTAAGCCACTGTGCCAGGTCCCTCAGACTTGGTTGTCGCGCGTCCCTCCCGAGCGAGACTCCTGAGCATCGCGACTCAGGAGCCTAACTTATCACGTAGCCCCTCACCCCTTGGTATCATCCTGGTGATCCGGACAACCCAATGGTGGCTGAGGTACGCGCAGGGCTAGGCCCTACCGACGCAGAATGCTAAGGCCTACTCTCACATCTCCTTCCCTCGGGCTGTTTTTACATCAAGGGGGACTACTAAGCATCGCGACTCAGGAGGCTAACTGGTCACGTAGACCCTCACCCCTTGGTCTCATCCTGGTGATCCGGACGACCCAACGGCGGCTGAGGTATGCGCTGGTCGGGCCCTGCCGACACAGAACATCAAGCAAGCGGGAAGGAAATTGCAAATCCTAGAAAATTATTACAAGAAACGCTCTCTTAAAAGGTACAGAACACATAAGTTTTAACGCCTCCACAAGGCATGGTGCATGTTGCAGAAGATAAGATAAATGGGAATGGCACCAATGAGCCCCCTCTTCAGCCTTGAGCATCGCTGTCATCCGCAAGGGGTTCACCATTGCTTGTGCCTCCAACAGAGGCTGTAGGTTTGGTGGCGTCATCAGCCGCGGGCGCGGGATGGATGGCAAGGAACTTCTGCAGCAGGGCTCCACCTGATCCTTCACGGCCTCAGCAGGAGTAGCGCAGTGCTCCAGGCCTACTGGCTCAAGCCAGCCTTCGAAGTCAAAGTTCGGGTCACGAAGAGAGAGGTGGCTGAAGACATGTAACACCCCGGATATGATTTTCCCAATATGTATTCCAAGTCTTGCCCTTTCCGGCCTTCAGTTATTTTATTTTCTTGGGTTCGGGTTTTTTTCTCCGTGTGTTGTTATCGTTGTCATGCATATCATATCATGTCATCATGTGCATTGCATTTGCATACGTGTTCATCTCATGCATCCGAGCATTTTCCCCGTTGTCCGTTTTGCATTCCGGCGCTTCGTTCTTCTCTGGTGGTCATTTCTACCTTTCTTTCATGTGTGGGGATTAAACATTTCCGTATTGGACTGAGACTTGCCAAGCGGCCTTGGTTTACCACCGGTAGACCGCCTGTCAAGTTTCGTACCATTTGGACTTCGTTTGATGCTCCAACGGTTAACCGAGGGACCGAGAAGGCCTCGTGTGTGTTGCAGCCCAACACCCCTCCAATTTGGGCCAAAACCCACCAAAACCCTCTCCATCACCTAGAGCGTTCGATCACGATCGTGTGGCCGAAAACCGCACCTCATTTGGACTCTCCTAGCTCCTCCTATGCCTATATATACACCTCCCCCTCCAAAATTCGCGGTGCAAACCTACCCTAACTCTCCCCGCCGCCGCCGGACAAAACAGCTGCCGACGAACATGTCCGCTCCGCCCGCTGCCGCCACGTGTCAACGTCTGGTTCGCCGTCGCCCGCGCGCCCACATCGCCGCGCCGGCCCGCCAGGGCCCAGGCGGGGCCCTCCCGGCCCGGAGCTGCCGCCGCCCGAGAGCCGCTCGCCCTCCTCGCGTCCGATCGCTGCCCAGGTCACCGTCCTCCGCCCCGCTCTCCGTTCGCCGGCGGGAGCTCGTCGCCGGTCGCCCCCGTGCCTCCTCGCCTCCCCCGCGGTGGCCGGAGCCCTCCCCGCCGCCGAATCCGGCCGGGAGAGGCCGGATCTACCTCTCCCTCGCCTCCCTGCCGCTCCATCGACCTCGCCGGAGCCGCGACGACCTCGCCAGACTTACCCCGGTTCACGTGCCGAGGAACCCTAGATCTTGTGCGGTTGACTTTCTCCCTCTCTTCTATATTTTTTTGCATACTTCACAGCATCCTAACTCCTCATCCGTAGCTCCGTTTCGGGCATATAGCATATCAAAATTTTCGTCTCAGAGAGTAAATCATTTCATCTCATTGCATCATTTTCATTTGAGTTCATCTTGATGCCAGAAATGCTGTTGGAAGAATGCTATTTGAGATAATTGTCAGATCTGCTGCTCCAATTAGATATTTGTCATTTTTGCCACGATTATTGTGTGCATGATATGCCCCTGAGCTCTTCATGAGTTTTGTTATATGTTTTGCCATCTATCCAGAGGTGCAAGCCATGTATTTTTGTGATGTGTGTGGTGACTAGCACAAGCTTGCAAAGTGGAGCATTCGTTAATGCTGATTTCAGGGACTTAGCATTTCCACTAAGTCCTTGAGCTGTTTATCTCAATATGCCATATGTTCATGTTGTTTCCTAGCGATCCGTGCCTCTTTTGAGGATGACCAGTAAGGATGTTTTGTTAATCTTGTAGTGCTCCACCCATCCATGTCTTTGTTTGCAATTAAGGAGCACCCTAGCTTGAGTCAATCGAGCTCTACTTTTGTCATTTCGTGAATCTGGGCAGATTGTCTACTTGTTAGTGATTTTGCCGAGGATGTTGTAATTGATCCGTGCATGCTATGCTATTGTTCTTGCCATGTCTAGCTTGTATGATGTGTATTCTTGATGGGTGTATGCTTAGATTGTCATGACTTGATCTGTAGTGAGTGCATCGAGCTCGTAAACATGCCTACTTGATATCTGATTTTGCATGTTCCAGTTTTCACCAAGTCTGAGAACTGATTATGTTTTTGCCATGTTCACATGCTTGCAAATGTATTTTATGATTCCTTTTGGCTCAAGGTCACTAAGGGACTTTTCTTAAGCTCTTTGAGTAGCTCCATGCCATTCTTTACTTTGCCATGTTCAGGTCCTGTAGCATATAGTTTTCATGCTCCAAAGTGTGCTACCTGATCTGCAATTCCAGACAATTGTTAATTTCACTAAGTCTGAAATCTGTTTACCAAATGCATTTTTGCCATGCTTGTTTGAACCTGTTAATGGATGAATTAGCCGTAGCTTAGTGTTTCTCTTTTGTTAAGCATCATGAATGGATCCCTGCCATGTATTTTGATGCCATGTTTGGGTGATGTAGCATGTTCATCTTGTTGCATCTAGTTGGCTACTTGCTGTAAATCGCAGAACGTGGTCATATTTGAATTGCTTGCCATTCCCAAACCGTAACTCCGATTCGGGCGTTCTTTATATCGTTTTCAAGCGGTTTCATCTCACCTTTCCAGTGGCACACTTGGATTTCCATGTTGAGGCCAGGTTCATTCTTTCCTTGTCAATCTTGCATATGCATCCCATATTGCATCCCGCATAACATCCCATCTTTGCATCATGTTGTTTGAGTTTGCACGTGGTTGATTGTGTCCTTGTTGCTTGTTTGTCTTGTTTGGGTAGAGCCGGGAGACGAGTTTGCTAATGAGGAGCCCGTTGAGTTTGCTTTCGAGGATCCAGTCAACTCTGAAAACTTTGCAGGCAAGATGATCATACCCTCGAAATCACTACTATCTTTGCTTTGCTAGATGCTCGCTCTTTTGCTATGCCTATGCTACGATGCCTACCACTTGCTTATCATGCCTCCCAAATTGCCATGTAAAACCTCTAACCCACCATGTCCTAGCAAACCATTAATTGGCTATGTTACCGCTTTGCTCAGCCCCTCTTATAGTGTTGCTAGTTGCAGGTGACGATTGGAGACCGTTCCTTGTTGGAACATTATTTACTTGTTGGGATATCATTATATTGCCTTGTTATCTTAATGCATCTATATACTTGGTAAAGGGTGGAAGGCTCGGCCTCTCGCCTAGTGTTTTGTTCCACTCTTGCCGCCCTAGTTTCCGTCATATCGGTGTTATGTTCCCGGATTTTTGCGTTCCTTATGCGGTTGGGTGATAATGGGAACCCCTTGATAGTTCGCCTGGATTAAAGCTTTTCCAGCAATGCCCAACCTTGGTTTTACCATTTTCCACCTAGCCTCTTTTTCTTTGGGTTTCCGGAGCCCGAGGGTCATCTTATTTAACCCCCCCCCAGGGCCAGTGCTCCTCTGAGTGTTGGTCCGACTGAGATGCCTGCGGGGCCACCTCGGGGAAACTTGAGGGTTGGTTTTACTCGTAGCTAGTCTCATCTGAGTGTACCCTGAGAACGAGATATGTTCAGCTCCTATCGGGATTTGTCGGCACATTCGGGCGGTGTTGCTGGATTTGTTTTAACTTGTCGAAGTGTCTTGTAGAACCGGGATATCGAGTCTGATCGAAATGTCTCGGGAGAAGGTCTATTCCTTCGTTGACCGTGAGAGCTTGTCATGGGCTAAGTTGGGACTCCCCTGCAGGGATTTGAACTTTCGAAAGCCGTGCCTGCGGTTATGGGCAGATGGGAATTTGTTAATGTCCGGTTGTAGATAACTTGAACCTTAACTTAATTAAAATGAATCAACTGTGTGAGTCCGGGAAGTGAACACGGTGTTGGAGTAATGCTTGCCGCAGGTTGCTCTCTAGTTATCTGTTCGCGCTTTGCCTCCTCTTCTTGCTCTCTTTTGCAAACAGGTTAGCCACCATATATGCTAGTCGCTTGCTGCAGCTCCACATATTTACCTTGCCTTACCTATAAGCTTAAATAGTCTTGATCGCGAGGGTGCGAGATTGCTGAGTCCATGTGGCTCACAAATTACTTCCAAGCCAGATGCAGGGCCTGATGATTCCGTTCCAGATGACGCGCTTCAGCTCAAGTGGGAGTTCGACGAGGACTCACGCCGTTACTACGTGTCTTTCCTTGATGATCAGTAGTGGTGCCCAGTTGGGGTGATCGGGACCGTGTCGCATGTTGGGTTTATCTTTTATTTTGGCGCTGTAGTCGGGCCATGAGTGTTTGAATGTTGTAATGCTATTTATGTACTTTGTTTGACGTGGCGAGTGTAAGCCAACTATGTACCTCCCCTTTTATTATCTATATTACATGGGATGTTGTGATGATTGCCTAACTTGCAACATTGCTTTCAATGCGGTTATGCCTCTAA
Source organism: Triticum aestivum (assembly GCF_018294505.1). Taxonomy (NCBI): domain Eukaryota; kingdom Viridiplantae; phylum Streptophyta; class Magnoliopsida; order Poales; family Poaceae; genus Triticum; species Triticum aestivum. The sequence goes on along the minus strand of NC_057803.1, from coordinate 270,278,064 downwards.
GTCGTGCCTCGACACGTGGGAGATATAGCCGCATCGAGGGCGTTACAAGACGCGAGTCACGGCCGAGGTAGAGAGCGCGCGGGCCTCTCCCTCCACCATGGTGCCGACCCCAAGAACGACACCCTCGAGCGCCACGACAAGCTGCGGGAGCATCTCGGCGGGGCCCTCCTCAGCAGTCACCAATGGCTTCTTCAACCCCCTCCCATGGAGATCTTATAGCGCCTTGCGGGGCCTATCCTCGAGAGAATCAAAAGCGGCACGATCCTCGGCAAGAACTTTGGCCTTGGTCTCCAGCTGGGCCTTCTCTGCCTCCACCTCCTTTTTCAGCTTCTCCAGATGTTCGTGCTCCGCGGCCTGCTCTCGTGTTGATTGCTCTAGCTCGGTTTCACGACCGGCGACTGCATCTTCTCGAGCCTTCAACTCTTCCTCCCGCGCCTCGTGCTGACGAGCCTTGATGGCATGCTCGTTGCGCAGGGTCTCCAGCTCGGCCTCCGCCACCCGACATCGCTCCTTGTCAGCCTCAGCATCCTTCAACGCCACGTCGCAGGCGGCTACAGCCAGGCCGGTAACCTATTAACCTTTGTCGGAGGCCACTAAGGCGTGGATCCATGCCGCCCTGACAGACACGTCGGATCATAGCCACCCCGAGGTCAACTCCAGGCGCACTGACGCCAGGTGACGGTCGGTGCCTTGAAGATCATCACGAAGTTGGGTCAGTGCGGAAAGAGCCTCCTCCAGAGTACCAGGCGAAGCAGGAGGTTGTGCTGATGCCAGGATTAGCAAGTTAGCAGCAGCAGAGGGGGGCGGGGGCTCCGGAGCCTTTGGTACCTCAGCAGGCGAGCTAAGGGCAAGCACATCCGGACTTGGCCTGTCTACAGAGACCGCCTTCTCCTGAGGACGGGCCTCTGAGTCCTGTGAGGATGATCCTGCAGCAAAAGTGCGAGAGCAACCACCACCCTTCTGAACCAGAGGTGGCACGGCCGCGGTAGGCTGATGAGGCTCTAGGATCACAGCCGTCTTCTTCTTCTTCACCACTGGCATTAGCCTAACCGTAGAAGAGGAAGGCATAAAGATACTGCAGCACGAACAAGGGGCTAAAGATCGAGGCGGAGCACTTATTGGTCCACGGTGGCATACTCCCTCACCCTCTTTTGAAGCACCAAGCCCGCGGGCTTCGCGGGCTGGGGTACCGGTGCGTGAGCCCCAGGGGCAGACAAGGGCACGACGCCCGGGTTTGCAGCGGCGCCAACCGGCGACGTAGTGGAAGCACCACCTCGGGGGATCAGCGCCGATCTGCTCTTCTTCGGGACCACTGCCTTTAGCTTCTTCGAAGGGGTTCCCTTAGACCTCATGGTGACCGAGTACGAAGGAGAGGTCTCCCCCGCCCCCTCCTGGGTCGCCTCCGAGTACGACCTCTCCTCCTGGTCGGACTCGCCGGAGGACAACATCACTGGAGAACCTGGTAGCCCAGTAGGCACCAGAGGGACGAGCCCGCACTCGTTGAAGGAAGGCATGCGGTGGTCTTTTCCCCAACTCGGTGGCAATATAGCTGCAGATGCGTGTCCGGCGGGCAACCCTGATCCTTCCTGACCAGGAGGCGCAGGACCTTGTTCAGCTCCTCTTCAGACAGATCGTCCGGCTGCAGGCGGAGTACACCTCCCTCGCCCGCGAGCTTCCACAAGGGGCGCAAGCGTGCTTGGAGTGGAGCCAGGTGCTGCGTCAGGAATACCTTAACTATCATGGCCCCCGCAGAGTCTCCGCCTTCGGGTCGGCAGGCTTCAGGTCCGCCACCATCTTCTCCATCAACTGCTCCACCCGGGGATCGGTAAGCTTCTCATGATTCCATCCCTCGTGAGGTGCTGGCGTCCCAGTCGGCAGCGACAATCGAGGGTAAGAGCTCGAGGCATCCATGAGAACCCACTTGGTCCTAAGGTCTTCTACCTTCTTCCTGGCTCGCGAGATCGCGTTGCTGCGGTTGGCCTTCCTTGATCCGGAGGTAGAAGAAATGGCGGAGCAGCACCACAAACAACATCACCCCCACGAATGCCTCGCAATAAAAGGCAAAGATCGACAGAAGAAGGACGGAGTTTGGATGAAGATGAAGGCCGTGGAGATTGCAATGGCGAAGGACGGCATAGAAGAAGCCAGAGAAAAGGGGGACTAGCCCACGAAGACGAAGTGCAAGAAGAAGAGATAGAAGGTACCACCCAGGGTTTTTGGCTTGGCGGAGCCGTAATGGAGTGTTGTCTCTCCCCCCTCGTTGCTGCCATCCATCGTCACTAGAAGCGCAAAGGCGAGATTCTTATCCGTGACGATAGGCAAGCTCAGGGCGGACTCGAACCAAGAAGGCAAGCGCGAGGCATTCGCCTTGTCGGTGGCCATCGGCTCCAGGCTTGGGGAGAGTTTTGTCAGATCTGGTGCTCTCCAGGTGAGAAGGAGAATGGGGATCTGGAGTAAGATGAAGGGAAGAAAACGAAAGCTCTGCAGTGGGCGCCAGCCTTTTTGCCAGCCACGAACGGTTGCCGAGGCAGCATGGGGAAGTGGAGGCACCCACATCCCATCAATTGCCACGCATCGACCAAGGCCGCAGGCGATTGGGGCCCGCGGCACAACGCCCTTGCCCTTTGGCTTCACCTTGAAGCCAGGTTCGAGCGCACCTTGGGCCCGGGGGCTACTATCGGCGTCTTGGGAACAGGGGTACCTAGACTTGCCTCCTTGTGGCCAATGACGTGGCTCCATTGACAGCCCAGTACGGCCCAGTTTCAGCAACAACAATCCAAGACCCTCGCGAGGGGCGGCCTCACTAGGCGGGGTATTGAGGAGCGGAGATATCAAGGCAAGGTGCACCTCACGAGGTTCATGTGACGTAAGCCATGATGACCAAGTCCAGGCAGGCGCCAGCAGGCGCAGTGTACCAATTTCCTCTTTGGTGCGAAGGAGGCAAGCGCAGGCGCGGAGTCCCGAAGAATTAGGCAAAGGTTTCCATATTGGTGCAACAAGACCAAGACTGCGAGGATGAGAGAACAGAGGTCATCGCGGAGCCCACTGCGGCGTCACCACGAGAGCCTTTGCAGGCGAAGACTACTTTTGTCAGGATAACTTGTACTAGTTGTCCCCTTTTGAATTTGGCCGTTGTGGGATCCCTTCCCACCTACATTTAGGAAGAGGACCAAGGACACTATAAATAGGACTTAGCCACCACCGTAGGAGGGATCAGATCGATTCCACCCTGACCACCTCACTAGCTCATCGAGCTCTAGAACACCCCACCTTCAGAGGTGGTCTGTCCAGTGTACTAGTTCATCCTCAGCCTCTCGAGGCAATCCACCACAAAGCTAGAGTAGGGTATTACGTCGCAAGGTGGCCCGAGCTAGGATAAACTGCTGTGTCTCTTGGCCCTTGGGTTCGTCGAGCTAGGCTATGGGATCGTTGGGCCGATAGGTCGGGAAGAGGGAGTTCTTCATATGCACCCCAGTGTTCGAACCTTTCAAGGGTCCGTGGAACCCCGAATCTGACAAAGCCCTAGGCTACCACTTGGGAAAGACACATTGTCCGCTTTCTCCAAACCGGAGGGAAAGTATGTATCAGTTTGTCGATCAGACTCTTTATAGAAGGTGGCCCAACAGTGTGAAATTGAAGTATGTCTGTCAGGAAGAAGGAAAGGAACTGCTGGCTGAGATTCACACAGGAATGTGCGGCTCCCACATTGGATCAAGGGCATTAGTTGGGAAAGCATTCCATCAAGGATTCTATTGGCCAACTGCCCTTCAAGATGCGGTCGAGCTAGTCACGACATGTGAAGCCTGTTAGTTCCATTCCAAGAAAACACACCTGCCTGCCCAAGCACTTCAAATAATCCCTTTATCGTGGCCATTTTCGGTATGGGGGCTCGATATCATCGGCCCCATCCCCCGAGAAATCAGGGTCTTTGAATTCTTATTCGTTGCCATCGACAAGTTTACAAAGTGGCTGGAAGTGACTGCCGTGAGAAATGTGACTCCTCAGTCACCTATCAAGTTCATGAAAGAATTGGTGTGTCATTTTGGAGTTCCGACAACAATCATCCCCGACAACGGCACCCAATTCACGAGCTACGCCTTCATGCAATATGTTCATGCCCTCGGATGCAAGATCTCATTCGCTTCTATGGAACACCCCCGGAGCAATGGACAAGCTGAGAGGGCGAACGTTGAAGTGCTACATGGACTCGAGACAAGAACTTTTGAGACGCTACAGAAGCACCTCAGGCGGTAGATTGAGGAGCTACCGGTAGTTCTCTGGTCCCTCAGAACGACACCAAACCGAGCTACCAGGCAGACTCCCATCTCCCTGGTATACGGGGCAGAAGCAGTTATCCCCATGGAACTCATTTATGGGTCACCTCGAGTGCTTGCCTACGATGAAGTAGCGCAAGATCAGCACCAGCGTGACGACGTTGTGCTACTCGAGGAGAACCGTCTCCGGGCTGCTACGCGTGCTGCACGCTACCAACAAGCCCCGCGTCGCTATCATAACTGCAGGGTTCATGCCCTATGTTTTGAGAAAAGTGACCTTGTCCTTAGGCGCGTTCAGTCCGCCAAGGGTACACACAAGTTGTCACTAAAGTGGGAAGGACCTTACCGGGTAGTACGAGTCACCAGACCTGGTGTAGTCCGTCTGAATATGGGAGATGGCACTCAGTTGCAAAACTCATGGAATATTGAGCATATCTGCAAGTTCAACCAGTAAGGCGCGGCTATCGGTCCCTGCCCAGTAGCCACCCTTTTTTATAGGCTTTGTCTCAGCTGCATGTAACCCCTTGTACAAAAGCCGGGGCGATGACCCCGTGACGGTGGCCTGGACTAGGGGGTACTCACCATGCCGTCTCCCGACCTGTGGATCGGGCTGAGGACCCCCATGGTGGTTCACTATTGGGCCACTTCGGGCACCCCATGCCAAATACAAGGAGGATTCCACAAAGACTTAGCGCCCAAGACAAGGACTCCTCTGAACCCTAGGCCTACGGTGCATATATCAACCGAGTCCAGGCTAGTCAATAGAAAATCTAATATTCATTTGAACAATCTCGTGGTAGAAACATGTACTCTATACTACACCCCATATAAATACAATCAAAAGTAGGACGTATGGTTTTACCTCCATCAAGAGGGCCCGATCCTGGGTAAAATATCGTGTCTATGTTACCACCACTCCAAGACGCCTAGCTTAGGATCCCTACTACGAGATATGCTGGATATAGAACCGACATTGGTGCTTTCATTGAGAGTCTGCTGGTAGTCGCCACGGTGCGATGCGAATTCAGTTCGTCTCCGACGCGATCTACGCATCAGAACAGAGCTATATTGTCGATGTCGGCATCTTCGTCGCTGACTCAACTAGTCACTTTGGTTTGACCAAGGACTGTGCTCCATCTCAGATCATTATGTTCAGACGAGGGCCTTCACCATCAACTCCGATCTCTATCAAGATCATGTAAGAATCATCGATGGAGCTCGGGGGCTCAACCTTAACATTGCCCTTGGGCGATCGTGCTGTTTTTCTGGTTAGCAAAACTATATCCGCTGCCACTGCCTCCTCGAGCGTCGCTTTGATGATTGCTTCGCTGGGATTGTGCGGAATTGAGTGTACAATAACCCTATAAAAGTTCGTCGCGTTCCGATGGAGTAATCTCCGACAATCTATGATATACCGGAGGCCTGTTGAGGCTGGATGGGAATCTGGTTGAGTTTAGGGCATGGTCTCCAGAGCATAGCTCGGAGGTTATTTGCAAGATCCAACCGTTGATCTTCTGCGAAATTTCCATATCTACCACCTATCAAAATTTCAGCTCGATCCGACCGTTCAAACTCCGGGAACCTTCCGATTAGTGCGTTAATTTTCGGATCTGTTTTCTGTGCGAATATGAATCCGACCTGAGTTCATCTTTCTTTATGAAGGGGATACGGGACAACCTTTTTGGAAGAATCTCTTTCTATGGTATTGTGTTTTGTTTCCGAACACATGCTCACAAATTTTTCTCCTTTTCGAAGGTAATCTTCACTATCGCGCCGGTGTCAAACCAGCCCTTACTCCACGTCTGGCGACCTACGCTAGACATGTCGTCGCTTTATCGAGCCGAGCCCAACCTTATCAGATCATCAGCTCAGCAAGCCGAATAAGAGTTCGGCATCACGAAGGCTAAATAATCACCAACACCATCGCCCTATGGATTGCACGGGTCAGGCGCGCCGACATTGCCGCTCGGCCACTTCATCAATCCGGCATTGACCGCATCACAAGTTATGACAAGTGTCGGCATCGCCGAGCCTTGGCTTCTTCAAATCGATGTCTGCCACGCCGAACAGCTTCAAACACCTCGGCTGGCACGGGGGCTGCAACATCGCCTTACCGACCTGCTCCGTCACCTCCGCTAGACCGGGGGCTTCGCCATCTCTTCATCAATCTACTCCGGAGACTTCAACATCACCAGCTGACCAAGTTCGTCACGTTAGCTGGACCGGGGGCTTTACGTCGGCGAGCCAACCTTTGTCAGCATCGCCAGGCTGTCGCTTCATCACCCAACAGGCAATGGGTGTGCGGATCAAGTCCCACTTTTGGGAGTAACCTTTCTTCAGATTGCTACAACCGATAAACCAGGTGCTATTAACCTTAGTAATCTTTTCTTGCTTGGGTTTATTTTTTTCTGAGGAATTATTACTCTGGTTTGTTCCATCATCTATACACAGGTCTGTCAAATGATGGCCGCATTAACGTTGATTGCATGATGGTTCGGTCAGTTTCCCATTCACAGTTCGACGAACGCTCGTCATGGACTCGGACCGCCCTGTGAATACAGGCTTTGTCACACCGACACCCCGCACCGACATTGGCTTCGACGCCAGGCCACATCTCTTTAAAAAAATTATTTTGTTTAAATTAATTATGGAAAGTTTTTTTATATTTATATTACCTTTTGGACTGCACTATTTTACATGTGTACGTAATCAACTTCGACTGCGTCACGCGGTCACTTCGGCAAGCCGACGTTGTCGTCCCAATCGGCGTAAATCGGCTAGCCAAATTGCTATACCAACATGTTTAGTTGCCCCAGGGGCTTCGGTATCACTGACATAGCTCTACCCCATCGAGAGTTTGGCACACGGGCCATATTTCTTTTATTACTCGCTTTGCATAAATTATTTATTATGCTATGAATTTTTTAATTTATTTTTATTACTATTATCTCAGGCTTGCACTATTTTCTATGCATAGGTAAATGATCCGGGTCGGGCAGCCCTGTCACCTCGGCGTACTGATGTACCAGGTCACCTCGGCTGAACTGGGGGCTTCGTTCATCACTTCATTAACCCATGTCGTGAAATTCGGCGTCACACTGCCGACCTGCATTGGCCATGCTATGTCGCCTCTTCGGAGTGCCAAGCTCTTCACTCCGTCACCTCGGGACTGTCTTGGGGGTTGGGACCTTGAGCCGCTATAAGCTCGACCCATGTCACACCAAGCACATTAACCAACTAAGTAGCTTCCATGCTCAATTTTTTTAAATTCTTGTATGGTTCAACCAAGCAGTATATTTTTGTTTAAAACTTAGTTTGTCAACAAACGTTGTTTGTTAAAAACACTTTGTTGCCCATGTTAACTAGGGGCTCTTAAGTTTATATGAGTCGTTGTATAGTAAATGTGCTTTCTTCTTGGTCGTTGCAAAGTCTTTTTCTACCACTACTTTTTTAACTCGAGTGTATGGTCAGCAGCCGGATAGCGTTGCTTCTATCTAAAGCTGCTCGAGTTTAGTTCGCTAAACTAGCCTTGGAGAAGCACTCTGCCTTCGGGATAAGGAGGTTGAAGCCGTCAGCTGACTCGCTTGAAGTCTTAAGATCGGATGTGTCATATTAATGCACGACAGAAGCACAAAAAAAATTTAAGACCAATTTTTGGATTGGCGCCAAGTGACTTGATTTAGTTTGTATGTCAAGCTTTTGCATACGTTTTTTGGCTTTTCAAGCTTATGGCACCTTTTTAGCTATTTGAATGTTTTCTCTTTCAGGAAGCGGGACATCCTCATGACCGAGGTTCCCTACATTCTAATTCAACTCGGGAGATCTTTTTCGACCCATAGATCGGCATCTTTCACGCTGAACTACACCTCGGTGTTGAAAAAATACATGCCATATCTGGACTAGTTTCCGAGTAGTGCAATGCCAGATGCCTTTAAATCATTGGCAATATTAATGGGGGGCTGAAACTACAGCCGAACCCACCAAAACCAAGGTACCCCATAGAATCCTTGGCAAAAACATTCTCGGATATTGCTATATATGCATCGGTTTCGAATTGTGTCTTCGGTGAATAGTTGGGATGCCCGGCTCCTGTGCTTGCCTCCTACGTTCCGCTTTGTTCGACTAGGTGTGCAAATGGAGAACCACTGCGGTTGTGCTTCCAGCTCGCATGGTTAAGCGCCTCAGTGGAGAAAGTCGAATCTGACTGTCACTATAAGCGTAAACTGGTCAGCGGTCGGATGACTATGTTAAACTATAAGATCGACAGAGGTCACCCCATGTTAAATGATAGGCCGTTCATAATATTGGTCGAAGTGTTTATGGCTTGACCTCGGCTAGCGCCGAACACTTACCGGGGCTAGTAACTGGCCTCCCAATTTTAAGCTCCTATGACTAGGTGAGAGTTATGAAGCCCGCATATCTGATTGCCCCGTTTCCGCTAACACAACCGCCTTTGGGCACCGAGACGTCGGCTAAGGGTTGTTTTGTTATTGCGGAAACACCCTGCGTAGCATCTACAAAGGGACAAAAGCCAATGATGGACCACATTCAAATGATAAACGATCACAACAGAGTCAAAACAAACATATCTCATCAGTGTTTGAATTTATTATACAAGCGCTGGTTTCTGTAATTATTATTATAAAGCCATAATATGCATCAATTTGACTTCAGAGTTTGGCCAAGCTATGTTGCCTAGCTCCTGTGATTACCCCTACGTTCCCGATTGTTGGGCTAGGAGGTAAAGGGAGCACCACTTTGATTGTTACTTCCGGGTCATCCGTATTAGTACCTCAGACTGGGAGAAGCCGAATGTCACGCCCTCGATGTGGCTATAGCTCCCACGTGTCGAGGCATGACTTAGAGACATAACCGCATTGAAAGCAATGTCGCAAGTTAAGCAATCTTCACAACATCCCATGTAATATAAATAATAAAGGGGAGATACATAGTTGGCTTACACTCGCCACGTCAATCAAAGTTCATAAATAACATTACAACATTCAAACACTCATGGCCCGACTACGACGCCAAAATAAAAGAACAACCCAACATGCGACACGGTCCCGATCACCCCAACTGGGCACCACTACTGATCATCAGGGAAAGACACGTAGTATCGTTGAGAGTCCTCGTCGAACTCCCACTTGAGCTCAAGCGCATCATCTGGAATGGAGTCATCAGGCCCTGCATCTGGTTTGGAAGTAATCTGTGAGCCATAGGGACTCAGCAATCTTGCACCCTCGCGATCAAGACTATTTAAGCTTAATAGGTAAGGCAAGGTAATATGTGGAGCTGCAGCGGGCGACTAGCATATATGGTGGCTATCCTATTCGCAAAAGAGAGCGAGAAGGGGAGGCAAAGCGCGAGCGAGAAACTAGAGGACAACCTGCGCAAGCATTACTCCAACACCGTGTTCACTTCCCGGAGTCCGCCGAGAAGAGACCATCACGGTAACTCACACTGTTGATACATTTTAATTAAGTTAAGGTTCAAGTTATCTACTACCGGACATTAACAAATTCCCATCTGCCCATAACCGCGGGCACGGCTTTTGACAGTTCAAAACCCTGCAGGGGAGTCCCAACTTAGCCCATGACAAGCTCTCACGGTCAACGAAGGAATAGACCTCCTCCCGAGACATCCCGATCAGACTCGGTATCCCGGTTCATCAAGACACTTCGACAAGTCAAAACCAATCCAGCAACACCGCCCGAATGTGCCGACAAATCCCGATAGGAGCTGCACATATCTCGCTCTCAGGGCACACTCAGATGAGCTCTCCATACAACTAAAACCAAACCTCGAGTTTCCCCGAGGGGGCGCTGCACAGGACTCTAGTTCAGACCAACACTCAGAGGAGCACTGGCTCCGGAAACCCAAGGGAAAAGAGGCTAGGTGGCAAATGGTAAAACCAAGGTTGGGCATTGCTGGAAAAGCTTTAATCAAGGCGACCTATCAAGGGGTTCCCATTATCACCCAACCGCGTAAGGAACGCAAAATCCGGGAACGTAACACCAATATGACGGAAACTAGGGCGGCAAGAGTGGAACAAAACACTAGGCAGAGGCCGAGCCTTCCACCCTTTACCAATTATATAGATGCATTAAGATAACATGGCAATATAATGATATCCCAACAAGTAAATAATGTTCCAACAAGGAACGGTCTCCAATCTTCACCTACAACTAGCAACGCTATAAGAGGGGCTGAGCAAAGCGGAAACATAGCCAATCAACGGTTTTCTAGGACATGGTGGGTTAGAGGTTTGACATGGCAATTTGGGAGGCATGAAAAGCAAGTGGTAGGCATCGTAGCATAGGCATAGTAAAAGAGCGAGCATCTAGCAAAGCAAAGATAGTAGTGTTTTCGAGGGTATGATCATCTTGCCTGCAAAGTTGTCAGAGTTGACTGGATCCTCGAAAGCAAACTCAACGGGCTCCTCATTAGCGAACTCGTCTCCTGGCTCTACCCAAACAAGACAAACAAGCAAACTGAACACAATCAACCACGTGCAAAGCTCAAACAATATGATGCAAGGATGGTATGCTATGCGGGATGCGATGCGGGATGCATATGCAAGATTTGACAAGGAATGCATGAACCTGGCCTCAACATGGAAATCCAAGTGTGCCACTGGAAAGATGAGATGAAATCGCTTGAAAACGATATAAAGAACGCCAAAATCGGAGTTACGGTTTGGAAATGGCAAGCAATTCAAGTATGACCACGTTCTGCGATATACAGCAAGTAGCCATTTAAATGCAACAAGATGAACATACTATAGCACCCAAACATGGCATCAAAATACATGGCAGGAATCCATTCATGAAGCTTAACAAAATTCTAGCACTGAGCTACGGCCAATTCATCCATTAACATGTTCAAACAAGCATGCAAAAATGCATTTGACAAACAGATTTCCGACTTAGTGAAATTAACACTTGTCTGGAATTTCAGAACAGATAGCACTCTTTGGAGCAACAAAACTACATGCTACAGGACCTGAACATGGCAAAGTAAAGCATGGCATGGAGCTACTCAAAGAGCTTAACAAAAGTCCCTTAGTGACCTTGAGCCAAAAGGGATCAGAAAATACAATTGCAAGCATGTGAACATGGCAAAAACATAATCAGTTCTCAGACTTAGTGAAAACTGGAGCATGCTGAAACAGATATCAAGTAGGCATGTTTACGAGCTCGATACACTCACTACAGAGCAAGTCATGACAAGCTAAGAATACACCCATCAAGAATACACAAAATTCAAGCTAGACATGGCAAGAACAATAACATAGCATGCATGGATCAACTACAACATCCTCGGCAAAATCGCTAACAAGTAGACAATCTGCCCAGATTCACGAAATGACAAAAGTAGAGCTCGATTAACTCAAGCTAGGGTGCTCCATAATTGCAAACAAAGACATGGATGCATAGAGCACTACAAGATTAACAAAACATCCTTACTGATCATCCTCAAAAGAGGCACGGATCACTAGGAAACAACATGAACATATGGCCATATGAGATAAACAGGTCAAGGACTTATGGAAATGCTAAGTCCCTGGAATCAGCATTAACAAATGGCTCACTTTGCAAGCTTGTGCTAGTCACCACACACATCACAAAAATACATGGGTTGCACCTCTGGAAAGATGCCAAAACATATAACAAAACACATGTAGAGCTCATGGGCATATCATGCACACAATAATCATGGCAAAAATGACAAATATCTAACTGGAGCAGCAGATTTGACAATTATCTCAAATAGCATTCTTCCAATAGCATTTCTGGCATCAAGATGAACTCAAATGAAAATTATGCAATGAGATGAAATGATTTACTCTTTGAGATGAACATTTTGATATGCTATATGCGCAAAACGGAGCTACGGATGCAAAGTTACGCCACGATGAACAAGGGCATTTGAACTAGGGTTTTGGGAGAAAGTCAACCGAGGCGGGATCTAGAGGCGGGGCGCCCGAGGTTCGCCGGAATCGTCGAGGGACTTGCCGGCCGGGAGGAGACGGGCGGCGAGGCGGCGAAGGGCGGCGCCGGCGGGGGCGGCGGCCACCGGCGACGAGGCGGCGTGGGGCGGACCGGGGCGGCGGAGACGAGGTGAGGCGACGGCGGCCGGTCGGGGACGGTGGCGCTCACCGGCGCGGTGGGTGGCCGGCCCGGTGCGGTGGCGCGGCGGCCGGCGATGTCGGTGACGGCGGCAGGTGGCGGCTCGGGCGGCAGAAGGAACCGGGCGGCGGGGCGCGGAGCGATGGAGGCGATGGGCTCGCGGGGGCCGGCCTCGGGCCCGAGCGGGCCGGCGGCGGTGGGAGGTGGCCGGGCCACGTGGCGGCAGGTGGTTGGCCGCGGCCGTCGGCGGCGGGGTGTCCGGCGCGGACGGACAATGTCCGGCGCGGCGGATCTGGGATTTTTATGGTTTCGAGGAGGGGATCCGAGATTTGGAATGAGGGGTCTATATATAGGCATAGAGGGAGCTAGGAGAGTCCAAATGAGGTGCGGTTTTCGGCAACGCGATCGTGATCGAACGCTCTAGATGATGGAGAGGGTTTAGGTGGGTTTTGGGCCAAAATGGAGGGGTGTTGAGCTGCAACACACATGAGGCCTTTTTGGTCCCTCGGTTAACCGTTGGAGCATCAAACGAAGTCCAAATGGTACGAAACTTGACAGGCGGTCTACCGGTAGTAAACCAAGGCTGCTTGGCAAGTCTCGGTCCAATACGGAAATGTTTAATCCCCACACCGAAAGAAAGGTAGAATTGACCACCGGATGAGAACGGAGCGCCGGAATGCAAAACGGACAATGGGGAAAATGCTCGAATGCATGAGATAAACACGTATGCAAATGCAATGCACATGATGACATGATATGAGATGCATGACATCGACAACAACACATGGAGACAAAAACCCGAAGCCGAGAAAATAAAATAACTTAACGCCGGAAACGGCAAGAGTTGGAGTACATATTGGGTAAATCATAGTCGGGGTGTTACAATACTCCACCACTACGAAAGGATCTCATCCCGAGATCTAGGACTGAAAGAATGCCGGGTACTCAGAACGGAGGTGATCCTCGCGTTCCCAGGTAGCTTCACGGTCGGAATGGTGTGACCACTTGACCTTGAGGAATTTGATTGACTTGTTGCGAGTCTTGCGTTCAGTCTCTTCAAGAATAGCAATTGGGTGCTCACGATAAGAGAGATCTTCTTGGAGCTCAATGTCCTCGAAGTTGACGATGCGGTTAGGAGTCTTGAAGCACTTTCGAAGCTGAGAGACATGGAACACGTCATGAACATTTGCAAAGTTTGAAGGAAGCTCGAGTTGATAGGCGAGATCGCCTCTCTTGCTGACAATCTTGAAAGGTCCCACGTATCTATGGGAAAGCTTCCCTTTGATACCGTAGCGACGAGTGCCTTTCATTGGAGAGACGCGGAGGTAAACATGATCTCCGAACTCGAAAGCCAAATCATGGTGCTTACTATCATAGTAGCTCTTCTGGCGGGATTGGGCTGCTTTGAGGTTGTCTCGAATGACTTTGCACATTTCCTTTGCCTCTGTGATTAAGTCATTTTCGAGAAGCTGACATTCACCAGTTTCGGACCAGTTGAGAGGGGTACGGCACTTCCTGCCATACAGAATTTCAAATGGGGCCTTGCCCGAACATGCTTGAAAACTATTGTTGTAGGAGAATTCAGCATAAGGAAGGCAATCCTCCCACTTCATGCCAAAGGAGATCACACAAGCCCTGAGCATATCTTCAAGAATCTGGTTGACACGCTCGACTTGACCGCTAGTTTGTGGATGGAAAGCTGTGCTGAAGCGGATGTTGGTGCCCATGGCCTTCTGAAAAGAATCCCAAAACTTGGAGGTAAAGATGCTGCCATGGTCTGAAGAGATCACTTGAGGAATACCATGCAGAGATAACATCCGAGAGGTATAGAGTTCCGCCAATTGAGCTGCAGTGATAGACTCTTTGATAGGCAGGAAATGAGCCACTTTAGTGAGTTTGTCGATGACAACGAATATAGCATCATTGCCACGCTTGGACTTTGGAAACCCAGTCACGAAGTCCATCTCAATATGGTCAAACTTCCATTCTGGAATGGCAAGATGTTGGAGGAGACCAGCTGGCCTTTGGTGTTCTGCCTTCACTCTTTTGCAGACATCACACCCATTCACGAATTGAGCAATCTCGCGCTTCATTCGAGTCCACCAATAAGCTTGCTTGAGGTCCTAATACATCTTCGTGCTCCCAGGGTGGATGGAGAGGAGAGAATTGTGAGCCTCGTTCATGATCACTTTACGAAGGTCACCTTTGGGCACAACAATACGATCCTAGAAGAAGAGAGTATCCTTGTCATCAAGGAGGTAGCACTTGTACTTGGGTTGACTCTTGGCAATCCCAATCTTCACCTTCTTCACCATAGCATCAAGAAGCTGAGCTTGGCGAATCTGGTCTTCCAAGGTAGGAGAGACTTGAAGGTTGGCAAGGAAACCTTGAGGAACAACTTGCAGATTAAGTTTGCGGAAAGCTTCACAAAGCTCGGGTTGATAAGGCTTGAGAATCATACTGTTGCAGTAAGCCTTCCTGCTCAATGCGTCAGCAATGACATTGGCCTTGCCTAGAGTATACTCGATACTCGGATTATACTCTTGAATCATTTCGACCCATCGAGTCTGCCTGAGGTTGAGATTAGGCTGAGTGAAGATGTACTTGAGACTCTTGTGGTCAGTGAAGATGTCCACTTTTCTTCCCAATAAGAGATGTCTCCAAGTCAAAAGAGCATGCACAACTGCCGCCAACTCGAGATCATGAGTGGGGTAGTTCTTCTCGTTGGGCTTCAACTGGCGAGAGGCATCACAAAAGACCTCGTACGGCTTGGATTCATCAGGCGGAGTCAGAACTGGAGCAGTGATCAATTTCTCTTTGAAAGTGTTGAAAGCAATGTCACACTCCGGAGACCAAACGTACTTGACGTGTTTCTGGAGAAGATTTGAGAGAGGCTTCACGATCTTGGAAAAGTTTTCAACGAATCCTCGATAGTAGCTTGCGAGACCGAGGAAGCTACGGAGTTGCTTCACGTTCTGAGGTGGTTCCCAATTCACAATTGCAGACACCTTCTCAGGATTCACCGCAATGCCCTTGGCAGAGATGATATGACCAAGATAAAGAACCTCATCGAGCTAAAATTCGCACTTGGAGACCTTGGCGTAGAACTTGTGTTCCCTGAGCTTATCGAGTACCAAACGCAAGTGCTTGGCATGATCTTCCTTGTTCTTCGAGAAAACCAGAATGTCATCGAGATAGACCAAAACAAAGTCATTGGTGTAGGCGTTGAAGATGAAGTTCATCATGCGAGAGAAAGTCGGAGGAGCACTGACGAGGCCAAAAGACATGACAGTGTACTCATATGAACCATAGCTTGTCCTGAAAGCCGTCTTGGGAATATCTTGCTCACGGATTCGAATCTGATGATAACCCATACGGATCAAGCTTGGAGAAAACTTGGGCACCTTTGAGTTGTTCGAACAGCTCGTTGATGTTAGGAAGTGGGTATTTGTTCTTGATGGTCTTCTTGTTCAATGGACAGTAATCAACACAAAGTCGGTCCGTTCCATCCTTCTTCTTCACAAAAAGAACACCACAACCACACGGAGAAGAACTAGGTCGGATGAGGCCCATTCTCTCTTGAATATCGAGTTGCTTCTTCAGCTCCTTCAACTCTTCCGGTCTAAGCTTGTAAGGACGCTTGCACACTGGTTCCGTGCCAGGCTCAAGATCGATGACGAATTCAACTGGCCGGTATAGAGGCATTCCTGGAAGCTCTTCTGGAAAGACGTCTTGATATTCGCAAATGACTGGAATTTGTGAGATAGCATCCAGTTCACCCTTCTCATTGAGAGAAAACAGACGGATGGTATTATCCCGAGCGGCAAAGACAATTACATCCTCAGACGAATGAGTCAATTGAATCTGCCTAGCAGCACAATCAAGATGCGCCTTGTGCTTAGAAAGCCAATCCATTCCGAGAATAAGATCAATATCCGAGTCACCCAGAACAATAAGAGAAGCTAGAAATTTGTAGTCGCCCAACGTGATAGTAATATCCGGGACGCAGAAATTATCTGTCATTTGCTTGCCTGGTGACATGATTTGCAAAGAATTTTGCAAATACTGATAATCGCACTCATACTTCGATGCAAAAGGTTTGGAAATGAAACAATGCGATGCACCAGTGTCAAAAAGAACTTTTGCAGGGATATCGTTAACAGGAAGGTTACCCATGATGACATCTGACGAGTCCTCTGCCTGAGCTGCATTCATCAAGTTGACCTTGGCGTGCTTGGGGTTATGCTTGACCACAGCTGTACTTGCCTATCTGACAGGAGGAGGAGGAAGACGCCTCTGATTGAAGCATTTGTTGGCATAGTGAGCCTTCTGTTGGCACTTGTTGCACGTGACCTCTGAAAGCGGACGGTGATACGGAGCACTCGATCTTGGAGCTTGAGATGAAGTCTTGTTCTGAAAACCAGGGTTGGGTGGGTGGGAAGATCCACTGCCACCTTTGCTCTTCTGATACGGCTAACGAAACGGAGGAGGAGGAAGCCAATACTTCTGCTGCTTGGCCACTTGAGTAGAGGAAGAAGGAGTAGCATCTCTGACTCGCTTCTTGGAAGCATCACACCTCAGTTGAGCGGCCTCTTGCTTCAGTGCCATGTTGTAGAACTCATCGTACCTCAAGGGCTCAAAGAGAACAAGAGCTAGCTGAATTTCTTCTCTGAGACCACCCCTGAACTGGTATATCATGTTGTTCTCATCAGGGACGTCCTGCTTAGCAAAGCGGGCGAGCTTCTGAAACAATTTGTTGTAGTCATAGACAGACAAAGAGCCTTGCTTCAGGTTGCGGAATTCCTCACGCTTGCTTTCAACCACGCTCTGAGGGATATGATGAGCTCTGAAGTCTTGACAGAATTCATCCCAAGTGATCACACATCCACCTCTGGAGTCCTTGTATTGCTGGAACCATTCTGCAGCTTGATCTTTGAGTTGGAAGGAAGCGAACTTGACGAAGTCCTCAGGCCTGACGTTACTGCACTCGAAAGGCTTGCACAGATCCACGAGCCAATCGTCAGCATCAGTTGCCTCAAAACAATTGCTGAAAGTCTTTGGCCCGTTAGCAAGGAACTAGTTGAGTGTAGCAAAGTGATTCTGATTGTTGCCTTGGTTGCCTTGGTTCGCTTGATTGCGCTCTTGGAGAATTTACATGATCAACTGGGTGTTTGCATTGGTTGCGGCCATCACAGCTTGCCATGCCTCCGAAGGAGGTGGAGGTGGTGGCGGATCTTGATTCTTATTCTGATTGGTGCTCTTAGCGGGAGCCATCCTGAAGAGGTTGACCACCGTTAGCACATTGACAGATAAAATGAAGCTGAATCCAACGGAATGAAAATTGCAACATATAGTCTTCACATCCGAACAAAAAGAACGAATGCATTCCTCTTGAAATGGTCACATATCCATAAATTGAGAAGCCACTTAGAATTTAGGTAGAGAAATAAATCAACAAGGTACGGATCAAGAACGAATACTCGGTAAGAAATCCCAATCTCAAACCAAATATCTGTGGAAGAAGAACTAGAGCTACAAGAATTCCCACCTATGAAACTCCTGAACCTTTCCGGTTATGCAATCAGGTGTTGGGGATACAGGGGAAGCATAATATCTCACCCAAATCTAGCAAATCCTACATCCAGATGTATCCATCCTTCAACACATAACCGAGAAAAACTTCGGAAACCATCTACCTCAACCTTCGAAAAGCATCCGTTATACAAGTTATGGCGATACTCCCGAACTCCCGCCCCAGTACTGCGTGGCATCGAGGTTATCTCACCAACGAACTGCATACAAGAGATTTTCGATGTCGGCGTACTAAACTCAGGTATTCCAGAACTGCAATAATAAAATTATGACGACAACACCTCGGAGCTCAACTCCCCGGGACAATGCCACAAAACCACTGACAGGAGGCACCAAGACAATGTTCTCGTCACAAAACCATCGGAACAATTCCAAGATACCCGTGTGATCCTAAAAAAATAGTGAAATTTGAGAAGAGAAGAGTCAAAACTATACGTCAGGATGCCTTACCAGAGCGATGAGGAGACTGGGAAGTAAAAAGAATTCCTAAACTCTCCGATATATAATTCCTAAATGACTCAAAACATTTTTCTAAACACAACTCGACTGCTAAAAACGATCAATCAGTGGGGCTCCGAAGGTCGGGGAAGGCTCTGATTAGCAACTTGTCATGCCCTTGATGCGGCTATAGCTCCCACGTATCGAGGCACGACTTAGAGACATAACCGCATTGAAAGCAATGTCGCAAGTTAGGCAATATTCACAACATCCCATGTAATATAAATAATAAAGGGGACATACATAGTTGGCTTACACTCGCCACGTCAATCAAAGTGCATAAATAACATTACAACATTCAAACACTCATGGCCCGACTACGGCGCCAAAATAAAAGAACAACCCAACATGCGACACGGTCCCGATCACCCCAACTGGGCACCACTACTAATCATCAGGGAAAGACACGTAGTATCATTGAGAGTCCTTGTCGAACTCCCACTTGAGCTCAAGCGCGTCATCTGGAACGGAGTCATTAGGCCCTGCATCTAGTTTGGAAGTAATCTATGAGCCAAATGGACTCAGAAATCCCGCACGCTCGCGATCAAGACTATTTAAGCTTAATAGGTAAGGCAAGGTAATATGTGGAGCTAAAGCGGGCGACTAGCTTATATGGTGGCTATCCTGTTCGCAAAAGAGAGCGAGAAGAGGACGAAAAGCGCGAGCGAGAAACTAGAGGACAACCTGCGCAAGCATTACTCCAACACCATGTTCACTTCCCGGACTCCGCCGAGAAGAGACCATCACGGTAACTCACACTGTTGATACATTTTAATTAAGTTAAGGTTCAAGTTATCTACAACCGGACATTAACAAATTCCCATCTGCCCATAACCACGGGCACAACTTTCGAAAGTTCAAAACCCTCCAGGGGAGTCCCAACTTAGCCCATGACAAGCTCTCATGGTCAACGAAGGAATAGACCTCCTCCCGAGACATTCTGATCAGACTCGGTATCCCGGTTCATCAAGACACTTCGACAAGTCAAAACCAATCCAGCAACACCGCCCGAATGTGCCGACAAATCCCGATAGGAGCTGCACATATCTTGTTCTCAGGGCACACTCAAATGAGCTCTCCATACAACTAAAACCAAACCTCGAGTTTCCCCGAGGGGGCGCTGCACAGGACTCTAGTTCGGACCAACACTCAGAGGAGCACTGGCCCGGGGGGGTTTAAATAAGATGACCCTCGGGCTCCGGAAACCCAAGGGAAAAGAGGCTAGGTGGAAAATGGTAAAACCAAAGTTGGGCATTGCTGGAAAAGCTTTAATCAAGGAGAACTATGAAGGGGTTCCCATTATCACCCAACCGCGAAAGGAACGCAAAATCCGGGAACATAACACCGATATGATGGAAACTAGGGCGGCAAGAGTGGAACAAAACACTAGGTGAGAGGCCGAGCCTTCCACCCTTTACCAAGTATATAGATGCATTAAGATAACATGGCAATATAATGATATCCCAACAAGTAAATAATGTTCCAACAAGGAACGGTCTCCAATCTTCACCTGCAACTAGCAACGCTAT
Source organism: Triticum aestivum (assembly GCF_018294505.1). NCBI lineage: Eukaryota > Viridiplantae > Streptophyta > Magnoliopsida > Poales > Poaceae > Triticum > Triticum aestivum. The sequence goes on along the minus strand of NC_057803.1, from coordinate 270,258,039 downwards.
AAGAGGGGCTGAGCAAAGCGGTAACATAGCCAATCAACGGTTTGCTAGGACATGGTGGGTTAGAGGTTTGACATGGCAATTTAGGAGGCATGAAAAGAAAGTGGTAGGCATCATAGCATAGGCATAACAAAAGAGCGAGCATCTAGCAAAGCAAAGATAGTAGTGATTTCGAGGGTATGATCATATTGCCTGCAAAGTTGTCAGAGTTGACTTGATCCTCATAAGAAAACTCAACGGGCTCCTCGTTAGCGAACTCGTCTCCCGGCTCTACCCAAACAAGACAAACAAGCAAAAGGAACACAATCAACCACGTGCAATGCTCCAACAACATGATGCAAACATGGTATGCTATGCGGGATGCGATATGTGGTGCATATGTGAGATTTGACAAGGAATGATTGAACATGGCTTCAACTTGAAAATCCAAGAGTGCCACTGGAAAGGTGAGGTGATTTCGGTTTAAATCGATATAAAGATCACCAGAATCAGATGCACGGTTTGGAAATGGCAAGCAAAACAAATATGGCACCGGTCTGCGATAAACATCAAGTAGCCATCTAAATGCATCAAGATAAATATGCTACAGCACTCAAACATGACAACAAAATCCATGGAAGGGATCAACTCATGATTCTTGACAAAAGATGAACACTAAGCTACGGCCAATTCATCCATTAACAGGTTCAAACAAGCATGGCAAAAATGTAAACGATAACAGGTTTCAGACTTAGTGAAATTAACACAAGTCTGGACTTTAACATCAGGTAGCACACTTTGGAGCATGAAAACTATATGCTACAAGAACTAAACATGGCAAAGCAAGGCATGACATGGAGCTACTCCAAGCACTTAACAAAAGTTCCTTAGTGACCTTGAGCCAAAAGGGATCAGAAAATACACTTGCAAGCATGTGAACATGGCAAAAACATAATCAGATTACAAACTTTGTGAAAAACTGGAGCATGCAAATCTGTTAACGAGTAGGCATGTTCACGAGCTTGATGCACTCACTACGGAGCATGGCATGACAAAATAAGCATACACCCATCAAGAATACATATCATAGAAGATAGACATGGCAAGAACAACAACATAGCATGCACGGATCAATAACAACATCCTCGGCAAAATCGCTAACAAGTCAACAATCTGCCAGGAATCACGAAATAGCAAAAGTAGAGCTCGATTGACTCAAGCTAGGTTGCTCCAAAATTGCAAACAAAGACATGGGTGAATAGATCACCACAATGTTAGCAAATTATCCTTACTGATCATCCTCAAAAGAGGCACGGATCACTAGGAAACAACATGAACATATGGCATATTGACAAAATCAGATCAAGGACTTAGTGAAATTCTAAGTCCCTGAAATCAGCATTAACGAATGCACTACTTTGCAAGCTTGTGCTAGTCACCACACATATCAAAAAAATACATGGTAAGCACCTATGTAAAGATGGCATGGCATATAACAAAACACATGTAGAGCTCAGGAGCATATCATGCACACATTAATCATGGCAAAAATGACAAATAGCTATTTGATGAAACAGATCTGACAATTATATTATATAGCCCACTTCCAACAGCATTTCGGGTATCAAGATGAGCTCAAATGAAAATGATGCAATGAGATGAAATGATGTACTCTCTGAGGCAAACATTTTGATATGCTACACGCTCAAAACGGAGTTACGAATGCGGAGTTACGTCATGATGAAAAACACAAAAAATATAAGGGAGAGGGGGAAAGTCAACCTTGAGATCCAGGGTTTACTATAGCCCCAATCCGGATCTCGCCGGAACAGTAGCGGAGCGCGGCGCCCGAGGATGCTCGCCGGAGTTTGCTGTTGCCGAGGCGCTCGCCGGCGACGAGGAGGCGGCAGAGGAGGCGTTGGGGCGACGCGGTGCCGGAGCGGCGCCGGCTGGCTGCGGTGGACACGGCGACCGAGGCGGCGAACGCCGGTGGCGGGCGGCGGCCGGTCGGTGTCGGAGGCGGTGGCCGCCGGAGCGCGGGGAGACAAAGGCGGGCACGGGCGGCGCGGCTTCGGGCCGGGGAGGGCCCCGCCTGGGCCCGGGCGGGCCGACGTGGGCGACGCGCGGGGAAGTGGTCACGGTGTCTCGGCGAATAGGGAGGCGCCACGTGGCACTGGCGGGCGGACCTGACACGTCCGTCCGGCGAAAATTCGTCCGGCGGCGCGAGGGGATGGGGAGGTTAGGGTTTCGTCCGAATTTTTTGGGAAAGAGGCCTTTATATAGGTAGAGGGAGCTAGGAGGCTCCAAATTGAGCACGGTTTTCGGCCACGCAATCGTGATCGAATACTCTAGATGACGGAGGAGGGTTTGGTGGGTTTTGGGCCAAAAAGGAAGGGTGTTGGGCTGCAACACACACGAGGCCTTCTCGGTCCCTCGGTTAACCGTTGGAGTATCAAACGAAGTCCAAATGGTACGAAACTTGACAGGCGGTCTACTAGTAGTAAACCAAGGCGGCATGAAAAGTCTCAGTCCAATCCGGAAATGTTTAACCCCCACACACGAAAAGAGGTAGAAAGGACCACCGGAGGAGATAGGAGCGCCGGAATGCAAAACGGACAACGGGGAAAATGCTCGAATGCATGAGACGAACACGTATGCAAATGCAATGCACATGATGACATGATATGAGATGCAAGACAAAGGCAACAAAACACGGAGACAAAAACCCGAAGTCGAGGATATAAAATATCTTAGCGCCGGAAACGGCAAGAGTTGGGATACATATAAGGTAAATTACATCCGGGGTGTTACATTGAAGCACCAGCCCGAGTTAGAATATAATAAACCAAGGAATTCGAAGGACCAACATGCAGATCAGAGGGACCAAGGATGAGCCAAGGAAGCAGGATATCATCAAGAGAAAAGCCTCCGTTGCCGGGCAGGCGAGCCCGGCAAGGGGTAAGGCCACCCCCAGATGGAGACAACCGAGGCACCCCGGCAGGGCCTGCCGAGGCTCATGAAGGCAAAATCGCCTCACCAACCGCTCGAACACGACGCATGTCATCAATCAGTGTGGTGTCGAGCCGCAAAGTGATTAAGTGGCAGCCATTCGCCACATGGCAGCCATTTCCTACAGGAGAAACCCACAGATGATACCCGTCCTGCAACGTGTGAAGAGAACAGGCGCAGAGCTGGCGAGATAGCCCGTTAAGCCTTGCTAGGCAACCAATGATGTGTCGTTAAGAGGTGCATTTAATGTGCCCTGCCAGCCCGCAGAGTTAGGTATGATAGAACTGCTTGCTATCTTATTAGTGCATAATGACTACTTTGCCACTGTGGTTACCCCTTGATCTATAAAAGGAGGCCCATGGCAACCGTAGAAAGGGTTAGAAGGTTGGATAACTCACACCTCCATATGTGCGTAGTCGCTGCTTCCTAAGGCAACCCCTGCTAGGCAAGTTTACTACGCACCACCGCCACCTTTTCCACCATCAATCCACCAAAGCAGGAGTAGGGTTTTACGCCTCGTGGCAGCCCGAACCTGGGTAAACTGGCTGTGTGATCTCTGCCACGCTGCCCCACGCTGGTCTCCTCTTTATGCAACATGTCGCCCCCTGCCGAACCAGCAAGGTACCTCCTGGTCCCATAGGTGGCTGTGGTATCCCACGACACTTATCAATTGCAACGAACAAGAATTCAAAGCCCTCGGTAGCATGGGGGAAGGGGCCCAAGATGTTAAGCCCCCAGACCAGAAACGTCCATGATAAAGGGATTGTCTGAAGAGCTTGGGCAGGCGGATGGATATTCTTGGAATGGAACTGGCATGCTTCACATTTGATGACCAACTCAACTACATCTTGGAGGGCTGTGGGCCAGTAAAATCCTTGCCGGAAGGCTTTTCCCACCGGAGCCCTCAATCAAATGTGTGAGACACACATGCCTTTGTGTATCTCTAGCAATAGTTCCTTTCTTTCTTCCCAGAAAATGCACTTCAATTTCATACCATTGGGCCTTCTTCTGTATAGCATGTCGCCAATGAACTGATACAGACTGGCCCTCTGGGCACTCTTTCAGCTTCTTCTTGCTCTTCAAGAAGTTCTCCAGTTTGGAGGAAATGGACTATGTGTAGTGCCCAAGTTGGAGCCTAAGGCTTGGAAACAAGGACTAGCGGCACCTCCTCATTTGTGGGAGCGCATTCCTCGACCGCAGGGACCGCTGGTTTGGCAGGAGGGTGCAGCTCAGCAACCGAAGGGGAGTTGTTCCCGTCAAGCTCTCTATTGGGATGTGACAACCCATGACCGATGCTCCAGATGGCTTCCATGTTTTGCGTGTCAGATGCGTTATTTATTTGTTTGTTGCATTTCATCATGTCATCATGAGCATTGCATCCGCATGTTTTCATAAAACTTGCATCCACTCGTAGTTGTCGCTTCTCCTTGTCTCTGTTGACCTCCTCTCAAATCAACCAGACCGCTCTCTTCTCTCTCTTTTGTGAGACCATCAAACTCCCTTGTCTCCATGGCCTTTCGTCAGACCCCCTCGCACGTGTCCGAAAGTTGTCCCGAACACGAACTGCTCACTCGTCACCGTTCGGTTCGGATCAACCCCAAACATCTCTAAAACATCTTCAGTTATTTGTTGGACTCCCCTAAGCTATTTATTCTGAACTGCCCGGTTTCGATCGGATGACCGAAAATCTACCTCAAACTAAACCCTTCCTATAAATAAACCCCTAACCCTAAATTTTAGGATCAGTGTCCCATCCATCAATCCCCATGCCGCCGCCACCTTCTCCACCTTCCTCGTTTTCCCCATCGAGCCAACAACCAGCTAGATCCATTCCAGCCCATAGCTCCCATTCTCTACCCTCGGATGAAGATGCAAGGGATCTCCTCATGCCAGCCAGGGCCTTCCGGTAGCTCCTGATCTTCCGAGCACCTCCTTGCCACATCGCGCTGGGCGACCGCCAATGAACCAAGACCAGGCGCCATGTGCCCGCGACCCTCGCCTGAGCCGGCGACCCCCAGCAGCAGCAGCTCGTCCGGGTCGCCTTCTCCTCCCCTGGTTTTCTCTGCTCCCTTTCTTCTCTTCTATCTCTCTAACCTCTGGTGCTCTCTGTTTCATGCCATGGCGCCGTGCCTCAATCCGCCAAGGCCACGGGAGCAAGCATCACGTCCTTCACCTAGTACTCCCAGCGCCCGCAGCTCCTTCCCATCGTCCTTACGCTACCTCCAGGACCCACCGAAGCCTCGACTCACTAGCAACGAGGAGCTCCTTGAGTGCCCGAGATCTCCTGCCTCCCCGATGCTCGTCGCCCCGAGCACGAGTGCTCCAAGCCCGGCCCTTCTACAGCTCGTCGGTGAGCACATCTAGCCACCCGCGCCCGTTGTTCCCTCCTTTCTTCACGTTTCTTCTCCGTGTATCTCTTCTATGAATTCACTCGCTCTTTGTATTTCTTCACAGGAGTTGAGATGCTGTCGTCCTTTTCGACTCCCACCATTAGGAACCGGCTCCCCTAGTCAGATCCGGTGGATCCCAGCCGCCGTCCGCCGCCTGCAGGCCCTGTCTCGCCACTGCTCCCTCCGTTCCTTGCGCCACCGCATCGCCGGAGTCCATCGCACCAATCTGTTGGTGCTCGAACCTGCCTGCTTCCGCGCCTGCGCTCGCCTCCAGAGGAAGAGTCAACGCACGAGCGTCTCGCGCGTGTACCAGATCCAGTGTACCGGCCCAGCCTCCCGAAGCCCATCTACTTCTTCGCTTCCGGTCCAATGGCCCGATGTGAGCAGCCGCCCAAACCCCCTTGTTCCTGTTGGGCCAGCTAGTTTCGGCCCAACTCTTGTTTTTTTATAGGACGAATTTCTCTATTTGCAGAAAAACTGCATATTGACATATTGGACCCCGAACTTCATGCATTTAATATCTCACAAACTATGCATCATATGTAAAAACTTTATATGTGAAAAATGCTGAGTTTTTTGTGTATTTTCATAATATCCAACTTTCATACATGTTCAAAATGTTTAAAATGTTGTTAAATTAAATTTTCTTAAATAGCATGTTAAAGTGATTTATTTCATAACTAAATAACCGTAGCTCCGAATTAAATAAACTTTATATGTAAATGGGCTAGAAAAATGCATATATTATCATGGTGCACTTACTTTGCATGTTTAATAACTATAAAATTGTGTATAGGACAGAATAGTACCAAATCCAAATTATGCACATGGAGATTTTCTGAAATTGTTGTTTGTCGTTCCGGCCTCATTTAAACATGCCTAGATAGGTAGTTTTACTATGCTTCACCTCTTGCCATGTTTAACAACATTTAATATTGATGAGTAGGTTAAACGAGAGCGAAGTAAATAATTGAATGTGGTGTTTCGTCAATATGCAACTCATTGCATATTGAGCTCCACTTAATTTGTAGTATTTGATTGTTGCACTTTGCCATGTCAGGCCTCATTAAACCGGACATTCATCATACTTGGTTGTGCATCATGCCATGATTATGCTTGGTTGTTTACCATGATGTTTGCTTCTTTCCGGTTGCACTTCTTCATAGTTCCGATAACGTTGCGATTGTGAGGATCCGTTCGACTACTTTCGTTCGTCTACTTCACGGACTCGGTCTTCTTCCTAGCGGGATTTCAGGAAAGATGACCGTCACCTTGGATCTCACTACTATCCTTGCTATGCTAGTTGTCTTCATGCTATCCCTATGTCACGCTACCTACCACTTGTTTATCAAGCCTCCCAACATGCCATGATTGCCTCTAACCTTTTCCATCATCCTAGCAAACCGTTGTTTGGCTATGTTACTGCTTTGCTGAGCCCCTCTTATAGCGTTGCTAGTTATTGGTGTAGTTACAGGTTGTTCCATGTTTGGGACATGGATATCTTGGGATATCACAATATCCCTTATTTAATTAATGCATCTATATACTTGGTAAAGGGTGGAAGGCTCGGCCTTTTGCCTGCTGTTTTGTTCCACTCTTAACGCCCTAGTTTCCATCATACCGGAGTTATGCTCCTTGATTTTGCGTCCCAAACATAGGGAGGGTTTATAGGCCCCTCTTGACAGTTCACTTTGAATAAAACTCTTCCAGCTAGGCCCAACATTGGTTTTACCATTTGCCTAATAACAACTAAAACTTGCATCGGGACTTGCCGGCCCCCGAGGTCCCTTAATCAACCCCTCGGCCAGTGCTCCTCATGAGTGTTGGTCCAAACTAGAGCATTGTGCGGGGCCACCCCAGAGCAACCTGGGTTCGCCACCTGTACACGTAGCTCGTCTGTCGTGGCCTAAGACGAGATACACATGGCTACTATCAGGGTGCCGGCACATCGGCAGGTCTTGCTGGACTTGCTTTACCATTGTCGAAATGTCTTGTGCACCGGGATTCCGAGTCTAATCGGAGGGACTCGAGATGGAGGATTGTCTCTGCAGATCGTGAGCTTGTCATGGGCTAAGTTGGGATACCCCTACAAGGTTTAAACTTTCAAGAGCCCTGCCCGCAGTTATGTGGCAGATGGGAATTTTTTAATATCCGGTTGTAGTGGACTTGAACTAAATGCAATTAAAATACACCAACCGCGTGCGTAAGAGTGATTGTCTCTTCTCTGGTGCGTTCGAGAAGAGAACATGGCTGGGTTATATTTGAACGTAAGTAGTTCAGGATCACTTCTTGATCATTACTAGTTCGCGACCATTGCGTAGCTTCTCATCTTACTCTTGTACTCGTAAGTTAGCCACCATATATTGCTTAGTCGCTTGCTGCAACCTCACCACTCATCCATTCCATACCCATTAATCTTTGCTAGTCTTGATACCCATGGTACTGGGATTGCTAACTCCTTGTGGCACACAGATTACTACAACAACAGTTGCAGGTATAGGTAATGTGATGAGATAACGTGAGAGAGGTGCTTGATTGCTTTTGGAGTTCTCCTTCTTTGATCAAGGGATAGGTTCCGGTTTGGGGGATCCTGGGATTAGCAGGGTTGATGTCGTTCTTCTTTTTCGTTTGATTTCATCTGTAGTCGGATCCTGCTCTTCTGTAGGATGATTGCTATGTATTGATGTATTGATGTATTCATGTTGTAGCTTGTGGCGCGTGTAAGCCTTTATCTTGTATTCTCATATATTAAGTACATGGTATCTTGTAATGATATCCACCTTGCTATGCACTCAAAATGCGATTGAGCCCTGATCATGAATTCATCATGTTATTGGGATAGAATCGCATCTTGCATGCTACAAGTTGGTATCAGAGCCTTACCGACCATAGGAGCCCCCTTGATTGATAGAACTGCTGCCGTTGTTGAGTCTAGAAAAAAACTATTTTGAGTCTAGTTATATCGGAGAGTAGGAATTCTTTTTACTGCTTATCCACTTCGTCGCTCCTAACGTAGATGTTTTGACTTCACTCTCCTCTTTTCACTCAAATTTTTTAGGATCGCGCGGTTATTGTTGGATAGTTGCGCTATCATTGTGACGGAAATTCTGTCTTGGTGCCTCCTAACATTTAGGGGTTGTCACAGTGTCCTGGGGAGTTGAGCCCCAAGGTGTTTTTGTCACAGTGCTTATCGTTTCAGTTTCGGAATACCTGAGGTCACTGACATCGAAAACACTTCTATACTCTCTGTGGTGAGAGTAGTTTGGCGCTACCCAGTACTGGGAGAGCGATCAGATTTATTGCCACATCTAGTATATCGAATGTTTTCAAAGGTCTGAGGTACACGATGGATACAGTTGGAGTGTAGGATTTGTTTGTTTTGTGAGATATTTGTGCCTCCCTGTATCCCCAACACCAGATTGCATAACCAGAAAGTTTCGAGAATTAGTAGGTGGGAATTCAAGTTGTTACCCAGGATATCTTTTCGAAAAATGCATGATATGAGATTGGTGTTTGACATCTAGTGGTCCACCTATCCATGGTTGGTTTTACAGTGGTCTCGTTGTGTCTTAAAGAGTGCTTGATGATGAATCAGGGATGCTTCGTATGTCATGTGCACTGCCTTGTACATGATGGTGTTGTACGATCGAGCCCGTGGGGGCGCCACCATGAAAACTTTGAACAAAATCTCTATCATATGTTTGTTCTGGAATATTCTGCAAGCCAATCCTTTGTTTTGTTTTATTTGTGGTATTCGAGTTGCTTCGATGTCAAGTGTTGATTCCATACCTTTCGTAAGCAGTGTTCTCATATTTCTATGTGAATGCTAGTCCTTCCGTATCATTGAGATTGTCATGGCAATCATTTTCAACCGACGTGCTTCTTGTCAAGATGATCCTATCATTTTCCCATTCGCAAGATCACCTCTCAGTTTTTCCAATGTTGTTCATTTCATCCGTCCCAAAGTTGCCTTTGTTTTCATGCCATCTGACCCTTTTTCTTCAAGGACTCAGATTTCTTAATCAAGTATCCATTTTATTGAGGTGAAGTCTCATCATTCTTTTCCTTCAATGTTCTTAGCCGGTGATTCTCATGAAGATGGTAAGGAAGATTTAAGTTTATCATTCTTCATTCTCTTTTCTTCTTCGGTGGACTAAATTCAAGCTTTGGTGTTGATCATATCCGTTTCTCATTTCAAATGTTTTTTTCATGCCCGTGCACCTCTCAATCAATCACTTCTCGCTATTCATTTTCTCCGGAATGTTGAAGATATCTCAGAAGATTCACATTTTCATTCTTAATCTGTTCAAGCTATTTCGAGGTTGTTATCTCATTAAAGCCATTTAATTCAACCGGTGCAATCTCTCTTTTCGAGCAATCTTTTCAACGGTGTTTCTTTTCAGTGGGCCCTAACCCACAGGTCCTTTTCCAGGATCTTACCTGAATCAAAAGGATCTGACCTGACTCTTCTAATTTTTCTTTGGAGTTATTCTCAAATATTTTCGAATCTTGATGTAAGAGTGAATTTTTATCAGTCAAATGCCTTCTTCAAGATCGATTTCAAATTCTTTTCATCATTCGTTCAACCCTTTTATTCATTATTCCGGAGTGCCTCAACAAGTCATGGTGGTATTTCTCGTCGTCATTCTCAGATTTTGAAGACTGAAGAAGAGTTCCTCTTAAATCCTTACCCGTTCTTCCAAAGATTCATGGTTCTAGCTTAATGCCATCCTCATAATTGCTCCGATCATCAAGGATTCTTTTCATACCCATCCGGAGCATTTTTGGAGTTGTTTCGTTTCTTGATCATCCAAAGGCCATCATTTTAGAATATTTCTTCATTATCATCTTTCAACTTCATTTCCGCAATTATTCTCAATTCATGCCTCTTCTATCATCTGCATATTCTTCCGGCACTTTTTGTCTAGTATTCTCTAGTCAGCTTGTGGTCTCTTCATGCTCTCATATCTAAATTCCCTCAAGGATTTTCGTTCGTTCTCTAATTCTTCCTGGTGATTCGTTCTCTTTTGTTCATTTATTTCAATTCTTATGGTGGTTCGTCTAAGATTCCTCTTCCTTTGTTATCATATCAATTCATTTGTTCTTCCCAAAATCTTACCGGTTGTTCATTGAAGACCTTCCCAAGTTTGCGCTATATCTCTCCCCAATCCTTTTCAAGAGGAATACGTTGCATGCCAAAGCTGTTTGTCATCAATTAAATTTGATGATAATAGGCATAACGTAATTCTTATTCTTATTTCATCATCGTGAAGTAATTCTTTCCTTCGGGGATTGTTCATGATGAATAATCTCTCGGTTCTAAGTTGTTCGTCTTTTCTTTTCTAGAGTTCCAAGTGTTCTCTCTTGTCTCATCACGAAGCTTCATCTAAATCATTACAAGGCTTCAATCTTATTCTTTTCATCCTTTGCTTCTTTCTCATCGTCCTTTTATTACCAGAGTTCTCACAGAAGGCTCTACATGGTGGTTCATCAAATATTTCATTCCTTCTTCTAGTATTCGTCAACATCTGTTGGAGGAGATCAAGCATTCTTCATCGTGCATTCTGAAATGCAATTCTTTCTACATTATCTTTTGAGGTGGTGTTATGTCATTTTTGACAATTTCCTTCATGTTTCATGATTCACATGTTGTCAAAAACGAGGTATTTTAAATCAATCAATCTCTTCGTTGGAGTTATCTTGGTAAAGGTTTCACCTAAAGCCTTCGCTAAGGAATGTTGCTAATTGGGGTGCTTAACAATGATCCAAGTTATCTATTTATCATCTTGGTGGAAGAAGTTCTTCATCTCTTTGGTGCTCTAAATCAAATCTTTTTTCCTGTGAGTGGTAGGTTGTCACCTCATAATTTTGAGATGTTTCCATAAGCCTACAACAAGCTTATCATTTTGTTGTTGATAATCCAACAACTCCCTTCTAGCATTTCTTGTAAGCGTGCTCTTTCAAGATCTTGTTTGCCTCCGCTCATTCCATTCCATTCTTTCATTTCTTCCAGAGGCATTGTGATGTTGCTCTCTTCGACCCATCATCTTGTTTTGTCAAGATCATGTGCTTTTATTACCTATCCATTTAACCGAAGTGTTGTGTCTATCAGTCCTCTTTTAACCGAAGTCTCATCCAAGTGCTTTCATTTTGCCAAGTTTATATTCTATTCCTTCCATTTCCAACCGGAGTGTTGTCATAATTGATCTTTGTCGTTCCTTGTACATCTCATTTCAACTGGAGTGCTTCCTGAATTATTTTATTCTTATTCCTTGTCCAGCTAATTTTAACAAGAGTGGCTTCAAAATCTATCTTGTCCCTTCTCTTGGTTCTCGTTCTATTGCTTTCTCCTCTTCTTAACCGGATGTTTTCAATTTCATTCATCTCTGTTGTGTCATTCATTCAAGTTGTTCAACCTCCTAGGTTCGTGGTTTCACTCATTTGTCAAAGAAGCAACTTTTTTTACCTCTTCCTCTTTCGCTTCTCTCTAGTGCCATCCTTAGATCTCGGGGCGAGATCTCTTGTAAGTGGAGGAGTGTTGTGACGACCCAAGACCGATGCTCTAGATGCCTTCCATGTTTTGCGTGTCAGCTATGTTATTTATTTGTTTGTTGCATTTCATCATGTCATCATGAGCATTAAATCCACATGTTTTCCAAAAACTTCCATCCGCTCGTAGTTGTCGCTTCTCCTTGTCTCTGTTGACCACCTCTGAGATCAACCAGACCGCTCTCTTCTCTCTCTTTCGCGAGACCATCAAACTCCTTGGTATAGGTAATGCGATGAGATAACGTGAGAGAGGTGCTTGATTGCTTTTGGAGTTCTTCTTCTTTGATCAAGGGATAGGTTCTGGTTCGGGGATCCTGGGATTAGCAGGGTGGATGTCGTTCTTCTTTTTCGTTTGATTTCATCTGTAGTCGGATCTTGCTCTTCTATAGGATGATTGCTATGTATTGATGTATTGATGTATTCATGTTGTAGCTTGTGGCGAGTGTAAGCCTTTATCTTGTATTCTCATATATTCAGTACATGGTATCTTGGAATGATATCCACCTTGCCATGCACTCGAAATGCGATTGTGCCCTGATCATGAATTCATCATGTTATTGGGATAGAATCGCATCTTGCGCGCTACAAGTTGGTATCAGAGCCTTACCGACCATAGGAGCCCCCTTGATTGATAGAACTGATGCCGTTGTTGAGTCTAGAAAAAACTATTTTGAGTGTAGTTATATCAGAGAGTAGGAATTCTTTTTACTGCTTATCCACTTCGTCGCTCCTGACGTAGATGTTTTGACTTCACTCTCCTCTTTTCACTCAAATTTTTTAGGATCACGCGGTTATTGTTGGATAGTTGCACTATCATTGTGACGGAAATTCTGTCTTGGTGCCTCCTAACATTTAGGGGTTGTGGCAGTGTCCTGGGGAGTTGAGCCCCAAGGTGTTTTTGTCACAGTGCTTATCGTTTCAGTTCTGGAATACCTGAGGTCGCTGACATCGAAAACACTTCTATACTCTCTGTCGTGAGAGTAGTTTGGCGCTACCCAGTACTGGGAGAGTGATCAGATTTATTGCCACATCTAGTATATCGAATGTTTTCAAAGGTCTGAGGTACACGATGGATACAGTTGGAGTGTAGGATTTGTTTGTTTTGTGAGATATTTGTGCCAGCCTGTATCCCCAACACCAGATTGCATAACCAGAAAGTTTCGAGAATTAGTAGGTGGGAATTCAAGTTGTTACCCAGGATATCTTTTCGACAAATGCATGATATGAGATTGGTGTTTGACATCTAGTGGTCCACCTATCCATGGTTGGTTTTACAGTGGTCTCGTTGTGTCTTAAAGAGTGCTTGGCTATGATGACTCAGGGACGCTTCGTATGTCATGTGCACTGCCTTGTACATGACGGTGTTGTACGATCGAGCCCGTGTGGGCGCCACCTTGAAAACTTTGAACAAAATCTCTATCATATGTTTGTTCTGGCTTATTCTGCAAGCCAATCCTTTTTTTTGTTTTATTTGTGGTATTCGAGTTGCTTCGATGTCAAGTGTTGATTCTATACCTTTCTTAAGCTGTGTTCTCATATTTCTATGTGAATGCTAATCCTTCTGTATCATTGAGATTGTCATGGCAATCATTTTCAACCAACGTGCTTCTCGTCAAGATGATCCTATCATTTTCCCATTCGCAAGATCACCTCTCAGTTTTCCCAATGTTGTTCATTTCATCCGTCCCAAAGTTGCCTTTATTTTCATGCCATCTGACCCTTTTTCTTCAAGGACTCAGATTTCTTAATCAAGTTTCCATTTTATTGAGGTGAAGTCTCATCATTCTTTTCCTTCAATGTTCTTAGCCGGTGATTCTCATGAAGATGCTAAGGAAGATTTAAGTTTATCATTCTTCATTCTCTTTTCTTCTTCGGTGGACTAAATTCAAGCTTTGGTGTTGATCATATCTGTTTCTCATTTCAAATGTTTTTTTCATGCCCGTGCACCTCTCAATCATTCACTTCTCGCTATTCATTTTCTCCGGAATGTTGAAGATATCTCAGAAGATTCACATTTTCATTCTTAATCTGTTCAAGCTATTTCGAGGTTGTTATCTCATTAAAGCCATTTAATTCAACCGGTGCAATCTCTCTTTTCGAGCAATCTTTTCAACGTTGTTTCTTTTGAGTGGGCCCTAACCCACAGGACCTTTTCCAGGATCTTACCTGACTCAAAAGGATCTTACCTGACTCTTCTAATTTTTCTTCAGAGTTATTCCCAAATCTTTTTGAATCTTGATGTAAGAGTGAATTTTTATCAGTCAGATGCCTTCTTCAAGGTCGATTTAATATTCTTTTCATCATTCGTTCAACCCTTTTATTCTTTATTTCGGAGTGCCTCAACAAGTCATGGTGGTGTTTCTCGTCGTCATTCCCGGATTTTGAAGACTGAAGAAGAGTTCCTCTTAAATCCTTACCCGTTCTTCCAAAGATTCATGGTTCTAGCTTAATGCCATCCTCATAATTGCTTCGATCATCAAGGATTCTTTTCATACCCATTCGGAGCATTTTTGGAGTTGTTTCATTTCTTGATCATCCAAAGGCCATCATTTTATAATATTTCTTCATTATCATCTTTCAACTTCATTTCCGCAATTATTTCAATTCATGCCTCTTCTATCGTCTCCATATTCTTCCGGCACTTTTTGTCTAGTATTCTCTAGTCAGCTTGTGGTCTCTTCATGCTCTCATATCTAAATTCCCTCAAGGATTTTCGTTCGTTCTCTAATTCTTCCCGGTGATTCGTTCCCTTTTGTTCATTTATTTCAATTCTTATGGTGGTTCGTCTAAGATTCCTCTTCCTTTGTTATCATATCAATTCATTTGTTCTTCCCAAAATCCTACCGGTTGTTCGTTGAAGACCTTCCCAAGTTTGCGCTATATCTCTCCCCAATCCTTTTCAAGAGGAATACGTTGCATGCCAAAGCCGTTTGTCATCAATTAAATTTGATGATAATAGGCATAACGTAATTCTTATTCTTATTTCATCGTCGTGAAGTACTTCTTTCCTTCAGGGATTGTTCATGATGAATAATCTCTCGGTTCTAAGTTGTTCGTCTTTTCTTTTCTAGAGTTCCAAGTGTTCTCTCCTGTCTCATCACGAAGCTTCATCTAAATCATTACAAGGCTTCAATCTTATTCTTTTCATCCTTCGCTTCTTTCTCATCATCCTTTTATTACTGGAGTTCTCACGAAGGCTCTACATGGTGGTTCATCAAATATTTCATTCCTTCTTCTAGTATTCGTCAACATCTGTTGGAGGAGATCAAGCATTCTTCATCGTGCATTCTGAAATGTAATTCTTTGTACATTATCTTTTGAGGTGGTGCTATGTCATTTTTGACAATTTCCTTCATGTTTCATGATTCACATGTTGTCAAAAACGAGGTATTTTAAATCAATCAATCTCTTCGTTGGAGTTATCTTGGTAAAGGTTTCACCTAAAGCCTTCCCTAAGGAATGTTGCTAATTGGGGTGCTTAACAATGATCCAAGTTATCTCTTTATCATCTTGGTGGAAGAAGTTTTTCATCTCTTTGGTGCTCTCAATCAAATCTTTTTTCCCGTGAGTGTTAGGTTGTCACCTCATAATTTTGAGATGTTTCCATAAGCCTACAACAAGCTTATCATTTCGTTGTTGATAATCCAACAACTCCCTTCTAGCATTTCTTGTAAGCGTGCTCTTTCAAGATCTTGTTTGCCTCCGCTCATTCCATTCCATTCTTTCATTTCTTCCAGAGGCATTGTGATGTTGCTCTCTTCGACCCATCATCTTGTTTTGTCAAGATCATGTGCTTTTATTACCTATCCATTTAACCGAAGTGTTGTGTCTGCCAGTCCTCTTTTAACCGAAGTCTCATCCAAGTGCTTTCATTTTGCCAAGTTTATATTCTATTCCTTCCATTTCCAACCGGAGTGTTGTCATAATTGATCTTTATCGTTCCTTATACATCTCATTTCAACCGGAGTGCTTCCTGAATTCTTTTATTCTTATTCCTTGTCCAGCTAATTTTAACAAGAGTGGCTTCAAAATCTATCTTGTCCCTTCTCTTGGTTCTCGTTCTATTGCTTTCTCCTCTTCTTAACCGGATGTTTTCAATTTCATCCATCTCTGTTGTGTCATTCATTCAAGTTGTTCAACCTCCTAGGTTCGTGGTTTCACTCATTTGTCAAAGAAGCAACTTTTTTTACCTCTTCCTCTTCCGCTTCTCTCTGGTGCCATCCTTAGATCTCGGGGCGAGATCTCTTGTAACTGGAGGAGTGTTGTGACGACCCAAGACCGACGCTCTAGATGCCTTCCATGTTTTGCATGTCAGCTATGTTATTTATTTGTTTGTTGCATTTCATCATGTCATCATGAGCATTAAATCCACATGTTTTCAAAAAACTTCCATCCGCTTGTAGTTGTCGCTTCTCCTTGTCTCTGTTGACCTCCTTTGAGATCAATCGGACCGCTCTCTTCTCTCTCTTTCGCGAGACCATCAAACTCCTTGGTCTCCATGGCCTTTCGTGAAACCCCCTCGCGCGTGTCCGGAAGCAGTCCCGAACCCGAATTGCTCAGTCGTCACTGTTGCGTCCGGATCATCCCCAAACATCTATAAAACATCTTCAGTTATTTGTTGGACTCCCCTAAGCTATTTATTCTGAGCCACCCGATTTTGATCGGATGCCCCAAAATCTACCTCGAGCTAAACCCTTCCTATAAATAAACCCCTA
This sequence comes from Triticum aestivum, assembly GCF_018294505.1. NCBI lineage: Eukaryota > Viridiplantae > Streptophyta > Magnoliopsida > Poales > Poaceae > Triticum > Triticum aestivum. The sequence goes on along the minus strand of NC_057803.1, from coordinate 270,241,400 downwards.
ACCCTAAATTTTAGGATCAATGTCCCATCCATCATTCCCCATGCCACCGCAACCTTCTCCACCTTCCTCGTTTTCCCCATTGAGCCAACCACCAGCCAGATCCATTCTAGACTGCAACTCCCCTTCTCCACCCTCGGATGAAGATCCAAGGGACCTCCTCGTGCCAGCCAGGGCCTTCCAGCAGCTCCCCTCGCTCTGGATCGGGCTCCCAATCTTCCGAGCACCTCCTTGCCGCGTCGCTCGGCCGGCCACCAATGACCCGAGACTAGGCGCCCTGTGCCCGCGACCCTCGCCCGAGCCGGTGACCTCCAAAAGCAGCAGCTCGTCCTGGTCGTGTTCTCTTCCCCTGGTTTCCTATGCTCCCTTTCTTTTCTTCTATCTCTCTAACCTCTCATGCTCTTTGTTTCATGCCATGGTGCCATGCCGCAATCCGCCAAGGCCACCAGAGGAAGCAGCACCTCCTTCAACTATTACTCCCAGCGCCCGCAGCTCCTTCCCGTCGTCTTTACGTTGCTTCTAGGACCCAACGAAGCCTCGACTCACCAGCGACCAGGAGCCCCTCGAGCGCCCGAGGTCTCCTGCTTCTGTGATGCTTGTCGCCTCGAGCACCAGTGCTCCAAGCCCGACCCTTCTGTAGCTCGCCGGTGAGCACATCTAGCCACCTACGTCCGTTGTTCCCTCCTTTCTTCCCGTTTCTTCTCCCTCTATCTCGTCTCTGGATTCACTCGCTCTCTGTATTTCATTACAGGAGTTGATCCACCGTCATCCTTTTCGACTCCCACCATCAGGAACTGGCTCCCCTCGTCAGATCCGGTGGATCCCCGCCGCCGTCCGCAGCCTGCAGGCCCCGTCTCGCCGCTCCTCCCTCCGTTCCTTGCGCCACAGCATCATCGGAGTCCATGACGTGAAGCTGCCAGCGCTTGAACCTGCCTGCTTCTGCGACCGCGCTCGCCTCCAGAGGAAGAGTCAACGCACGAGCGTCTCGCGCGTGTACTAGATCTAGTGAACTGGCCTAGCCTCTCGAAGCCTAACCGCTTCTTCGCTTCCAGCCCAGTGGCCCAATGTGAGAAGCCGCCCAAACCCCCTTGGTCCTGTTGGGCCAGCCAGTTTCGGCCCAACTCTTGTTTTTTTACAGGATGAATTTCTCTATTTGCAGAAAAACTCCATAATGACATATTGGACCCCGAACTTCATGCATTTAATATCTCACAAACCATGCATCATATGCAAAAAATTTAAATATGAAAAATGCTTAGTTTTTCGTGTACTTCCATAATATCCAACTTTCATACATGTTCAAAATGTTTAAAATGTTGTTTAATTAAATTTGCTTAAATATCATGTTAAAGTGATTTATTTCATAACTAAATAACCGTAGCTCCGAATTAAATAAAGTTTATATGTAAATGGGCTAGAAAAATGCATAGATTACCATGGTGCACTTACTTTGCATGTTTAATAACTCTAAAATTGTGTATAGGGCAGAACAGTACCAAATCCAAATTATGCACATGGGGATTTTCCGGAATTGTTGTTTGTCGTTCCGGCCTCATTTAAACTTGCCTAGATAGGTAGTTTTACTGTGCTTCTTGCCATGTTTATCAACATTTAATATTGATGAGTAGCTTAAGCAAGAGTGAAGTAAATAATTGAATGTGGTGTTTCGTCAATATGCAACTCGTTGCATATTGAGCTCCACTTAATTTGTAGTATTTGATTGTTGCACTTTGCCATGTCATGCCTCATTAAATCGGACATGCATCATACTTGGTTGTGCATCATGCCATGATTATGCTGCGTTGTTTATGATGATGTTTGCTTCTTTTCGGTTGTGCTTCTTCTTCATAGTTCCAATAACGTTGCGATTGTGAGGATCCGTTCGACTACGTTGTGTCACGACCGGTTTTCCAATAAAAATATTTATTGAAAAGCCAATCTTTTAAGTCCAATATGAGAGAAATCCTCCACACTGGCAGACAAATTCTTGATACAATAAGCCAGTAGCATAAAATATATTATAGGGTCGAACTACGGTTGCTCAACCAAATTATTACAAGCACGCCAATAATCATACATAATGGCGGACAGAACACAGTGGTGTGGAGACATACTACTGACTCAAGGATAGGCTGGTGGTGGAAAAACACAGCGGGGAGAGAAATACAAGACTCTACGTCTGTCATCTCATCGAGCGTCGAGGAGAGGCTCGATGAATTTATTTGGTAGCGGAAGCGGATATAAAACAGTGGCCAAATCCAGGGTCGCACAAGACTGACTGGGACTCCTCTAAGTGTCGGGCTCGCTATCGAACTCTTCATCCATGAGATCGCCTTCGTCAGCATCTGGCCAAATCAACAAGCCAGTGAGTACTTTGAAAGTACTCGCAAGACAGTTCGAACATAAGATATAACAACTGCATGCATGGATGCAACATGATTAATTCCTTAATGCACAATAAATAAAACTGGCATAACGAGTAAGTAAAAAGGGAAAATGGCGGTAGTCCGCCTGAAATTCCACAGAACATAAATAAGGACCGATCGGGTGTCTGAAGCGACGCCTCGAAAGGTGAACAAATAAAAATAAGGAAAATGATGCCACAGTCGGGCATCTTAGCGACACCACAAAAAGGGCTTTTAAAGGAAATGCCACGGTCGGACGTCTGAGCGACATCGCAGAAAGGGCTTCAAAAGAAATGCCACAGTCGGATGTCTGAGCGACATCACATAAAGGGCTTTAAAAGAAATGCCACAGTCGGACGTCTGAGCGACATCGCAGAAAGGGCTTTAAAAAGAAATGCCACAGTCGGACGTCTGAGCGACATCACATAGAGGGCCTTAAAAGAAATGCCACAGTCGGACGTCTGAGCGACATCGCAGAAAGGGCTTTAAAAGAAATGCCACAGTCGGACGTCTGAGCGACATCGCAGAAAGGGCTTTAAAAGAAATGCCACAGTCGGACGTCTGAGCGACATCACATAAAGGGCTTTAAAAGAAATGCCACAGTCGGACGTCTGAGCGACATCGCAGAAAGGGCTTTAAAAGAAATGCCACAGTCGGACGTCTGAGCGACATCGCAGAAAGGGCTTTAAAAAGAAATGCCACAGTCGGACGTCTGAGCGACATCACATAAAGGGCTTTTATTCACAAGTAAATAATACTCATAATAAACATTCAATTCATGAAAACAAACGGGTTAGTCCATCCACAGGAGTGATCATTTAACCGGACTTAGCACTCATGCGATTCACCGGAGTCTCTGTCATCAAAGCTGACAATTGATTAGGATAAGAAGGAACGAAACTTGACATGGAAGAGATGATTTGGAGGAATATATGACTCTGCAGAGTTTGTACAAAATTTTTCCCACAGTCAACGGATTTCCGTAGTCACGAAGGACTAGTTCCGTTTACGGTATTTCAGAAGAAAACACAGCTAACCGGTACACACCCATCCTACCTCTCGATGCTAGGAATCACCCTAGTCATCGTCCAAGAAAAACTTTTGAGACGGGGAGATCACAATCTCGAATAGCATGGGATCAAATTTATATACGCGCGCTCTAAGGGGTGCCCCCCTCTCGGTCCCAACCGGAAACACCCATGCCCCCTGACCGGATGACTGGCTTTAATCCAGGGCCATGGAACCATCATCACGGCCTCTCCTCTTTGGTGTGTACCATGAAAGCGGTTTGGAACTTACTAAACCATATTCCTTGCGGAAAACATGTGGTAGTACAAGGAAGGAAATGATAGGTACTGGACCGATATGGTTTGACACTGAAGTCACATAGTCTGGCGTAAGACTGGCATGCTACAACACTGCCGTCGTACCCATCCTCATGCCAACACATGGCCATTCATATTCACATTCATCCACGTATGGATCATCGAACTCACTTACCTCATTATCACATAAAATAACGTTCATCGGTATACTCACCGGCATGCCATGAAACTAACTAAATGCAAAACATGCCAAGACACTCATCATATCAAAAGTTCAAACATGCTTGCCTGGTTCAGAGTAGTCGGAGCCTAGCTCGGTGAAGTTCGCGGCTCCGTCACCTCCTTCGGTATCTACGTTTAAAGAAGATATATGCGCTAACGTAAATACCAAGGAGAGCACAGAAGGTAAACCAAATATTTTTCAAATAAATCTGATAAAAAACTAGACAAAATTTTAAAGAGAACAGAAAAAGAATCAATCAAAAATACTTTTCTGATTAAAAGTTATAAGGGTTTTTGTCCAGGGACTTATCTGTAATGAAACAGAAGATTTCCAGGGGCTAGTTTATAAAAGCAGAAAACGCTTCGGTAGCGATTACGCCAGCCCGAAGAGAAAACGTATTTGGCAGAAGGCGTTTTCAGATAACGCTTCGTTTAGAAAGGACAGAGAGGCTGACAGCGGGTCCCACTTGTCATGTTTAAATTTTCAAATGGGAGGGACGAGGCTCGTCGGCGCCCGAGAGCTGCTGTGGTCGCCGGCGGCGATCCACGGCGAGGCATGGGGATCAGAGGTTACCAATGTGCTCACCGTGTCCTTCCGCAACGGTGGGTGGTGGTGTTGGTCGCCGGTGAGCAGCACGTCGACGGCGGTCTCAACTCCGGCGGACGGTGGTTCGGGCGTGGATGGAGCTCGTCGGAGAGGGCTGCAAAGATTAAATTGAGGTGGGGGTTAGACTACTGGGTGCAAGAGAGGGCTACGGACGAGGTTTGGGCGCCGGAGGTGGCCTCACCGAAGTGAATCGAGCTGGAGGCCGAGGCGGGGCGAGGCGGCCGGAGCTGGGGGAGGAGACCTCCTCGAGGTCCCCCTAGTGGCCTGGCGGGGTGTTGGTGAGTAGTGGAGGTGCTGCGTGCACGAGAGTGAGCTCGGGACCCCTTTATATAGGCGGTCCGAGGCGGTTGCCGTGAACGAGGATCACCGGCGAGCGATTACGGTGGCGCAGTGCTCGGTCGGGGTGGTTAGGGGGTCGAGCATCATCACGGAGGTCCAACGGGTCCGTTTTGGTGTTGAACTGGCCGGGGTTTGGGTGTTAAGGGCGAGCTCGACGGAACGGTGATGGTGCGGGCCCGTCGGCGGCGGAGAGCGCGTTCCGTGCTTGCCGGCCACGGTGGCTGTGCTACGGGCGTGCGCTGGCGTGCATGAGGCCACGCGGAGAGCCAGGGAGCGATGGGCGGCGCGGAACGGCGTTCTGCCGTGGTGTGCCTCCTGTCGGCCGCCACGGGAGGTCCCGACGCCGCAGAAGACGCCGGCGAGGGCGAGCCAGCGCGCTACCGACGCCAGGAAGGCTCCACGCACGCGTGTGCAGCTTCGGACAAGAGGAAGAGGCGGCGAGGAACGTGCCAAGGGCACTGTGGCCGCGTGACTGAAACTGACGGACTGAAGATGACACTGAAAACTGAATTTTCTGAACTATGAACAGTAACAGTGCCCACCAGGTGTTCGACCGAATGAAATTGGCCTCTGGTGATTTTTCCTTGAGCTGATTTTTGGTGGAGTGGCTTCTCCTTGCTCAAATAGGCTGCCTGAATTTTGGTGGAATTTTTGGAGGAGTGTAGATATGAATTTCACCAAATTTGGCAAATCTGGTCCAAACTTGCAGAGACTGAATTTTGAAAAATTTGAAAAGAGGAGGAGTGGATCAAGATGGTTCTGGGTTGTGGGTTCAAAGGACAATCCAGGAGAATTGGTTTGAGGTCAAAACTCAAATGCAATAGGGCACTTGCTTTGAAAATCTCTCAGGCTCCAAATAATTTTCAGAATTGAATTGAGGGAAAAATAATTGGAATAAAAATCCAAAACCAGTTTGGATTAGTTGGGACAGAGAATTTAGGTTGATCACAAGTTGTAGGGGAGGTTTTGGAGGGGTTTTACCACATGGGCAAGAATGCCAAGTCATGGTGGTTCCAAGATATGAAAATCCCAAATTTCATGGAGTTTCTTTTTAAAAGAAAAAGATTAAACTCCCAAAAATAATTTTGAGAGAGAACCAACAGAGAAGAAGTTTCAAAAGGTCAAACACCAAAGTTTGAAGCCAGAATAAAAACCTTGCCAAAGAAAAGAAAGTTTCTTAAGAGGAAGGTTTTCTGGAAAATTTTAAATGGCCTCTTTTCAAAAACCACAAAGTTTTTGCTGAAAACCAAAGTAAAAATTTTGGAGTGTCACAACACCTACCCCCTTAGGAAAAATCTCGTCCCCGAGATTTCAGCTGATCCTTAAATAAGTGTGGATGCTCTGTCCGAAGAAAATCCTCGCTTTCCCAGGTTGCTTCACTGTCGGTGTGATTGCTCCACTGGACTTTGAAAAACTTGATGGTTTTCTGTCGGGTCCTCCTTTCAGACTCCTCTAATATTCTTATGGGACGTTCTCGATAAGTGAGGTCTGGCTGTATGTCAATGTTCTCATGAGATACTTGTTTCTCTGGGTTGCTTACGCACTTCCTTAATTGAGAGACGTGGAACACGTCGTGAATGTCGGACAAGTCTTCGGGTAAGTCTAGCTGGTAGGCTACAGTGCCTCTTCGTGCCACTATGCAAAATGGTCCAATGAATCTTGGTGCTAATTTTCCTTTAATCTTAAACCGTTGCAATCCTCTCATCGGGGATACTCTCAAGTATACGAATTCACCGGGTTCGAAGCTGACCCTACGATGTTTCTGATCATAATAACTTTTCTGTCGACTTTGAGCGGTCTTAAGTCGGTCCCTGATTAGCTTGACTTTTTCCTCGGCTTCTCTGAGCATATCTGGTCCGAAGATGCGGCTGTCTCCGGTCTCTGACCAATTTAACGGGGTACGACATCTCCTTCCGTATAGGGCTTCGAAAGGAGCCATTTGCAGGCTGGCCTGGTAACTGTTGTTGTATGCGAACTCGGCATATGGCAGGCTGTCCTCCCAACTGGTTCCATAGGTGAGGACACATGCTCTCAGCATGTCTTCTAAAACTTGGTTTACGCGTTCTGTTTGTCCATCAGTCTGAGGATGGTATGCGGTACTGAAGGCTAGTTGGGTTCCCAGAGCCTGTTGTAATTGCTCCCAAAATCTTGAGACGAACTGAGTGCCTCTGTCGGAAATTATAGTCTTCGGGACACCGTGCAGACAGACTATGCGGGAAAGATAAATCCTGGCAAGCCTCTGAGTGGTGTAGGTTGTCTTTACTGGAATAAAGTGTGCTACTTTGGTCAACCTGTCAGTGATGACCCATATGGCATCATTCCCGTGTCGTGACCGAGGTAATCCGACAATAAAATCCATCCCTATTTCATCCCATTTCCACTCAGGTATTTTGTTAGGTTGCAGTAGTCCGGCTGGTCTCTGATGTTCAGCTTTTATGCGTTGACACGAGTCGCAGCATGCAATGAAAGCGGCTATGTCCCTCTTCATACCGTGCCACCAAAATCTTTCCTGAATATCCTTATACATTTTGGTTCCTCCAGGGTGGATCGAATATGGAGTGGTGTGTGCTTCAGTTAAAACTTGCTGTTTAAGGTCTTCTATGTTTGGCACGCATAGCCTTTCTCCGTACCATAATATTCCTTCATTGTCTATGACGAATTCCGAGGCCTTGCCCATACTCAACTTCCTTTTAATTCCTTCAATGCTGGGGTGACCGGACTGAGCCTCTTTAATTTTCTCCACAAGGTGTGGTTGTATTTCCAAGTTTGATATGGTGCCTTCTGCTACCATTATCAAGTTGAGCTTGACAAATTCTTGATGGAATTCGGGCCTCAAGCTGTGCAGATAGTTCCCGTCGGAGCTGGGGTTCCGACTCAGGGCATCGGCCACTACGTTTGCTTTCCCTGGATGGTAATGGATACCAACATCATAATCCTTTACCAATTCTAACCAGCGGCGTTGCCGTAAATTTAGTTCTGGCTGCGTAAAAATGTATTTGAGGCTTTTGTGATCCGTATATATCTCACATCGATTCCCAAGTAGAAAATGCCTCCATTCCTTGAGTGCATGAATAACTGCTGCCATTTCTAAATCATGAGTGGGATAATTTTCCTCGTGTTTGCGAAGTTGCCTTGAAGCGTAGGCGACAACCTTGCCTTCTTGCATCAACACGCATCCGAGACCCTTTCTGGATGCGTCACAAAATACTTCAAAATTCTTGTGTATATCGGGTACAATTAATACTGGTGCTGTTGTTAATTTCCGCTTTAGCTCTTGGAAACTTTTCTCGCAGGCTTCTGTCCATTCAAACTTCTTATCTTTCTTGAGTAACTGTGTCATAGGCTTGGATATGGTGGAAAATCCTTCAATAAATCTGCGGTAATACCCTGCCATTCCCAAGAAACTTCGTATGTCTGTTACGCTGGCTGGTGACTTCCAGTCAAGTACGGCCTTGACTTTCTCTGGGTCCACTGCTATACCGTCTTGAGTCAGCACGTGGCCTAGAAAACCTACTTGTCTTAGCCAAAATTCGCACTTGCTGAACTTGGCATACAATTGGTGTTTCCTTAGCTCTCCTAGTACAATCCTGAGATGTTCTGCGTGCTCTTCTGGTGTTTTGGAGTATACCAGAATATCGTCGATGAATACTACGACGAATTTGTCCATAAACTTCATAAATACTTTGTTCATGAGGTGAACAAAATATGCCGGGGCGTTAGTTAATCCAAATGGCATCACTGTGAACTCGTACAGTCCATATCTGGAGGTGAAGGCTGTTTTGGGGATATCTTCCGTTCGTACCTTCAATTGATGGTATCCTGACCTTAAGTCAATCTTTGAGAATACCTTGGCCTGAGCAAGTTGATCAAACAAATCATTTATCCTTGGCATCGGGTATTTGTTTTTGACTGTGACCATGTTAAGTGCTCGATAGTCGATACACAATCTCAGCGTTCCATCCTTCTTCTTGGCAAATAAAATTGGTGATCCCCAAGGTGAGGAGCTGGCCCGAATGTACCCTTTATCCAGTAATTCCTTTATCTGCTTCTTCAATTCGATCAACTCGGATGGTGCCATTCTGTATGGTTTCTTGTATATGGGGGTGGTTCCTGGTGCTAGCTCAATGCGGAATTCTATTTCTCGATCTGGTGGCATGCCTGGCAGCTCTTCAGGGAATACATCTGGAAATTCACACACTACTGGAACCTTGTTTAGCTCAGAAACGTCCACCTTATTTAACCTCGGTTGCCGGGGTCTTTTTCCTTCCTTGGCTGATACTCTTATTGTCTTCCCTTGGTGGTGTGTGAGAATCACGGTCCTGTTGAAACAGTCTATAAAACCTTTATTGGTGGTTAGCCAATCCATCCCTAGGATGACATCCAGTCCTTTATTTTCCAATACAATAAGATTTGCGTAAAACTCCAATCCTTCAAACTCAATGACCACATTCTGACAGTAATTCTGAGAAACTTGCTGAATCCCGGGGGACTTGATTATTATGGATTTCTCCAAAGGAAGCATCGAAAAATTATTTTGCAAAGCAAAACTTTTCGAGATGAAAGAGTGAGAAGCTCCAGAATCAAACAAAACCATTGCAGGTATTGTGTTGACAGGAAACGTACCGAGTACGATATCCGAAGCATTTTGTGCCTCCTCTTTGGTTACGTGGTTCAGATGACCCTTCCTGTGGTTATTGTTGGGATTGAAATTGTTTCGTTTGGGCGCTGAATTATTGCTGTCGTTGTTCGGCTTTGGGGTTGAATTCCTTGGCTTGGGGCACTGTTTGGCATAGTGCCCTTCTTCTCCACAAGCGTAACAAGTAACGCCGGGGCGATAGGTGAATTCCTTGTCCCTTGCATGAAAATTCTTGATTGGGCGTGAGACATTGGATGAGAATTTGGGTGTCCCACCCTTTTTAAAATCTATCTTGCTTCGGTGATTGCGAGTGTGGTTAGTCTGGTCCCTTTTTCGCTTGCGGATATCTTCCAGACTGCGTCTCTCATTTTCCAGAGTAATGGCCTTGTCCACCAGCGTTTTAAAATCAGGAAAAGTGTGCACGACCAGTTGGCATTTAAGTGCGGGCGCCAGACCGTCAAGGAATTTCTCCATCTTCTTGATTTCAGTCATACGCTCCTCATTGGCGTAGCGGGATAATAGGGTAAATTGACTGTTGTAATCTGACACTGTCATGTTCCTTTGTTTGAGGTCATCAAATTCTCTCTTCTTGATTTTCATAATACTCTTAGGAATATGTGCACCACGGAAACCTTCCTTGAAATCATCCCAGGTTATGTCATTTTCGTTGGGATGCATGTGCAGAAAATTCTCCCACCACGATGCGGCTGCTCCTGTGAGATAGTGTGGAGCATATAGTACTTTCTCGAGATCTGAACACTTTGCAATAATTAATTTCCTCTCCATATCTCGAAGCCAGTCCTCGGCTTCAAGAGGCTTGTCAGTGTGAGAAAATGTTTGAGGACGTGTCTTCTGTAGCTCAGATAACTTGGAATGTTGCTGATACTGTCCATGGTGATTTCCCATGTTGATGACTTGGTTCATTATTTCACGATGTTGTTGCTGACTCTGTTCATAAAGGCGGCACATTTGTGAAAGTGCCGATTCATTTCCCGGTTGGCTTGACTGTCCCTGAGTGAACTCGTTGCTGGGTTGTGCATCATAATTTTCCTCTGATGGAATTGGCATGGAGCGAGTCCAAGGACGAGACATTTTTCACTCTGGGGATATATTTTGTAAAACCCATAAGAAAAGCGGAAAGAGTCGCAAAAACAAATCCATAAAATGCATAAAGCTGGCAAATAGAATTAAATAACTCAGCTTACTTAAGAAAAATAAAACGACTTGCGCACGGAGAAGGACTGCTCATTACACATCTTACACGCGGGCGGTAATTATACAGTACATCACTCAGGATATGCGTACCTAATCCTGACATGTTATTAAGGCTAGTGCACTTCTCCAGATCCTACATGATGCGAAAACAGGCTACTTCTCCCAGCCTATGCACATATCTTACAAAGCGGTACAACACACGGCAGCTAAGCGTACTCAGGCAGAAATGTTGACGACCTCCCTTGCCCTGCCGAGGGCGAGGCGTAGCGAGGTTGGGGACTCGACCTCCTCCTCGCTAATGGGCTCCATACGTGTAGTGTTGCGCAGAGCGGGCGGAGCGGTCGCCAGGGGCGGAGCAACACGTACAGGAGTGGGCGCGAAGGTTGGTGTAGTGCGCGCTGGAGTGGGTGCAATGACTTGGTTAAATTCTTCGGTAGAAGGCAGGCGACGAGTAGGCGTAAAAGATGCTGATGACGAGACAAAAGTCGGTGGCGGAGCGATGGGTAGGAGCTCCCTCCTGTTGGCAGCACAGCCATGGACTGAGTCCATGCGGGTAGCTACGAAGTCGTCCACCAGGTTGTCGAAGGCTGCCTCCAGGGCCCGGAGATACTCAATGAGCATCTCAAAAGCCTCGTCTCGTTCTCCTCTGGGGCAGGAGTATGCGTAGTGACAGGTGTAAGGCACATGGCACGGAAGATAACGGTAACGACGAGTCTTCATCACGGGAAGGACATCCCTGAGACGAGCTATCGCCTCGCGGGCTGCCATCTGCATAGCATGCCTCTCCGTAGGCATGGCTCTTCCCACGAACCGGAAGCGGCGTAACTCACCACGCCCTCCCCTGAACTGCACCGCGGCCTGGTGCATGGTCAGACTGTCGTTGACTCGGTGCTGGTAGAGTGTGAAGACTGGGCGCACGGATGGCCCCATCGCGACCTGAACGATGGAAGAAAGAAGCTTGACGAACCCATCGGGTACGTTGGCGAAGGTCTGAGACTCGCAGCTGACGTCGGCCATCTACAAAAGTAGGCAAAATTCTGCAGGGTCAGATCATAAATTTATGCTGACTGACAGAAAATGACTACCATTGCAAAAATATAAATTAGCTCTATCAGGCTAATAACCAATTAGCGATCGCACCTAGTGGCTTCCTACAGTCAGCCTGGCTCTGGTACCAAGCTTGTCACGACCGGTTTTCCAATAAAAATATTTATTGAAAAGCCAATCTTTTAAGTCCAGTATGAGAGAAATCCTCCACACTGGCAGACAAATTCTTGATACAATAAGCCAGTAGCATAAAATATATTACAGGGTCGAACTACGGTTGCTCAACCAAATTATTACAAGCACGCCAATAATCATACATAATGGCGGACAGAACACAGTGGTGTGGAGACATACTACTGACTCAAGGATAGGCTGGTGGTGGAAAAACACAGCGGGGAGAGAAATACAAGACTCTACGTCTGTCATCTCATCGAGCGTCGAGGAGAGGCTCGATGAATTTATTTGGTAGCGGAAGCGGATATAAAACAGTGGCCAAATCCAGGGTCGCACAAGACTGACTGGGACTCCTCTAAGTGTCGGGCTCGCTATCGAACTCTTCATCCATGAGATCGCCTTCGTCAGCATCTGGCCAAATCAACAAGCCAGTGAGTACTTTGAAAGTACTCGCAAGACAGTTCGGACGTAAGATATAACAAATGCATGCATGGATGCAACATGATTAATTCCTTAATGCACAATAAATAAAACTGGCATAACGAGTAAGTAAAAAGGGAAAACGGCGGTAGTCCGCCTGAAATTCCACAGAACATAAATAAGGACCGATCGGGTGTCTGAAGCGACGCCTCGAAAGGTGAACAAATAAAAATAAGGAAAATGATGCCACAGTCGGGCATCTTAGCGACACCACAAAAGGGCTTTTAAAGGAAATGCCACGGTCGGACGTCTGAGCGACATCGCAGAAAGGGCTTTAAAAGAAATGCCACAGTCGGACGTCTGAGCGACATCACATAAAGGGCTTTAAAAGAAATGCCACAGTCGGACGTCTGAGCGACATCGCAGAAAGGGCTTTAAAAAGAAATGCCACAGTCGGACGTCTGAGCGACATCACATAAAGGGCTTAAAAGAAATGCCACAGTCGGACGTCTGAGCGACATCGCAGAAAGGGCTTTAAAAGAAATGCCACAGTCGGACGTCTGAGCGACATCGCAGAAAGGGCTTTAAAAAGAAATGCCACAGTCGGACGTCTGAGCGACATCACATAAAGGGCTTTAAAAGAAATGCCACAGTCGGACGTCTGAGCGACATCGCAGAAAGGGCTTTAAAAGAAATGCCACAGTCGGACGTCTGAGCGACATCGCAGAAAGGGCTTTAAAAAGAAATGCCACAGTCGGACGTCTGAGCGACATCACATAAAGGGCTTTTATTCACAAGTAAATAATACTCATAATAAACATTCAATTCATGAAAACAAACGGGTTAGTCCATCCACAGGAGTGATCATTTAACCGGACTTAGCACTCATGCGATTCACCGGAGTCTCTGTCATCAAAGCTGACAATTGATTAGGATAAGAAGGAACGAAACTTGACATGGAAGAGATGATTTGGAGGAATATATGACTCTGCAGAGTTTGTACAAAATTTTTCCCACAGTCAACGGATTTCCGTAGTCACGAAGGACTAGTTCCGTTTACGGTATTTCAGAAGAAAACACAGCTAACCGGTACACACCCATCCTACCTCTCGATGCTAGGAATCACCCTAGTCATCGTCCAAGAAAAACTTTTGAGACGGGGAGATCACAATCTCGAATAGCATGGGATCAAATTTATATACGCGCGCTCTAAGGGGTGCCCCCCTCTCGGTCCCAACCGGAAACACCCATGCCCCCTGACCGGATGACTGGCTTTAATCCAGGGCCATGGAACCATCATCACGGCCTCTCCTCTTTGGTGTGTACCATGAAAGCGGTTTGGAACTTACTAAACCATATTCCTTGCGGAAAACATGTGGTAGTACAAGGAAGGAAATGATAGGTACTGGACCGATATGGTTTGACACTGAAGTCACATAGTCTGGCGTAAGACTGGCATGCTACAACACTGCCGTCGTACCCATCCTCATGCCAACACATGGCCATTCATATTCACATTCATCCACGTATGGATCATCGAACTCACTTACCTCATTATCACATAAAATAACGTTCATCGGTATACTCACCGGCATGCCATGAAACTAACTAAATGCAAAACATGCCAAGACACTCATCATATCAAAAGTTCAAACATGCTTGCCTGGTTCAGAGTAGTCGGAGCCTAGCTCGGTGAAGTTCGCGGCTCCGTCACCTCCTTCGGTATCTACGTTTAAAGAAGATATATGCGCTAACGTAAATACCAAGGAGAGCACAGAAGGTAAACCAAATATTTTTCAAATAAATCTGATAAAAAACTAGACAAAATTTTAAAGAGAACAGAAAAAGAATCAATCAAAAATACTTTTCTGATTAAAAGTTATAAGGGTTTTTGTCCAGGGACTTATCTGTAATGAAACAGAAGATTTCCAGGGGCTAGTTTATAAAAGCAGAAAACGCTTCGGTAGCGATTACGCCAGCCCGAAGAGAAAACGTATTTGGCAGAAGGCGTTTTCAGATAACGCTTCGTTTAGAAAGGACAGAGAGGCTGACAGCGGGTCCCACTTGTCATGTTTAAATTTTCAAATGGGAGGGACGAGGCTCGTCGGCGCCCGAGAGCTGCTGTGGTCGCCGGCGGCGATCCACGGCGAGGCATGGGGATCAGAGGTTACCAATGTGCTCACCGTGTCCTTCCGCAACGGTGGGTGGTGGTGTTGGTCGCCGGTGAGCAGCACGTCGACGGCGGTCTCAACTCCGGCGGACGGTGGTTCGGGCGTGGATGGAGCTCGTCGGAGAGGGCTGCAAAGATTAAATTGAGGTGGGGGTTAGACTACTGGGTGCAAGAGAGGGCTACGGACGAGGTTTGGGCGCCGGAGGTGGCCTCACCGAAGTGAATCGAGCTGGAGGCCGAGGCGGGGCGAGGCGGCCGGAGCTGGGGGAGGAGACCTCCTCGAGGTCCCCCTAGTGGCCTGGCGGGGTGTTGGTGAGTAGTGGAGGTGCTGCGTGCACGAGAGTGAGCTCGGGACCCCTTTATATAGGCGGTCCGAGGCGGTTGCCGTGAACGAGGATCACCGGCGAGCGATTACGGTGGCGCAGTGCTCGGTCGGGGTGGTTAGGGGGTCGAGCATCATCACGGAGGTCCAACGGGTCCGTTTTGGTGTTGAACTGGCCGGGGTTTGGGTGTTAAGGGCGAGCTCGACGGAACGGTGATGGTGCGGGCCCGTCGGCGGCGGAGAGCGCGTTCCGTGCTTGCCGGCCACGGTGGCTGTGCTACGGGCGTGCGCTGGCGTGCATGAGGCCACGCGGAGAGCCAGGGAGCGATGGGCGGCGCGGAACGGCGTTCTGCCGTGGTGTGCCTCCTGTCGGCCGCCACGGGAGGTCCCGACGCCGCAGAAGACGCCGGCGAGGGCGAGCCAGCGCGCTACCGACGCCAGGAAGGCTCCACGCACGCGTGTGCAGCTTCGGACAAGAGGAAGAGGCGGCGAGGAACGTGCCAAGGGCACTGTGGCCGCGTGACTGAAACTGACGGACTGAAGATGACACTGAAAACTGAATTTTCTGAACTATGAACAGTAACAGTGCCCACCAGGTGTTCGACCGAATGAAATTGGCCTCTGGTGATTTTTCCTTGAGCTGATTTTTGGTGGAGTGGCTTCTCCTTGCTCAAATAGGCTGCCTGAATTTTGGTGGAATTTTTGGAGGAGTGTAGATATGAATTTCACCAAATTTGGCAAATCTGGTCCAAACTTGCAGAGACTGAATTTTGAAAAATTTGAAAAGAGGAGGAGTGGATCAAGATGGTTCTGGGTTGTGGGTTCAAAGGACAATCCAGGAGAATTGGTTTGAGGTCAAAACTCAAATGCAATAGGGCACTTGCTTTGAAAATCTCTCAGGCTCCAAATAATTTTCAGAATTGAATTGAGGGAAAAATAATTGGAATAAAAATCCAAAACCAGTTTGGATTAGTTGGGACAGAGAATTTAGGTTGATCACAAGTTGTAGGGGAGGTTTTGGAGGGGTTTTACCACATGGGCAAGAATGCCAAGTCATGGTGGTTCCAAGATATGAAAATCCCAAATTTCATGGAGTTTCTTTTTAAAGGAAAAAGATTAAACTCCCAAAAATAATTTTGAGAGAGAACCAACAGAGAAGAAGTTTCAAAAGGTCAAACACCAAAGTTTGAAGCCAGAATAAAAACATTGCCAAAGAAAAGAAAGTTTCTTAAGAGGAAGGTTTTCTGGAAAATTTTAAATGGCCTCTTTTCAAAAACCACAAAGTTTTTGCTGAAAACCAAAGTAAAAATTTTGGAGTGTCACACGTTGGTTCGTCTACTCCATGGACTCGATCTTCTTCCTAGTGGGATTTCAGGCAAGATGACAGTCACCTTGGATCTCACTACTATCCTTGCTATGCTAGTTGTCTCGATGCTATCACTATGTCACACAACCTACCACTTGTTTATCAATCCTCCCAATATGTCATGATAGCCTCTAACCTTTTCCGTCATGCTAGCAAACCGTTTATTGGCTATGTTACTGCTTTGCTCAGCCCCTCTTATAGCGTTGCTAGTTGCAGGTTGTTTCATGTTTGGGACATGGATATCTTGGGATATCACAATATCTATTATTTAATTAATGCATCTATATACTTGGTAAAGGGTGGAAGGCTCGGCCTTTTGCCTGGTGTTTTGTTCCACTCTTGCTGCCATAGTTTCCATCATACTGGTGTTATGTTCCTTGATTTTGTGTCCCTAACACGGTGAGGATTTATGGGCCCCTCTTGATAGTTCACTTTGAATAAAACTCTTCCAGTAGGGCCCAACATTGGTTTTACCATTTGCCTAATAACAAATAAAACTTGCATAGGGACTTGCCGGACCCCGAGGTCCCTTAATCCACCCCCGGGCCAGTGCTCCTCATGAGTGTTGGTCCAAACAAGAGCTTCGTGCGGGGCCGCCTGTAACACCCCGGATATGACTTTCCCAATTTGTAATCCAACTCTTGCCTTTTCCGGCGTTAAGTTATTTTATTTTCTCGGGTTCGGGTCTTTGTCTCCATGTGATGTTATCGTTGTCATGCATCTCATATCATGTCATCATGTGCATTGCATTTGCATACGTGTTCATCTCATGCATTCGAACATTTTCCCCGTTGTCCGTTTTGCATTCCGGTGCTTCGTTCTCCTCCGATGGTCATTTCTACCTTTATTTCGTGTGTGGGTATTAAACATTTCTGGATTGGACCGAGACTTGCCAAGCGGCCTTGGTTTACTACCGGTAGACCGCCTGTCAAGTTTCACACCATTTGGACTTCGTCTGATGCTCCAACGGTTAACCGAGGGACCAAAAAGGCCTCATGTGTGTTGCAGCCCAACACCTCTCCAATTTGGCCCAAAACCCACCAAAACCTGCTCCATCATCTAGAGCGTTCGATCACAATCGCGTGGCCGAAAACCGCACCTCATTTGGACTCTCCTAGCTCCCTCTACCTCTATAAATAGACCCCCTCCGAAATCCGGATCTCCCTCGTCCGAAACCCTAAAAAAATCGTCTCCGCGCCGGCCGGACACGTCCGCCCTGACCGGATGTCCCGCCTCCGGCAACCACGCTCCGCCACGTGGCGCGGAGCCGCTCATCCCGCCGCCGGCCCGGGGAGCCCGCATCAGGCCCCCGAGGCCCATCCGGATCCGCCGCCGCCCGCCTTCGCCCTCCTCCACTCCGGCTCGCCGGCGCCGCCGCGCGCCTCGCCAGGTCTTCGCGCCGCCATCGA